>NW_026652295.1:17371674-17645348 GCF_009828535.3 Hylobates moloch | reverse complement strand
GAAGGAAGGAAGGAAGGAAGGAAGGAAGGAAGGAAGGAAGGAAGGAAAAAAGAAAAAGAAAAGAGAAAAGAAAAGAATTAGCTGGGCTAAATTAGCTGGTGGCATGTTCCTGTAGTCCCAGCTATAATACTTAGGAGGCTGAGACAGGAGGATCACTTGAACCCAGGAGGTCAACACTATAGTGAGCCATGATGGTGCCACTGCACTCCAGCCTGGGTGACAAAGCAAGGCCCTGCCTTAAAAGTAAATAAAAATACAAATGAAGCAGAGTCAATCAGATTTTCTCTGCTAGGAATATGGATTTAGGGACAGCTCATCTCTGTGCCTGGTCAAAGCTGTGCAGCAGCCATATTCTGTCATCTACACACGTGGCAGAGAAAGCCACAGACAGAACATAAAGCAGATGTGCAAGACAGGAGGGAAGAGTCAGAGGAACAGAACTCTAGCTAAACAGCTCTCAGTTCCAGTTCCTCCTAGAAGCCAGCTGGAGTCCTATCTTTAGGTTCCTCAAGACACTCCTTGTCTTTAAAACAACTTTTCCTTTTTTAAAAAAGCTAGCTCAAATTTATTTCAGTTATTTGAAACTAGAAACACCTGGAGTAAAACCACATTACCAAAAATTAAAAGACGATTCTGCAATGAAAAGAGCATAGACTTTTGAATCTACCAATGCTGGGTTCAAATCATGGCCCCCCTGAATATCAGCTGTCTAGTCAAGAGTAAGGACATAAAACTCACTACTAGTTTCCTAGCCTGTCTGAGCCTTGGTTTCCTTATTAGAAAATGCAGATAATGAAACATCCCTGTCTGACAGCTTTGAAGAGAGTTGTACTTTTCCCAGCATGCAGTTTGAGATCTGAGAACAAACAGACTGCCTCCTCAAGTGGGTCCCTGACCCCGAGTAGCCTAAATGGGAGACACCTCCTAGTAGGGGCCAGCTGACACCACATACAGCTGGGTGCCCCTCTGAGACAAAGCTTCCAGAGGAAGAATCAGGCAGCAACATCTGCTGTTCTATATTTGCTGTTCTGCAGCCTCCGCAGGTGATACCCAGGCAAACAGGGTCTGGAGTCGACCTCCAGCAAAATCCAACAGACCTGACTGTTAGAAGGAAAACAAACAAACAGAAAGGACATCCACACCAAAACCCCATCTGTACGTCACGTCATCAAAGACCAAAGGTAGATAAAAGCACAAAGATGGGGAGAAACCAGAGAAGAAAAGCTGAAAATTCTAAAAATCAGAGCACCTCTTCTCCTCCAAAGGAACACAGCTCCTCACCAGCAATGGAACAATGCTGCACGGACAATGACTTTGATGAGTTGAGAGAAGAAGGCTTCAGACAATCAGTAATAACAAACTTCTCCGAGCTAAAGGAGGATGTTGAAACCCATCACAAAGAAGTAAAAACCTTGAAAAAAGATTACGCAAATGGCTAACTACAATAAACACTGTAGAGAAGTCCTTAAATTACCTGATGGCACTGAAAACCACGGCATGAGAACTACATGACGCATGTAAAAGCTTCTGTAGCTCATTTGATCAAGTGGAAGAAAGGGTATCAGTGATTGAAGAGCAAATAAATGAAATGAAGCAAGAAGAGAAGTTTAGAGAAAAAAGAGTAAAAAAAAATGAACAAAGTCTCCAGGAAATATGGGACTATGTGAAAAGACCAAATCTACATCTGATTGGTGTACCTGAAAGTGACAGGGAGAATGGAAACAAGTTGGAAAACACTCTTCAGGATATTATCCAGGAGAACTTCCCCAACCTAGCAAGGAAGGCCAATATTCAAATTCAGGAAATACAGAGAACACCAAAAAAATACTCCTCGAGAAGAGCAACTCCAAGACACATAATTGTCAGATTCACCAAAGTTAAAATGAAGGAAAAAATGTTAAGGGCAGCCAGAGTGAAAGGTTGGGCTACCCACAAAGGGAAGCCCATCACACTAACAGTGGATTTCTTGGCAGAAACCCTACAAGCCAGAAGAGAGTGAGGGCCAATATTCAACATTCTTAAAGAAAAGAATTTTCAACCCAGAGTTTCATATCCAGCCAAACTAAGCTTCATAAGTGAAGGAGAAATAGAGAAATAAAATCCTTTACAGACAAACAAATGCTGAAAGATTTTGTCACCACCAGGCCTGCCTTACAAGAGCTCCTGAAGGAAGCACTAAACATGGAAAGGAACAACCGGTACTAGCCACTGCAGACACATGCCAAATTGTAAAGACCATCAAGGCTAGGAAGAAACTGCATCAACTAACGAGCAAAATAACCAGCTAACATCATAATGACAGGATCAAATTCATACATAGCAATATTAACCTTAAATGTAAATGGGCTAAATGCTCCAATTAAAAGACACAGACTGGCAAATTGGATAAAGACTGGCAAATTGGATAAAGAGTCAAGACCCATCAGTGTGCTGTATTCAGGAGACCCATCTCACGTGCAGAGACACACATAGACTCAAAATAAAGGGATGGAGGAAGATCTACCAAGCAAATGGAAAACAAAAAAAAGCAGGGGTTGCAATCCTAGTCTCTGATAAAACAGACTTTAAACCAACAAAGATCAAAAGAGACAAAGAAGGCCATTACATAATGGTAAAGGGATCAATTCAACAAGAAGAGCTAACTATCCTAAATATATAAGCACCCAATACAGGAGCATGCACATTCATAAAGCAAGTCCTTAGAGACCAACAGAGAGACTTAGTCTCCCACACAATAATAATAGGAGACTTTAACACCCCACTGTCAACATTAGACAGATCTACGAGACAGAAAGTTAACAAAGATATCCAGGAATTGAACTCAGCTCTGCACCAAGAGGACCTAATAGACATCTACAGAACTCTCCACCCTAAATCAACAGAATATACATTCTTCTCAGCACCACATCACACCTATTCCAAAATTGACCACATAGTTGGAAGTAAAGCACTACTCAGCAAATGTAAAAGAATAGAAATTATAACAAACTCTCTCTCAGACCACAGTGCAATAAAACTAGAACTCAGGATTAAGAAACTCACTCAAAACCACTCAACTACGTGGAAACTGAACAACCTGCTCCTGAATGACTACTGGGTACATAATGAAATGAAGGCAGAAATAAAGATGTTCTTTGAAACCAATGAGAACAAACACACAACATACCAGTATCTCTGGGACACATTTAAAGCTGTGTGTAGAGGGAAATTTATAGCACTAAATGCCCACAAGAGAAAGCAGGAAAGATCTAAAATTGACACCCTAACATCACAATTAAAAGAACTAGAGAAGCAAGAGCAAACACATTCAAAAGCTAGCAGAAGGCAAGAATAACTAAGATCAGAGCAGAACTGAAGGAGATAGAGACACAAAAAACCCTTCAAAAAATCAATGAATCCCGGAGCTGGTTTTTTGAAAAGATCAATAAAATTGATAGACCGCTAGTAAGACTAATAAGGAAGAAAAGAGAGAAGAATCAAATAGACACAACAAAAAATGATAAAGGGGATATCACCACCGATCCCACAGAAATACAAACTACCATCAGAGAATACTATAAACACCTCTATGCAAATAAACTAGAAAACCTAGATGAAATGGATAAATTCCTGGACACATACACCCTCCCAAGACTAAACCAGGAAGAAGCTGAATCTCTGAATAGACCAATAACAGATTCTTAAATTGAGGCAATAATTAATAGCCTACCAACCAAAAAAAGTCCAGGACCAGACGGATTCACAGCTGAATTCTACCAGAGGTACAAAGAGGAGCTGGTACCATTCCTTCTGAAACTATTCCAATCAATAGAAAAAGAAGGACTCCTCCCTAATTCATTTTATGAGGCCAGCATCATCCCGATACCAAACCCTGACAGAGACACAACAAGAAAAGAGAATTTTAGACCAATATCCCTGATGAACATCAGTGCAAAAATCCTCAATAAAATACAGACAAACCAAATCCAGCAGCACATCAAAAAGCTTATCCACCACGATCAAGTTGGCTTCATTCCTGGGATGCAAAGCTGGTCCAACATACACAAATCAATAAATGTAATCCATCATATAAACAGAACCAAAGACAAAAACCACGTGATTATCTCAATAGATGCAGAAAAGGCCTTCAACAGAATTCAACAACACTTCATGCTAAAAACTCTCAATAAATTAGGTATTGATGGGACGTATCTCAAAATAATAAGAGCTATTTATGACAAAACCCACAGCCAATATACTGAATGGGCAAAAACTGGAAGCATTCCCTTTGAAAACTGGCACAAGAGAGTTTTCTCACCACTCCTATTCAACATAGTATTGGAAGTTCTGGCCAGGGCAATCAGCCAAGAGAAAGAAATAAAGGGTATTCAATTAGGAAAAGAGGAAGTCAAATTGTCCCTGTTTGCAGATGACATGATTGTATATTTAGAAAACCCCATCGTCTCCACCCAAAATCTCCTTCAGCTGATAAGCAATTTCAGCAAAGTCTCGAGATAAAAAAATCAATGTGCAAAAATCACAAGCATTCCTATATACCAATAACAGACAGAGAGCCAAATCATGAGTGAACTCCCATTCACAATTGCTTCAAAGAGAATAAAATACCTAGGAATCCAACTTACAAGGGATGTGAAGGACCTCTGCAAGAAGAACTACAAACCACCGCTCAACGAAATAAAAGAAGACACAAACAAATGGAAGAACATTCCATGCTCATGGATATGAAGAATCAATATTGTGAAAATGGCCATACTGCCCAAGGTAATTTATAGATTCAATGCCATCCCCATCAAGCTACCAATGACTTTCTTCACAGAATTGGAAAAAACTACTTTAAAGTTCATATGGAACCAAAAAAGAGCCCGCATTGCCAAGACAATCCTAAGCCAAAAGAACAAAGCTGGAGTCATCATGCTACCTGACTTCAAACTACACTACAAGGCTACAGTAACCAAAACAGCATGGTACTGGTACCACAACAGAGATATAGACCAATGGAACAGAACAGAGGCCTAAAAAATAATGCCACACATCTACAACCATCTGATCTTTGACAAACCTGACAAAAACAAGCAATGGGGAAAGGATTCCCTATTTAATAAATGGTGCTGGGAAAACTGGCTAGCCATACGTAGAAAGCTGAAACTGGATCCCTTCCTTACACCTTATACAAAAATTAATTCAAGATACATTAAAGACTTAAATGTTAGACCTAAAACCATAAAAACCCTAGAAGAAAACGTAGGCAATACCATTCAGGCCATAGGCATGGGCAAGGACTTCATGACTAAAACACCAAAAGCAACGGCAACAAAAGCCAAAATAGACAAACAGGATCTAATTAAACTAAAGAGCTTCTGCACAGCAAAAGAAACTACCATCAGAGTGAACAGGCAACCTACAGAATGGGAGAAAATTTTTACAATCTACCCCTGTGACAAAGGGCTAATATCCAGAATCTACAAAGAACTTAAACAAATTTACAAGAAAAAATCAAACAACCCCATCAAAAAGTGGGCAAAGGATATGAACAGACACTTCTCAAAGGAAGACATTTATGCAGCCAACAGACACATGAAAAAATGCTCATCATCACTGGCCATCAGAGAAATGCAAATCAAAACCACAATGAGATACCATCTCATGCCAGTTAGAATGTCGATCATTAAAAAGTCAGGAAACAACAGGTGCCAGAGAGGATGTGGAGAAACAGGAACACTTTTACACTGTTGGTGGGACTGTAAACTATTACAACCATTGTGGAAGACAGTGTGGCGATTCCTCAAGGATCTAGAACCAGAAATACCATTTGACCCAGCCATCCCATTACTGGGCATATACCCAAAAGATTATAAATCATGCTGCTATAAAGACACATGCACACGTATGTTTATTGAGGCACTATTCACAATAGCAAAGACTTGGAACCAACCCAAATGTCCATCAATGATAGACTGGATTAAGAAAATGTGGGACATATGCACCATGGAATACTATGCAGCCATGAAAAATGATGAGTTCATGTCCTTTGTAGGGACGTGAATGAAGCTAGAAACCATCATTCTGAGCAAACTATCGCAAGGACAGAAAACCAAACACCACATGTTCTCACTCATAGGTGGGAATTGAACAATGAGAATACTTGGAGACAGGGTGGGGAACATCACACGCTGGGGCCTGTCGTGGGGTCGGGGGAGGCGGGAGGGATAGCATTAGGAGATATACCTAATGTAAATGACGAGTTAACGGGTGCAGCACACCAACATGGCACATGTGCACATATGTAACAAACCTGCACGTTGTGCACATGTACCCTAGAACTTAAAGTATAATTTTTAAAAAAAGAAAGAAAATGCAGATAACAACTGTCATATACAGTTGCTGTGAAAATCATAAAAACATATGTACAGCATCTGGCACATAATAAACATGAAGTATAGCTTCTAGAACAATTCACTGGAGTAGTAATCATGGTGGCAGCAGTGGTATTGCTATGGCCATCTTGATAGGAGGGCTACATAAAAAAAAAAACAGAACTTATGAATACACAAAGATGTTTTTCTTAAATTTCTTACTTCACAAAATAACTCAACCCAAGTTTCCTTAGTGAGTTAACCTAGCACATTCAAAGTATGGTTTGACTTACAAATTTTTTTAATGTATCATCTGCAACAGATGACTTCTGCATTTTGGGGGAAAGTCCTAGGGAAATCTTGGTACAGGATCACTTCATCAGTTCATCTCCCTCCTCCATCAATGTATACATTAGAACAATGGTTCTAATTCTTGTGGCAATCATAACCCCCTTTGAGACCATGATCAAACCATGAGCTTTCATTTCAAAAGATTCACGTACATACATATGAAGTTTTGCACATTTTCTGGTGTGCATGGTCCTGCCGAACCACATCTCTGAATCCCCAAGAACTGAACAGTCTGATCTATTTCTTTTTTTGGTATTTCTTCACATTCTCCAAATCTCAGAATGTGCCCCTGGGTGTGGCCCACAGACAAGAAATAACCTGTCTTAACACCCCCACTGCCACTCAGACTAACATCCTGTGTTGCTAAAACACAGCATGGCAGGTCCCTGCTTGTCTGGGAGTAGGAACTGTGTATTCCCAAGGTAGTCTTTACGTATTTACTCTGCTTAACTCCAGCACTTACACTGCTGTATTTTAATCATTGGCTTACTCACACGTCTCTCATACAAAACTGAAGGAGGGCAGAAAATGTGTGTCTTTTCTAAGATTATGCTTCATATAGAAAGCATTCAATAAATATAATTATAAATAAGCATATAACATTTTGTAAATACAAACTATGATTTATAATTGTCTTTTACTCAATAAATAATACATTCGAGATAGCATGCAGGCAATAAAAGGGTTTTGGTCTACTTTAGAACATCCCTCAAAAATGTAACTCAGCTGGTCTTGGTCACTTATAATCCTAGCACTTTGAGAGCCTGAGGTGGGAGAATTGCTTGAGGGCAGGAGTTCAAGACTAGCCTGGGCAACATAATGAGACCTCCATATTTACAAAACATAAAAGGTTAGCCAGGCATGGTTGCGAGCAACTGTGATCCCAGCTACTAAAGAGGCTGAGGCAGGATCACTTGAGCCCAGGAGATTGAGGCTGCAATGAGCTATTTTCACACCACTCCACCCCATCCTGGGTAACACAGCAAGACCCTGTCTCAAAAATAAAAAAATAAAAATTAAAAAAAGCAATTCAACCTACAACAACCCAATCCAGGCTGAAGGAAGTTTCTGGATGGTCAATTCTAAAGAATTAAATTGTCTAGAAATGGAGTACTATACAATTACAACTTCTGTTCTTCTGTGATTCTGCTTAAGACATTTCTAAAATATACACAACCATACACACAAACATGTAACCACACACATATACACACCACAAATAAGTTCCAGATGTTCATGGGGTTGTCTTGCATCACAATCAACCAAAATATATTTGCTTACTGCCTTTTGTGTATGTGGAGCATAGTGGTGGAGACAAAAGCGAGAATTAGGGTGTAGAGGCATCTCAAGACACATGTACTGCCCTCAATCAGATTTTGAATGAACAAACCAAAATCATACAAACTTGAAACTAGTTACAAATAGATACCAAACCCTAGTCTCACCTCTATTTAATTACTGTCTTATTCTCTAGCAAGCAGACTCAGGGGAAAAAAAAATACTGCCTTAACTGATTGATGGATAATCTAGACACCACTTTCTTACCCAGACTTAGCCTTTTATTCATTCATTCAACAAATATTAAGTAAATTCTTATTATGTGCCAGTCATAGTGCTAGACCCTAAGGGATACCAAGGTAAACAAGAAAGCCAGGGTGCCTGGCTAAACAAAGGAAGAATTGCCCTTCTTTTCAGCAGGAAAGACAAATTTTTTAAAACCAATAATAATAAAGTATGATAGGTGGTGTGCTAAAGGCTGCACATGTGCTGTGAAAGCACTTTGCTAGAGCTCAAACTTAGTCTAATCTAGAGCACTGGTTTCAGAGCGTGGTTCCCAGATAGCAGCATCATTATTACCTGGTGACAGGGATTAACAAGCCCTCTAGGTGACTCTGATTCATACCGCATCAGAGAGCAGTTAAATTGGATCACTGATTTAAAAAAAAAAAAAAAAAAAAAACTTTCCCAGCTAATTCTAATTTGGAGCCAAGAGTTGACAACCACTGGCCCGCAAACTGACATTTAAGCTGACAGCTGGATGAGTAAGAATCAAAAAATAAAGAATTTCAACACAGAGATAACTGCATATTTAAAGGGCATTGGGCAGGTGAGTTTGAAGAGTTTAAAAAAATTCAATAGGGCTAGATTGTAGAAAGGTTGAGGAAGAGTGTTTTGAGACGCGGGTGAAGGGATTGGCCAGATAATGAAGAAGGAATTTGTAAATTTGAGAGTTGAACTAAGGGACCATGAGCAGCTTTTTTAGGCAACCTGACATTACCAGATCTGTATTTTTTTTAAATCATCATCCTGGCTGCAGTGAAGAAATCGGTTGAAGGGAAGCAAAATTTAATGCAAGTGCTTCCAGGTGAGAGCCTGTTACAGTACAGGTGACAGATGAGCAGATGGTAGCAATGAGTTTGGAGAGAAGTGAACAGCTTCGCACATTACTTATGAGAAAACTGCTCTCTTAAGCAATACGCAGGATGCTTCCCTTTTCAATGATTCGTGGGGAATCTGTAGAATGTTGAAGACGTGGGGGAACTCAACAGTTACTTCCTTGTTTCTGATCAAAGCAATTGGGTGGTTTTGGAGGAAAAAACCAAAATCCAGACTTAAGCATGTTGAATTTTAGATAAAATATATAGTGTAAATGTCTAGTAGGCTTTTTGACACCGAGTCTGTAAAAATACTGATTTAGAAATAGTCTGCTTATTTATGGTTATGGAAGCCATAAATGTGATTTAACCTATAAAGTAATGCAAGTTTGAGGTGAAGAAAGCTTAGAACCTATCCTCTTAGGAGCAATAATGAATAAAGGAGAAAGAAATAGGAAAGAATGTCTGTTTTTTTGAGATGGGGTTTTGCTCTGTTGCCCAGGTTAGAATGCAATGGCATGAAAATGGCTCACTGCCAGCCTCCACTTCCCAGGCTTAACAATCCTCCCACCTCAGCCCTCAGAGTAGGTGGGACTACAGGCGCATGCCACCACACCTGGCTAATTTATTTTGTAGAGACAGGGTCTCCCTATGCTGGCCAGGCTGGTCTCAAGCAATCCACCTGCCTTGGCCTCCCAAAGTGCTGGGATTACAGGCATGAGCCACCGTGCCCAGCCCCAAAAAAGCATTTTTTAAAGGAATGGCCAGAGCAGTAAGAGGAAAAGCAAGGGACCAAGTGAGTGTCATACGTGAAAGCCAAGTGAGGAGAAAGCTCTAAGAGGAAAAAAGAGGACCACAGAGTGGAACAGTGGTGAAAGTTCAAGCAAGAACAGACCAAAAGGGTCCGCTGGATTAGGGATGTTAGAGGTCAACACTGACAAGAGAAGTTTCAGAAAGTGGAAGAGATGAACACCAGCTAGGAAAGTGCTGAAAAGTGACCTGGAGATAAGAAAATGAAGATGACTAGTAGGCAACATGGTCAAGAAATTTGATTGTAAAGATTAGGAAATCAATGGGAACCTAAAGAAGGATGTGGAAATAAATGAATACTCTTTTTAATGAATATTTAAGAGCAAAATGAAAAGGCAGAGGGAGAGAAGATACTTGAGAGAGCTGGGAAAAATTACAGGACGAGGCCATTGAAAAAGAGGGAACGGATTGGACCATGAGTCCAAGAGTACAATTCTCACGACTTAACCTAAGGAACAATATTCCTTAGGTAAAAAACTCACAGGTGAGACTGGGAGTGGGGCACACACTCCTGTGTTCACTTTCTCTAAGTGTTTTCATAGGAGAGTGATGAAAAACTCTGGGATAATTGTAAACACTGTTGTCATACTTATCATGGGAGCTGCTGAGAATGAGTCTAATCTGGAGCTGTGGTGTAATGAGGAATATATTTGGTCTATGTCCCTGGGTCCTGGCACAGAACTCCAAACACTTTTGGAATTTCTTGAGTGATAATAGTTACAGGAGCATGCAAGCTCCTAGGTAGCTTCAGGATGGGGGCTGGTGGCCAGAAAGATCAAGTCTTATGTCTCAGAAAACCACCCCCCACCCCCAATCCCAGGCAAACTGGAACAACTGGTCACACTAAATCTGGCTCAAAATATAGCTTCTTTGAAATCAAGAGAGGCTGTGTCCACCTTAAGTTCTAAGTCTTAGAGTTTTCCCCTTACTCAGTAAAGCAGTAGTCCTTTTTATTCCTTTCATGGAACCAGTAAGAGGCAGTGCTAATGACACAATTCATTTGTTCTATTTCCAATCTCATTTTCTAAGAACCTGGAATGTCATGCAGTACATGTCCAGCTTATTGATGTGTTGAAATTTTTTGCCTTTTTAGGAAACTTAAGTTGTTATCCAATGCAAAGTACAAAACATAATTGAATTTGCAATGGAAAGAAAATATCGTATTCAGCCCTTAATCATTCAAAATTTTGTCTGTTTTGCAAACTGGATAGACTCCAAAGGAATAAATTATATGAGATGCATGAATACTCAAACATGAAAACAATTGTGTATTTTAGAGTAGACAACATAATCTAGATATATATCTATGGTTAGGCTACTAATAATAATGATTGTTGAAGGACAGGGAGGAACCAGAGCAATTTAAATAAAAGAACAGAATTAAATTGACATAGTGCAAAACAAGATGCTTTTATAGCAAACTGCACCACAAATTAGCAATCTCAAAAGGAGAAAATGTTATGTATGAAAGTTGGTGCTCTTCACAAGTTACATTTAAAACCTTTCAGAAGTAGTTGTTCATGTAAAATATTAATGAAGTGAGATCCCCGCGCCCCGTTCTTTCTCCATAGCCATAGACACACACAGTTCTGCAAACTCTCACACACATCAACAGTCATTTGAAATGATTTGGGTCTTCTTAATAGGAAATCATGCCAACATATCAAAGACACTGAAGCAAAGGCTGAATATCCATACTGCTGGAGCACACGGCAAGACTTCAGCGCCTGGGCCGCTTCCCAAGTTCTGCCCCTCACAGTGTGCCCCCACCACAGCCTACCCTCCGGCTCGCTGCCATTTCATCTGCCTTTCCCCATTAATACCATGTGCTAGTGCTATTCATGCATATCAGACATTGATCCATAAATCACAATCTTTATAGTATGCATTCTAAAATAAAATTAAAGGTTAGTATTCTAAGACTTTGAAAAAAAGGTTGGAACTAACAGAACACTATAAAACCTATAGGAAAGGGAGAAATCACTGTCAAGTAGACATAATTGATAGCCTGGGAAATCAGGTTGGGTTTTTATCCCCTCACTGATTCTCCCCAGCTACCCATGCATTAAATGTGCTCAGAGAAAATAAAAATCTAAAAGCCACCCTTGTTCTGCCTCAATCCAGCTCACCTACAGGTCAAATTTAAAGGCACATTTATTTAGCCCCCAGCTCTCTGCTGCTAAACTCATTGTAATCTCCGCTGATTACTTTGAGAAGTACCGTTCAATTTGGTGGAGGGAGGGAAGTGTGGAAGGCTGGAGTTCCACTTATTTCCTCAGAAGTAAAGCCAGAGAGTGCAGCCTTCAGGGAAAGTGTCATTATCTGGATGCTTTCTGAGTCTCAGAATCTGCTGATATCCACATTATCATTCCAATCTCAAAAATTACTTCAGGCCAGGCGCTGTGGCTCACACCTGTAATCCCAGCACTTTGGGAGGCCGAAGTGGGCAGATAACAAGGTCAAGAGATCGAGACCATCCTGGTCAACATGGTGAAACCCTGTCTCTACTAAAAATACAAAAATTAGCTGGGCGTGGTGGTGTGTGCCTGTAGTCCCAGCTAGTTGGGATGATGAGGCCAGAGAATCGCTTGAACCTGGGAGGCAGAGGTTGCAGGGAGCCAAGATCACACTACTGCACTCCAGCCTGGGTGACAGAGCAAGACTCCATCTCAAAAAAAAAAAAAAAAAAAAAAAAAATTACTTAAATACCTAAAACACAGATTGTTTGCAATAGTTCTCTTTTGGGTTATCCTGAGGACTGTTGCCTTTTCTAACAGAGCTACAGAAGTAGAACAAGTGTCATAGTGGTATCAGAAACCACAGTTCTTCAGAGTAGTTACTTGGAGGAGACAGTATCAGTTAGAAGAGGTGTTCTCAAACTCGGTCACACATTAGAATCACTTAGGGTGCTTTTTAGTAAGGACACTTGCCTAGTTACTAAGCCAAACCAAGGAAATCAGAATCTCTGGAAATGAGAGTCCAAGCAGTAGAATTTTAAAATATATTCCACAGATGATTTTAATGTAAACTCAAGGTTTATTAAGAATTAGGTTTGGCTGGGCTCCGTTGCCTATAATCTCAGCACTTTGGGAGGTCAAGGCAGGAGGATTGCTTGAGCTCAAGAGTTCAAGACCAGCCTGAGCAACATAGTGAGACCTCATTTCTACTAAAACTAAAATTTAAAAAAAAATTAGCCAGGCATGGTGGCACACACCTGTAGTCTCAGCTACTTAGGAGGCTGAGGTGGGAGGATCGCTTGAGCCAAGGAGATAGAGGTTGCAGTGAGCTTGATCATGCCACTGTACTTCAGCATGGGTGACAAAGCGAGACCCTGCCTCATTTGTTGATATAAAAAAAAAAAAAAAGGGCCGGGTGGTGGTCAGCCTGTAATCCGCGGGCGGATCACGAGGTCAGGAGATCCAGACCATCCTGGCTAACATGGTGAAACCCTATCTCTACTAAAAATACAAAAAATTAGCCGCGCATGGTGGCGGCCACCTGTAGTCCCAGCTATTCGGGAGGCTGAGGCAGGAGAATGGCGTGAACCCGGCAGGTGGAGCTTGCAGTGAGCCAAGATCGTGCCACTGCACTCCAACCTGAGCGACAGAGAGAGACTCTGTCTCAAAAAAAAAAAAAAAAAAAGAACAATGTCTTAAGATAGGAGGGATTTCTCTTTCATATTAAAAAAATTTTAGCGAGGCCCAGTGACTCATGCTTGTAACTCCAACCCTTTAACAAGCCAAGGCAGGAGAGTCACTTGAGCTCAGGAATTTGAGACCATCCTGAGCCACACAGCAACACCCCATCTCTACACACACACAAAAATACAAAAATTAGCTGGGCATGGTGGTGTGTGCCTGTAGTACTAGCTACTAGGGAGGCTGAGGTAGGAGGATCGCTTGAGCCCAGGAGTTCAAGGCTGCAGTGAGGTATCATTGCACCACTACACTTCAGCAGCCCAGGCAATAGAGTAGACCTTGTATCAAAAAATAAATAAATACAGCTTTTAAATAAATAAACTTTTCAAGTCCACACACAATCATGCATGCATTGCAGTTCCTTGAGTCACTCAGAATTTGAGCTTATTCTTTCTTCCTGCTCTGTGATCTCACGTCAGGCTTCTATTTTCAATATCACTTCACTGTCCAAGATGCCTGCTAGAATCCCAGCCATTACGTCTGAGACCAGCAGAAAGAAGAAAGGAGAAAGAAACAAAATGTCTACCCTTTCTTAAAGGGCCAAGTTCAATAGCCTTTCTGGAGCTTCCCACAACACTTTGACTTACATCAGCTTGACTGCAAAGGAGGCTGAGTATAGCCTTTAACTAAGCTAACGTTCTGTTGCTAAAGGAAAAGTTGAAAATGGAATTTGGAAAGGCAACTAGTAGTTCTTGCCACAGATTAAGAAATCAGCAGCTGGGCACAGTGGCTTACCCCCGTAATCCCAGCACTTTGAGAGGCTGAGGTGGGCAGATCACCCGAGATCAGGAGTTCGAGACCAGCCTGGCCAACACAGCAAAACACCGTCTCTACTAAAAATACAAAAATTAGCTGGGTATGGTGGCAGGCACCTGTAATCCCAGCTACTCAGGAGGCTGAGGTAGGAGAATCGCTTGAACCCAGGAGGTGGAGCTTGCAGTGAGCCAAGATCGTGCCACTGCACTCCAGCCTGGGAGACAGAGCGAGACTCCATCAGAAAGAAAGAAAAGAAAAGAAATCAGGAACATAGTTCAGGCTCTCTCCATTCAAACTTTCTCTCTGTGACTTGAATCAACCTCATTTTTTTATGTTGTCCCAAGCTGTTACCGGTCTTAGATGACGAGTGTATGACATCAAACCCAAAAAACTCGACACCATTACCTTCTGCCATGGCTGAATAAGCTAAAGACATTTAACCACATTTACTGGTGGAATCTGTTGTCCAAGAGGTCATAACAAACTTAGCTTCAGAAACTGGACTTATGATCCAGGGATATGCATTCAGTGCACAATAGTCATTCATTCCCTTTCTGGCGAGGTATGCATCAAGCCAGGAGGTCCCTTAAATAATCCTAAGCTAAAAACAGGGACGGAGATTCTTCTACCTCATACTGAGGGGCAGGTACGCAAAGAAGTAGTCACTGTTGCAATATAAATCACCCAATTTTCTTACATATATTTGACCCTGAGGTCATTCTTATAGATTCTCAGTGGTCAAGCAGCTAAAGTAAGATGCTTTTCAATAACAGGCAGAGCCATGTTGCATAGAACGTAGGTTACTACAAACTTCCTATTTAATGTCATATAACCTCTTTTATACAGCTTGCCCTGAAACTCTTCTCACTTCCCTCATACCCACTGGGTACCCAGTGGTCTTATGCTGCCCATAGCCAAGAGTCCTCAGTCATAGCATTCCCATTGCAAAGCGGCTGCTTTCCAAGTCCCCATCCCCAGATGCCTGTGTCTTAGACTGTCCTAGAGGGGTCAGACTTCTGCCTCACGGCAATAATGGTAGTGTCAGTAAGGCAAACCGAAGAACATAACCCAGGCCAGGCACAGTGGCTCACACCTGTAGTCCTAGTGCTTTAGGAGGCTGAGGCAGAAGGATCACTTGGGCCCAAGGGTTCAATACCAGCCTGGGCAATATAGTGAGATCTCGTCTCCACACAAAAACAAAAATCAAAATTAGCCAGGCATGGTAATGTACTCCTGTAGTACTAGCTACTTGGGAGGCTAGCAGGGGAAGGATCACTTGAGCCCAGAAGTTTGAGGCTGCATCCCAGCCTCAGTGACAAAGCAAGACCCTGTCTCAAAAAAAAAAAAAAAAATAACTAATGATTGCCCTTTCTTGTTAATGTTTTGCAAAAATGTGTATCTATCCGAGACTCCCTTGAGGAGTGTTATGGGCCTAATGGTGTTCCCCCAAAATTCACATGTTAAAGTCCTAACCCCCAGCACCTCAAAATATGACTGTATTTGAAGATATGGTCTTTAAAGAGGTAGTCTGTACCCCTGATATGATGAGAGGAGAAAGGCACTCTACTGCAGTATTCCTTCTAAAATCCTAGCACCCCGATCTAATCATGAGAAAAACATCCAACAAATTCCAAATCCCAATGGAAGGGCAGTCTAAAAATACTCTGAAAGTACTCCTCAAAATTAAAACGTCATCAAAGACAAGGAAAGTCTGAAAAACTTAGCCAAGATCAGCCTAAGGAAGGATGATGACTAAATAGAGTATGGTATCCTGGATGGGATCCTAGAACAGAAAATGATATTAGGTAAAAACTAACGAAGTGTGAATAAATCATGTACTTCAATTAAAAACCATTAAGTGTAGCAGAGGTGGTGGGTAATACTGAGAACAGGGGAGGCCATGAATGTGTGGGGACAAGGAGGATATGGAATATCCCATATGCTTTCCTCTCAATTTTGCTGTGAACCTAAAACTGCTCTGAATAAGTAGTCTTTAAAATTAAAAAAAAAAAATCCTTGTTGTTGTTTTTTGTTTGTTTGTTTGTTTTTAGCTCTGTCACCCAGGCTGGAGTGCGGTGGTGCAGTCAAAGTTCACTGCAGCCTCGACCTCCTGGGTTCAAGTGATCCTCCTGCCTCAGCCTCTCAAGTAACTGGGACCACAGCTGTGCACCGCCATGCCTGGCTTTTTTTTTTATATTATTATTTTTTATTTTAGAGATGGGGTTTTGCATGTTGCTCAGGCCAGTCTCAAACTTCTCAACTGAAGCGATCCTCCAACTTCAGCCTCCCATAGTCCTGGGATTATGGGTGTGAGCCACAGTACCCAGCCTGAAAAAAAGTTATAATAATTCATAGACAGATGTACCATATAGGATTTCAACAAGACTCTTTCTTCATCTGCAAAGACTCACAAACTGCTGAAGTCCAGGCTGGCTGAAAAGCAGCTTGAGGAAGCATGCTCATGCATCTGGGAACAAGGGGAGTTCACTGTAGTGCACGTACCAGAATGGAAATGAGCCCCCTGCTGTTATCTGAGGCAACTTGTAGTGGGTCTCAATGCTAAAATTAAAGTACACCCCACAAGAAGGGAGGTCACCTGAAGGCAGCCAACGGGCCACCCCTTTAGGGATATTCTCTTGATAAATTCACCTCTGCCCAGGGTCAGCTCTCAGCCTCACAAGCTCAGCAATGACTTCATCAGTGTCCTGACGTTAATCAAACTCATGGATGCTGACTCATACTAATAGAAATGAGTATGATATAGAAAAACAGGATGCCACATCATCAGGCAAACCCAACACGCTAGGCTTGCTGGAGTGGGATCTGAGAGTCTCCATTTCTAACAAGTTCCCAGGTGATGCCAGTGCTGCTGGCCCATGGACCACACTTTAAACAGCAAGGGTCTAGACAAGCTATATAGGAAGTCCAAGTATCAGAGTTTATTGGTGAGCGGAATACGAATTAGGTCTCAAGACAGGTTGATTATGTAACTATTTCATGCCATCAGGTTTTGGCTGCTTTATATATCCATTTCCATAATAGATATCAACCCACTACTAGCACTCAGTGGTGTCAGACCCTTGCTTTAACAGCCTTGAGAACACAGCTACTCTGTGCCGAACTACGCAACCTGTTCAGCCAGTCGTGTTCTGTGGTATGTTGATCAGGTTTCATCATCTGAACTGATACCTTCACATGGCCAGGAATATAAATAAAAAACCCCCATGTATTTCTGCCAGGGTGAATCAGAATATATTAAAAATGAAGCAACTACTAGAAACTCTATACCAATCAAAAGAGAGCAAGTAATGAAAGTAATGAATTTACCTACAGTACCTGAATGAAGACTTTTTTTTGAAACAAGAGTCTTGCTCTGTTGCTCAGGCTGGAGTGCAATGGCTGATCTCGGCTCACTGCAACCTCCACCTCCTGGTTTCAAGTGATTCTCCTGCCACAGCCTTCTGAGTAGCTGAGATTACAGCCACCTGCCACCACACCTGACTAATTTTTGTATTTTTAGTAGAGACAGGGTTTCACCATGTTGGCCAGGCTGGTCTCGAATTCCTGACTTCAAGTGATCTGCCTGCCTCGGCCTCCAAAAGTGCTGAGATTACAGGCATGAGCCACCGCACCTGACTTGAATAAAGAAATTTCTAACAGATTGGTTGAGAAGAAAAGGAAATACTGCAATGATTAGGTATCATTCATTCAGCTATTTTCACACATGCCTACTAAGGGAAACCACTATTCAGCAGGTAGCTCTCAAAGTCCTGCATGCAGAAGAATCATATGGAAAGTGTTTTGAATGCAAATTCCAGGGCCTTACTCCCTCTATTCCCACCCTCATTCTACCCCAACTACCAGGAGTCCAATTCAGCAGGCTGGGGCTTATAAATCTACATTTTTAACATGCACCCCCAACAGATTCTGAGAAATACTGACTTATATATGATTTTAGTGGTTTTCAACCCTGGCTCACATTAGATATAGCTGAGAAGCTCTTAAAAAAAAAAAAGTTCCCATGCCTATATGCCAAAACCCCAAAACAATAAAATCAGAACATCCAGCGCATGAGACCCAGGCAACAAGCATTTTCTTACGCTTCCCAGGCAACTTAGTGTTTCCAGGTGGTACTATTTGTGTGGGTTGTTAGACATCAGATTCCAAGGCCCCTCCCTGAAGTCTCTGATTCAGTAGGTCTGGGGCAAGGCCCTAGTCGGACTGTCTGACAAGTGCCCCAGGTGATGCTTATGATGGGGTTTGAGAAATGTATCTTACTCAACTGAGTCCGAAACACTGATCCCAGCAAAGCTGCTTCAAGGGATTTTTTTTTTTTTTTTTTTTTGAGACAACTCAAGGGATTTTTGACTCCAGTTTTGAAGCCCCTATTGCATGAATTTAGCTCCGATCTGACCTGGGTCTTCCCAAAGAGAGGGAACTCACCTCCCTTAATGCTGCATAGGAATGAAAGCCCACTGCTTTATACAGCATGGCCTCTGTGGTCCCACTTTTATTACTAATACAACAGGACATTTTTCCCAGATTTAACACTTAGTGCTACATACCAGGGATATGGTATTATAAGCACTTCATCTATTAACAATTTAATGTTCATAACAGTGCTATGATTAGGAACTATTCTTAGTGCTAACTCTACAGACTTTTTTAAAAACGGAGGCATAGGCTGGGCGCGGTGGCTCACGCTTGTAATCCCAGCACTTTGGGAGGCCGAGGCGGGCGGATCACGAGGTCAGGAGATCGAGACCACGGTGAAACCCCGTCTCTACGAAAAATACAAAAAAATTAGCTGGGCGTGGTGGCGGGCACCTGTAGTCCCAGCTACTCGGAGAGGCTGAGGCAGAATGGCGTGAACCCGGGAGGCGGAGCTTGCAGTGAGCCGAGATTGCGCCCCTGCACTCCAGCCTGGGCGACACAGCGAGACTCCGTCTCAAAAAAAAAAAAACGGAGGCATAGAGGCTAAGTAAATTGACTAAGTTTGCTTAGTCAAAGCCAAAGTTACCTAGAGAATGAATCTGAACTCAAACAGTGGAGGACCAAGGTCTGGTCTCTTAATTGTAACACTATCATGCTGCTCACTAAGCAAAAGTTGAAGAGCCTGTCCACACATCACTTGCTGCCAGAAACACACACACACACACACACACAGAGAGAGAGAGAGAGAGAGAGAGAAAGAGAGAATCAAGCAAGTTAGTGTTTATTACATCCCTACCATGTATACCAAGTGCTGGGCTTGGGGCTTTACATATATTATTTCACTTAATCTGCAAGTCAGATATAATCCCTATTGTCATCAACACACTATACTGCCTCACTCAGTGATGGAGAGAACCAAACTGTTTTGCATGGTGTAGAGCACCATGCAAAAAAGAAAAACAAAGCAGCCGAAGAAACCTTCCAAGTTGATTTGGAGACTGAAGAAACAGCTAGTTGTGGGGGTGCATGCTGGGGTAAGAGGAGGCCAGGCAGAGGGTGACTGCAGCTGGCTGTAAAAGGATTCTTGGAGGTGGTAGAGCTGTGGAGATCTTTGGCTCAAAGAAAAGACAGGGCTTCCTGAGGTGTCAGTGGAGGACAGGAGTTTCATTCAGACATACTGCTTCTCAGGGCAAATCTCAACAAGTCAGGACAAATGGCTGAGGTCCACCCACTTTAAGGAATGATAAGACATGATGCTGCCTTTAAAAAGAATCTGATGTCTCTAACTCATGCAGGGAAACACAACACAATTTCCTTGTCCTGCCTTAGGTTTCTTCCTGAGTAGTGGCACAGGGGGAGAAAGGAGCTGCAAACCCAATGCCTTACTCCAAGGACTTTAAGCATTTGGCCAGTGGCCTGAAGAGACTGTCTTTGGGAAAACAATGGTAAGTGGCTGTTAAACATCAGCTTTTTCCTATCTGCCTGCTTAGGGACATCACGTGATGCCAATCCCAAACAACCTATCTGTCTAAGAAGAGCCACAGTCTTCAGCCTCAAGGAAATTTGCCTGAGCTCCAGAGTTCTGGAGGTCCAGTGCTATTTGCCAGGCCCTGGGGCACACACTGAGGCCTTAGCAATACTGGACTCTATGCCCAATAGCTAAATAGAAAGAGTCTAAAAAAAAACAGGACTAGATGCACAAAGACAAATCCCAGAGAAGTGGAGAAGGAGTGAATCTTAGTCCATTCAGGCTGCTGTTACAGAATACCATAGACCGGGTAGCTTATAAACAACAAGTTTATTTCTTACAGTTCTGGAGGCTGGGAAGTCCAAGGTCAAGGCAGACTCAGTGTCTGGTGAGGGCCCAATTTCTGGCTCATAGGTACTGACTTCTTATGGTGTTTGCACAAGGCAGAAGACAGAAGCAGCAAGTTCTCTGGCGTCTCTTTTATAGAGATACAAATCCCATTCATGAGGACTCTGCTCCCATACTGTAATCAACTCCCAAAGGTCCCACCCTCAAATACCATTACCTTAGGGGTTAGGGTTTCAATAATAAGATTTTGAGTGTTCTGTTGTTGTTGTTGTTGTTGTTTTTTAGACAGCCTGTCACCCAGGCTGCAGTGCAGTGACATGATCTCAGCTCACTGCAACCTCCACCTCCCAGGTTCAAGAGATTCTCATTCCTCAGCCTCCTGAGTAACTGGGATTACAGGCATGCACCATCATGCCTGGCTAATTTTTGTATTTTTAGTAGATATGGGGTTTTGCCATGTTGACCAGGCTGGTCTCCAACTCCTGGCCTCAAGTGATCCACCAGCCTCGGCCTCTCAAAATGCTCAGATTACAGGCATGAGCCACTGCACCCGGCCAACAATAAGATTTTTGGAAGAACACAAAACTTCAGACGGTAGCAGGGATGTCTAGATGGGCTGGCAAAGAACCTGCAGCATCATGAGCCTTCTGGATTTTATAGCTCTGATCCTAGAATATAAGCCACTGGGTGTTGTTGTGTGGGTTATGGACAGCTTTGGGCCCAAGAGAATTAAGTGAAACTGGAAGGTATACAATTCTGGAGATGAATTCCACCCTTAACCAAAGCAGAGATAAAGATGCTAGGATTTCTACCAGACATGCGTTCCCTTACAAGGCCAAGAGCTAGTACGTTGGGTCAAGTGTGAATGACAGCATCACAGGAGTGAGGAGAGCAGATAAGGAGGTGATATGCAGTCATGCCTAAAAGAGGGTCCAGTGAACAAAAGGAAACACAGGCAGTGACCTTCACTGATGGCAATAAATAATAATATTTAAAATTGTCCTACGCTTCATTCTTTTGTATTGATTTCCTACCATGATTTATCTGCAAATTTGTAAAGCAAGCATTACCAAAAAAAGCCTGATTGGAGCTGATGGATGAGTTTATTGTTTTTCAAACCTTCCACTGTATGTTTTATTTTCCCTGGACATGTAGGGCCAAGTAGACCATGTATACTGGAAAAATCAGAACTAATGTTTCAAGTTTTTCTTTTTTTTTTTCACTTTCTTCATCCAAGAAATAATAGTAGACAGCATTTATAATTTAATACTGCTTCAAAGGGAATTGTACTTACATTTCCCACCTTTAGTGTAATCTACTTAAAATCCATACCTATTATTTCCCCTTCATATATTATAAAGTCATAATCTCCTTTATGTGCTAGGCTGAGGATGACTTCTCTGTTGGCAAACAACACAATACCTGCTTGCAACTCACTGAATGTTCAAAGCAAGAAACACCACCAAATGTTTAGTACATTCCCAGGCATATCTAATGAAAAACACATCTATTGTTTCTAAGAACTATTTGATGTACATCCATGAGCAACAAATCTGGCGAATTCTCAAAAAAAAAAAAAATGCTGTGGAAAACACCTATTGGCTTAAGGAAGTTAACCTTTCTCCCAAATTGGACAAATCCTCATGAGAGCAAATAGTACATGGTATTTAAAGACCTATTTGTCTATGTCTCTAGACAAATATGTCACAGGAGGGGAGACTGTGTCTACAGTTGGTTCACTACTGTGCCTAATATGCTGCATGGAACATAAATATTCAGTAAACATTTGTGAAAAGAATGGAAGTTGCCTAAGGTGAAAACCAAACTTACGTGCATTTGTGAAATATCCTTATCTAAAGCCATAAAAATAAAGGGAATTTAATGAGACACTCAAGCAAACACCCAGGTGTCTTTTCACATTCACATTCACCTGGCACTTACATACCTTGCTTAGTTGAAAGGACATAAGAGAGGCATCTCACTTAAAGACACTCATCTAAGAAACCCAGGAGTCGGCCGGGTGTGGTGGCTCATGCCTGTAACCCTAGCACTTTGGGGGGCCAAGGCAGGTGGATCACCTGAGGTCAGGAGTTCAAGACCAGCCTGGCCAACATGGTGAAACCCTATCTCCACTAAAAATACAAAAATTAGCCAGGCATGGTGGCAGATACCTGTAATCCCAGCTACTCAGGAGGCTGAGACAGGAGAATCGCTGGAACCTGGGAGATGGAGGTTGTAGTGGGCTGAGATCGTGCCACTGCACTCCAGCCTGGGTGACAGAGCAAGACCCCGTCTCAAAAAAAAAAAAAAAAAGAAAGAAAGAAACCCAGGAGAGTGGTGTCGGAGTTCCTACTGAGCATCACTGTGCCATCACATACTAGCCATGGTTTCCTAGGAAACGTCTTGGCCTTTCTAAGACTCATTTTCTCATCTGTATACTTTTATAATGAATGACTGAATCTCAGCCAACCACAACAGCCACGCTTTAGTCAATCGCAGGGAGCCAATTGACCAGACCATCTTCAACTAAGGCAAACGCTGAGCTGCAACCAATCCAGCAGTCTCAGTACCTCACTCCTGTTTTCTGTTCATAAATGCCACCTGACCATATTGTAGGCCAGAGTGCTCTGACCCTGTTCGGGTTTTGGGGGCTGCCCTATTCTCGAATCATCCATTGCTCAATTAAGCTCTGCTAAATTTAATTTGTCTAAAGTTTCCCTTTTAACATAACCTTCCTACATCTCCATTTCCTAATCCATAAAAAGTTGATCAATATAACAATGTTTAACCTTATAAATGTGTTGTGAGACTTCAAATCGATTTAAGTGAAGGTTAAATGAGTTTAAGTATGAGTAAAGCATTTCATTAACTGTTAAAATGTGATATATGTATTCTTTGTAAACTCTTGGGAGAGGTAATATGTTTTTCTCAAAGTGTTCCTCTCAAAGTTACCACCAAAATATATAGTAAAAACTAGCGAAATTTTAAAAATAGAAGAGGAAGTCAAATTTGATAGAAAGTCTGAACTTATATGTCACTTACAAATTAATTCTAGACTACTTGATCTTTGCATTTTTAAGCTTTATGAAGCAAATTTGTAACAAAACATACAGAAAATAGTGTAGTAGGCTGCCAGTGTGCAGAGTTTTAAGAATCTCCATAGAACAGTCTGGGCAACAAAGCGAGATCCTGTTTCTACAGAAAATTTTAAAAATCAGTCAGTCACGGTGGCATGAACCTGTAGTTCCAGCTGCTCAGAAGGCTAAGGCAGGAGGATCCCTTCGGCCCAGGAGTTCAAAGTTGCAGTGAGCTATGATTGCGCCACTGTACCCCGGCCTGGGTGACAGAGACCCCATCTCAAAAACAAAAAACTCCATAGAAAGGAAAAAAAGTTCTTAACATGGTACATTCTCTCTCGCTCACTTATTTTTTCCCCCTTTTTTTTTGAGATGGCATCTCAAAACCTCCATCTCCTGGGTTCAAGCAATTCTCCTGCCTCAGTCTCCTGAGTAGCTGGGATTACAGGCGTGCACCACCACGCCCAGCTAATTTTTGTATTTTTAGTAGAGATGGTGCTTCACCATGTTGGCCAGGCTGGTCTCGAACTCCTGACTTCAAGTGATCCGCCCGCCTCGGACTCCCAAAGTCCGAGGATTAAAACCTGCTAGATTACAGGTGTGAGCTACCGCGCCCAGCTAACATAGCACATTCTCTACTAGAGAAAAGCACAACATTCCTGAGAAGGCACCCAGAACAACTCAACAGAAACATTTTCTAAACTTTATGAAGAAGCAATAACTTGCTGGTGGAGAAGAAAAAAAAAAAACTGAAAAATCAAAACTCTCTTACTGCTTTTTCACTCCATGTCTGACAGTTTAAACAACTTCTTCCCTTTGAATATTAGAAGTTTACAATCTTCTAGAGACCAGACGTCTGAAGCGTGTGGAGTGACTGACAGTTGTTGCATAGTCATTCAATCCTTCCGATTTGCATTACAATTCGGAGAATGGCGGCGCAGAAGACTGCCTGGTCCAGCTCCCTCATTTTATAAAGAAACTGACAGGCAAATTAAATGGCTTTTGCACCTCTCACATTCATTCATGAAAAATAGATACCAGAGTCTAAGTGTTTCATTTAGTGTGGAAATTAAGGGGAAAAAACATTTCCCCCTTAGCCAAAAGGAATTAAGTACATAGATTAATGGGTTAATAAGCAGCCCAGATCATCTTCTCAGAGCCTTTAGCAGGGGCTTCTAAAGCTCCTTAATATTTTAATCGGGGTTTTTCATGTAAGGAGAAATAATAGTTCCCCCTTCCACCCCCAAGCCCTGCAAGTAGAAAAACCTAAGGCTTATCATCTTAACATATATTCAAGTTATAATCATGTGCCTCTTTTAGGGTAGTTTCTAGACCCTGTACATGTAAATGTAAGAGACTCATCCAAAATAATACTTTCTTGCCTTTATTATGAACACATGTAAAACCACCCCTTTATTTAAGGGTAAACATTGACCTCCTTTCAGGGAAAAGCTATTGCCTCCAAGTGAATGCCTCATCCCTTTAACCATCAAATTACTCTGTGGTCAGCATGACATAAACTGGAGGAGACGCCAATAAATCCAAAGGAGATAATTTAGGAATAATAAAACAACCTACATGAAGCAAATAATAAAACCAACATCCAGACTAGTGATCCTTAAGTGTCTGGATACCAATTCCAACTGAAAGAGTTTTCCTATTAACTCCAAGGGAACCCAGTTCTTGGCATCAACTATCCAGGCAGAAACTCACATACAGAATATAACTTCAGAGAAGTTTAAAATGGCTCTATACACCACAATTATACCTGCCAATTAATACAGCCTATAATACGCTAGTCATGCTAACATCTGTTATTCCACCTAAACTAAACAACCTTGCCTGGCTGTGCACAGTGGCTCACTCCTGTAATCCCAGCACTTTAGGAGGCCAAGGCAGGTGGATCACCTGATATCAGGAGTTTGAGACCAGCCTGGTCAACATGGTGAAACCCCATCTCTACTAAAAAATACAAAAATTAGCCAGGGGTGGTGGTGCATGCCTGTAATCCCAGCTACTCAGCAGGCTGAGGCAGGAGAATCGCTTGAACCCAGGAGGCAGAGGTTGCAGTGAGCCGAGATTGTGCCACCGCACTCCAGCCTGGGTTACAGAGAGACAGAGACTCTGTCTCAAAAAAATAAAAATAATAAAAAAATAAACAACCAATCCTGCCAATTAGAATCATCATTCCCATTTCTAAGGTGAGGAAACTGACTCTCATAGGGCTTGGTCAAGATCAGCCAGCAAATAAATTTCAGGAGCCAGATTTATATCCTGATCTAATGCTGAAGCCCGAATTTCCTCTGGAAATGCCATGGAACTTTTCCCCCATTAGCCTGAAATTCACACAATTAATTGCTTTCCTTAAACATCTTCAGGAAACATCTTCATTTTACATGAGACAGTGGCACACACTTTGGCTGATGCTTGTGCTCAGATTAACTCTTACCGCCATCCAGCAGAAAATTGGCTCCGTGGGAAGAGGCCAAGGGCAGGAATGCTTCACCTGCACTAAGAAAAGCAAGGAAAATTAAAGGATTTGGGGGGCAGGCTGGCTTATAACAGTATGGCAGTGATATCCAGATAGCAAGTCATCCCATCACAGGTATTACTTTCATACTGTGAACAAATAGAATGAATTATAGAGAAGTTCTATCTAAGCCACTATTAAAAGAGCTCTTGTGAAAATACATTTGGGAAAATTTACAAGTGAATGCAGTGACTATATCTAAGCATGTGGATATGAAGGGAGTCTAAGAATTTGATGATACTACTCCTTAAGAACAGTCTAAGGGACATTCAGAAATTCCTGGTTGATTTTACTAGTAACAGTGAGGCACTCATTCATTTAGCCGACACATATTATTCAAGCACATATTACATGCCTGTTTCTAATTTATTATTTATTTTTTTAGAGATAGAGTCTTGCTCTGTCTCCCAGACTGGAGTGCAGCAGCATGATTATAGCTCACTGTAACCTTGAACCCCTAGGCTCAACTGATCCTCTTGCCTCAACTTCTTGAGTAGCTAGCACTACAGGCATTACCACCACACCCAGCTTTTTATTTATTTAGTTTTGTAAAGATGGGGTCTTGCTATATTGCCCAGGCTGGTCTTGAGCTCCTAGCCTCAAGTGATCCTCCACCTTGACCTCCCAAAGTGCTAGGATTACAGATGTGAGTCACCGTGCCCAAAGCCTGTTTCTAGATATGATTTGCATCTACCCTGTCCTCAGGTTGCATCAGAGAAACCATGTCTTTATCTTTGGCCTAAGTGGTTCCTGGATGGCCTTTGGCAGGTAACCTTTTGCTATTTTGGTTCCAGCTGCGTAGAAGCTGGCCTGTGACTTCAAAGTTATGGGAAGCAGAGGTCTTACATGTGGTGTTATCTGACATCGTCTTAAGCTGTCTTTAGAACCAAGGAGGACCCATGAGGTTGGAACAAAGTTATTCTGGGGATGAAAGGAGCTAAGCTATGCCTCGCTTAATCAAAACAAGGCATCTGACGGGTGGGAGAAGCATCTGACATCCTTTGCCCAGAACACCAAATATCCCTTTATGGGAGCTTCTTGCTTCTGTTTTAAGAAAAAAAGAGAAGGTAACTGGGGTGTAAGCCTGTTGAAAAGAAAACGGATAGCTCACATGTTCAAAAATATGTATTTTAGATGTTTTCCAAAGATTCTGATTACATACGGGTTTTCCAGAAACACGTCATTATATAAAAGCAGGATTTGCTTACTTGAGTATAGGAGTACAAGGGAAGTTATTAGAGATGGCAAAGTTTATGTGGAAAATTATCCCAGAAGCAGTAGCCTACCTAGAAAATTTGACCTCATGTAAATTAATTTATAACACCATCCTTCTCTATATGACAAAATTATTTTTGTTATAATTGTAAAAGGAAATAATAGCAATGGGCACCATAAGTGGAATAACTTATTGCCATTTTCTTAAAAAGGATACTGAAGGATACAAAAGTAATCCTGTACGTCGATAGAGGCTGTGAATAAAGAAATACCCCATTGGCAGTTAAAGATTTGTTTTTTTTTTTCTTTTTGAGACAGGGTCTCACTCTTTCCCAGACTGGAGCACAGTGGTGTGATCATAGCTCATTGCAGCCTCAAAATCCTAAGCTCAATTGATCCTCCCCCTTCAGCCTCCCAACTAGCTAGGACTACAGGTACGAACCACCACGCCCAGCGAATTTTTTTATTTTTTATTTTTTGTAGATACAGGTTCTCACTTTGTTGCCCAAGCTGGTCTTGAACTCCTGGGCTCAAGCAAACCTCCCACCTCAGCCTCCCAAAGTGCTGGGATTACAAGGATGAGCTACTGCAGCTGGTCAAGATAAAGTATTAAATCCATTTGAACATTCTCGCCAGGCAATCCATGACATCTGAGCATGATTCCTGACTTATACCTGAGCTCTTCTTACTCCCTATTGTTACATTGGCTCTCTTAATTCCAGAAGCCTGAACCACACAGCTGATTATATCCCTGAGAACAGCAAATCCAACTATAAAGCCTCAAGAAACCTCACATCTGCTGGCAGCTGAATGCCACCATGTTGTTTGTCTGCAATGACAATTAAGAGTCTTGAATGATATCAAATGTGATGTATAATCTAGTGCTTAGCTAAGATTGGGGCCTGGAATCAAAAACAAGGCGGTAAAATGAGGCATCTCACAGACTTTGCCAACAGCCTTGTGAGCTCCAAATATTTGATATGACCCTGTTTTCTATATAGGATTTGATTCCATTAAATTTAATCCATTTCAATCCAACTAATGGATATGCCAGGCCCTGTGCTCTAGGGAGAATATGAATAAAATAATCCCTGTCTCAAATGCTCACAGTCCAGGAGGAAAAACATAGGAACTCCATGATAAAGGTAACAACAGACTAGTGGCCTGGGTACAAAGGCAACACAGAGAGAAAAGAGCTATCTGGAGGGTCAGGGATATTGACAAAGAGTGGGGTTTAAAGGAAAACCAGGAGTTCATCAGGCAGGAGGTGGGAGAACTGCCTCCAGCCTATCAACACCACTGAATATCACATCAATTTACCTTATCCATGGGTACATGTAATGCTGAAGACAATATCCATCATTCTTAGTTCAACTAGACAGCCACAAAGGAAGTTGTAATGTCTATTTCTCACTTTGCACACACATGACAAAATATTGATGAAAAATAACCCATTAGTGAGAACTTACTTTGTGTTAGACATCACAATAGGTATGTTATTCCCACAATAACCCCCTTAAACATTATATATTATCTTTATAGATGAAAAACTCTTAAATAGATCAAGGTCACCTGGCTAGTCATTGGCTCAGCCAGATTTTGTGGGCTGTCGTTTTGTCTTTCTTTTTATGTTTCTCATTTTATTTTTTTTATTTCAGTAGCTTTTGGGGTACAAGTGGTTTTGGCTACATGGATGAATTGTACAGTGGTGAAGTCTGAGATTTTAGTGTACCTGTCACCCGAGTAGTGTACATTGTACTCAATATCTAGTTTTTTATCCCTCACCCCACACCCGTTCTCCCCATTCTGGGTCTCCACTCTGTATGCCTTTGTGTGAACATGCCTTACTTCCCACATATAAACGAGAACATACAGTATTTGGTTTTCCATTCCTGAGTTACTTCACTTAGAATAATGGCCTCCAGCTCCATTCAAGTTGCTGCAAAAGACATTATTTCATTCTTTTTAAAGGCTGAGTAGTATCCCATGGTGTGTGTATATATATATATATATATATATATATATCTCATTTTCTTTATCCACTCATTGGTCATTGGGCACTTAGGTTGGTTCCACATCTTTGCAATTGTGAATCATGCTGCTGTAAATACATGCATACATGTGTCTTTTTCATATAATGACTTATTTTTCATTAGGTAGATACCCAGTAGTGGGATTGCTGGATCAGATGATACATCTACTTTTAGTTCTTTAAAAAATCTGAGGCCAGGCATGGTGGCTCACTCCTGTAATCCCAGCACTTTGGGAGGCTGAGGCAGGTGGATCACGAGGTCAGGTGATCGAGACCATCCTGGCTAACATGGTAAAACCCCGTCTCTACTAAAAATACAAAAAATTAGTCGAGCGTGGTGGTGGGCACCTGTAGTCCCAGCTACTTGGGAGGCTGAGGCAGGAGAATGGCATGAACCTAGGAGGTGGAGTTTGCAGTGAGCCGAGATCAGGCCACTGCACTACAGCCTGGGCGACAGAATAAGACTCCGTCTCAAAAAAAAAAAATCTGCATACTGTTTTCCATAGAGATTATACTAATTTACATTCCCACCAGCACTGTGTGTAAGTGTTCCCTTTTCACCACATCCACACCAACATCTACTGTTTTTCTGACTTGTTAATAATGCTCATCCAGATTTTGAATCAGATTTATCAAAAGCCAATGGTCTGGCTTTAATCACCACCCCAAACTTCCTCTTTATAAGTCAACTATATATCTAAACCAATCCCTTGTTTCTCTATTTAATATAAATCTTCAAGTTGACATAGCTCTCTCTCTGCTATGCTGTGGAGCTAGTGCTAAGTTTCCTTCTTACAACTGCTGATGCGAAAGCTCCTCCTTTCAGCATTTACCGAATCATAAACCAAATGTCAGACTTACATGGGGAAGTGGAAAGTCATTTGGTTTGCAGGACTTGGAGCTATGGTGGAGCTTTCTGTGGCTTGGGGACTCTTTGATTCCAAAGCCTACTTTTCTTTTTTTTGAGACAGAGTTTCACTCTTGTCGCCCAGGCTAGAGTGCAATGGCACAATCTCAGCTCACTGCAACCTCCGCCTCCCAGGTTCTAGTGATTCTCCAGCCAAAGGCCCCAATTTTCTAAGTAGCAAAAGGAAGAGAAACTCCACAGCTGAAGTGACTCAAGAAGGAACTTGAGATAATTTAATACTTCACATGCTTTATTACACTTAGAGTTTTTCTGATGTAAATACAGCAGAACTAAATGTACCCAACAGACTGAAACAACAACAACAACAACAAAAATGCCTTTCCAAAGCCCCACTGAAATGCTAAAAGGTCAGAGATGCAGAATCCCAACTCTGCCAACTCTTCCTGCTGAGCTGTTTAAGACTAACCCCTCATCTCCCACCCCTGGCTCTCTGCACTACTCATACAAGAAAACATTACATGGTGGTCCACTTAATTTCTCCCGATCATCAGAAACAGCCCCTAGACAACTAAATCTAGAATCTTTAAATGTGGCACAATTTCCTTGCTTTTTAAGGAAATTATATCAAATTACGGTTGGAGAAAAAAACTGGCTGAGCATTCTTTTAAAAGTTCAGAACAGTCTAAATTATGGGGTTGCACACACAAGGAGAAGGACGTTTTGTTTTAATCTGATTTTAAAGTGAATCAGTTGAGGCTGCTGCAAAGATGAACTATGTAATTAGAGGTAACTACTCAGTTAATACAACTACAGCAAAGAAATACAGTCAGAGTGAAGGGCAGAGACCAAAAAGACCTTTCTTCTGCTTTCTTCACTAGAGTTATTTTTCTCTCTAGTAACGGGAAAGGGAAATACAAATGCTATATTTGCATATTAGATGTGCCCAAAAATCACACTAAATAATTTTAATATTATACTTCTTACAAAATATTCACTTTATCACTTCTTGTAAAATAAATTTATCCTGGGAAAAGGAACTAATTGTTCCTTAAAGAGTTACTAAATGTACTTATTTACATTTAGCATGGTTTTCTCACACACAAACCAATCACACCCATAAGGCCTGCAACAAGAAGGGCTTAATACTTTCATAGGAACCATTATTTTTGGAATGTCCTGATTTTTAGAAATAATTTTCAAACAATGATGTCCTGTGCATTATTATTATTATTTTTTTTTCAGATGAAGTCTCACTCTGTCTCCCAAGCTGGAGTACCATGGCACAATCTCAGCTCACTGCAACCTCTGCCTCCCAGGTTCAAGCAATTCTCCTGTCTCAGCCTCAAGAAAGACTTTTTGTATTTTTCGTAGAGAGGGGGTTTCACCATGTTGGCCAGGCTGATCTTGAACTCCTGACCTCAGGTGATCCACCTGCCTCCTGCTCATTATTTTTAAAAGCTAGCTGAGCATGGTGGTTCACACCCATAATCCCAGCACTTTGGGAGGCAGAGGTGGGAGAATCTCTTGAGGCCAGGAGTTCAAGACCAGCCTGGGCAACACAGTAGGACCTCATCTCTACAAAAAAAAAAAAAAAATTAGGTGGGCTGGTGCTTTGCACCTGTAGTCTCAGCTACTCAGGAGGCTGAGGCAGGGGGATCACTTGAGCCTGGGTGGTCAAGGCTACGGTCTCTCTAAAAAAAAAAAAAAAAAAAAAAAAAAAAGGCCATGGTTAATCTAGTTACTATTCCCACTTAGTTTTAGGAATTGAAAAGAATTTCAAAGTTTACTAAAAAGCAGAGAAGTGATACAAACATCCAATTTGCACAAAAGAGTTATTATGTCTTACCAGTGGAAATCAGGCATAATTGGACAAGTTTTAGAAACAAAGAAACCAAAATGCCTGAGAGATTGAATTTAGAATGTTCCTCAAATGCTAGTGCTAATCACAAGCTAACATGAGTATCAGTTTCAAAATATAAAGAGAACATTTTTCAAGAAATTTTTTCACTGAAACTGAAACCCAAAAACAATGCTAGTCATCACAGTATGTGGTAAATGTAACTTTCAGGAACAAGTAACTGACGTGTTTAACAAGGAACCTGTTTTCAGCGTTGGTGAAAGCAAACCAGGTCTGCTGATGCATATCTAATCACCCAAGGAAGGCAACAAAACTAAAAAGATTCCATTGGTTCATTAACTATTAAAATGCAACACCAAAGACACAGCCCCTTTAAAGCCTTGACAACAAACATTAACTTAATACACATACAAATTATGCTCAAGACCAGCGAGTTTATAATACCAGCAGCAATGCTGCTATTCAAATCATAAACAGGCAATATTATTCCTACTGGGTTGAAAGAATGAAAAATAGCTTAAGGAGTGAATTTTCAAGTGCAAGTAAAATGTGGCAAGTTGGAACATGGAAAAACTGAAAGTAGTAAAGGTAATTCCGTTACCAGAAAGGGATATAAAAATAATCAGCTCATTCAATGAAAACATAACGCAGAATTAGGTCAGCAAAGCTGAAAACATAATACAGAATTAGGTCAGCAACACAGACCTAGAAGCCTCCTTCCTCTCTCCCGACTCCGCACATAATTCAGTCAATGCTGGCTGCTTTTTCAACAACCGATCCAAGGATAAAAAGCTAGGAAAGAACAACATTCAGGTGAAAGGAGGCCTCTCCTTCTATGAGTGTCAAATTATATAAACCTATGAGACAGCCTCTCAGAGTCAGGGCCATCATAACTTACAGCTGAATGGAACATAAACTGTCTCCACAAATAAATTCTGTTTTGCATTGCTTGACCCAGGGCCAGCCTTGGAAACTTCTTCCATGTCTATCACCAGAGACTCTGCCAAGGACAGAGGAAGGCTGCAAAATCTAGCTCTTGCCCATTCCCTTCAAAACTCCAGGTGAGCTAGAGCCCTTAAATGCGTTCAAGAACAGCGGCTGGGTGTGTTAAGGGCGCGTGTCCCATCTGGTCCTGGTTAAGACCAGGAAGAGCAGAGCTGGCTCCTCTGTCCTTCTTCCTTTTTTCTCTTTTCTACATCACACCCAGATGGCTGGAGCTGGTGGCCAGAGATGAGAACTTAGAGACATTTCTACCGCTAATTTCCCCACTTTCCCATTGCTTCCTTTAAAGGGACCATTCATGCATTTACCCTCGAATTGAAAATGGCCCACACTGTATTATGCAAAATATACTGCTAGTTGCCATGTCTCTCTCTCTCTCTCTGTCTCCACCTGATCCTTCATTCCTGCCTCACATGACCTAGGGACCAAAGACTCATGGTGTTCTCCCTGCCCAGGAACTGTTTAAGTGAAAATCTTTGGACTTGTTTCCTATTAGGGTGCTGTACTGAATTTGCACCTCCCATCTGAAGAACTAGGGGCTGCCCCAGGCCTGATTTTCTCCAGGACACCAAGGAGAGCACAAAGTCAGGCTCCCAGCACCAGAGTAACAGTCAGACAGGTATAAACTGGACCCGATCAGACAAGAGCCACATGGGTATCTGCAGTATAAACAAGGTTCCCGTGAGAGAGCCTTCCTGGTCACAGGTTGGAGAACTAGGCTTTAGGCCACCCTCCAGTATCCTGCGAAAGGCACACAGTGAACACCCATGCCCAGCTCCCCTTCACTTCCCATCAGGGCAGCATTGTTAGCTGCTCTGGTACTAGAACCAGAGCTGGGAGCTCTTAAAACACCAGCTTCTCCTTCTCTGTCCCATTCTCCCCGGATTCCTGGGGCTCACATTGTGTGGTATGAGCCTGTCATATACGTGCCCAAAATGGCATCCCTTCTTTACTCTCCACTCCAACTCTATAATTCCTGCTTCATTAGTTCAGCTGGGGTGGACAGAGCTGGAAAATGATCTGATATGCTAATTCACATTACAGTAATACTTAATAAAGTAAATAATTGACAGCATCTTCTCCCCACCTCAATTCCCCATGCACTCTCATTGTTAAATCAAACCAGTCTCCAAGTCTGTGTATTTTAGGCAGTATGAAGAAGGAATGGGGGATAGGTTTCGGGAATGGGAGGCTGGTTTTCTGTTGCCTGATCAATCACACCACTTGATGGCCTTGGAAGGAAGCACGATATTTCCTGAAGGGCAGGAGAAAGATATCCCATACCTACTGTCTCTCTCCCACTGCCACCCAAGGAGTGCAAGCCCGAACATGTCCTTCTATCTCCTCTCCGGTCTTCTAACATTAACCAAAAAATTAAGTTCTGACACATGCTTCAACATGGATGAACCTGGAGGACATTAGGCTACATGAAATAAGCCAGTCACAAAAGGACAAATACTGTATGATTCCCTTAACAAGGTACCTAGGGTAGTCAAATTCATTAGAGACAGAAAGTAGAATGGTGATTTCCAGAGGTTGGGGAGAGGAGGAAATGGAGAGTTGCTATTTATGATTATGAAAAAGTAATTCACAGGCTGGGCACGGAGGCTCTTGCCCGTAATCCCAGCACCTCTGGGAGGCTGAGGCAGGAGAGTTGCTTGAGCCCAGGAGTTCAAGACCAGCCTGGGCAACATAGTGGTACTCTGTCTCTACAAAAAATACAAAAATTAGCCAGGGACAGTGGCACACACCTGTCATCCCAGCTACTCAGGAGGCTGCAGTGACAGGATCGCTTGAGCCTAGGAGGCTGCAGTGAGCCAAGATAGTGCCACTGCACTCCAGCCTAGGAAACAGAGCGAGACCTTGTCTAAAAAAAAAAAGAAAGAAAGAAAAAGTAATTCACATTGTGAATTAATGTGAATTACTTATTGCCACTGAATTGCACACGTGAAACTGGTGAAATGGTCAATTTTATATTATGTATATTTTACCATAATAAAAAAATACAACAGAAGAAATGTTTAAATAAGGGGACAATCTCACCCGTTCCTCCCCAACCCCTACCTCTCCCATTCCTCACTGAAACCAGTTTTAGTCCTAGGACTTCAGCATCTATTCATATTCTCTGGTTCTACTAGGGATGGACACATTTTTCACCCCAGAGGAGCCTGGCTCCTGGAGCAGCCGCTGGAGGGACACAGAGAGAGCCTCCACCGTCTCCTGAGTTGGTCTTAGAGAACGAGTCTCCCAGGGAGCTGAAGCAATTTTTCCTCCTTGCATTTTTCTTGTTTTCTCCAAAAGTGGACCCCATTCCTCCCACTCTTGTTCCTCATGCTCCTCTATTCCATCCCCAGGCCAGACTCTCAAGAGTTGGATGACCGAGTGACCGTGAACTCCCAGTCACTATTTTCAGGTAAGCCATAGTGTAACATAGACAAATCCATTTCCAACCCTGAGTGGACTCCACTGGACTCTTGAGAGCTGGAATGGGATTCATTAAATAATTGGACCAGCCACTAGGAAAAGAATGCGAAGTGCAATTTTCCCTACTCCTTTCTCATATGCTTAGTATCTATGTAACATAATATGTATTCATTCATTCATAGAGATATTATTCACTAATTATTATCCATGCAACTGTGTTGCACAGTTGCACAGTACAACGGTTAACAGCACATTACCTACGCACAAGACGTGTGACCCTGGGCAGTCTTTTCAACACCGAGTGCCTCGGTTTCCTCATCTACAAAGTGTAAATAACAGTCGTGCCTATCTCATAGAATTGTATTAAAAAATTAAATGTGTCCTGCATAAAAGGTTTAGGAAAACGTACCTAGCACATCAACAGCATTCAAAGCAAGTTGTTATCTGAATCAGTTTCTCATACTAAATTTTCATTGCTAACAGTGTGTGACCTTTTTATCCCCAGTGTTTGACACTTTTGACAACTAAAGGGCACTTCTGAAGATTTTAATCTGAAGTAAAACACAAACAGTATTATCATAACCACTCCAGCATGGGAAGGGGGGAACACAAAAACATTTGTATTGCATTTTTGCATGTTCTAGGTATACCAATGTATAAACCGTCCACTGCTGAAATTTATAACGTCAATCTGATACAGTGTTTCCTTCTGTACATCAAAGCAGGATTTTTAACTATAAAGCGCCCTCTAGTGTTCCTATGCAAAAACTCCCGAGGTAATGTGCCATCCTTATAACTAGGGTCTTTTTCTGTCCTGGACAGCCCTGGTTCAGGGGTATTTTCCTGCTATTTTGTCTGGTTTAACATTTCCCTGGATTGTTTCACTTTAATGGAGAGTCACTATTAGTATTTGCACTAAAATAAGCTAGGATTGGTTTAGTAGCCCTTTATGTTTTCAGCTTCCACCATGGTCTTGTCTAGTATTGTATAAGACACAAGCCAAGATGTCACGTGCGGTTAAATCTGTGAGGCGGCTAGTGTTGACCCATTTCTATTTTCCCCAATCCTTTCCACATGCAGTGGAACTAACTTGTTTCCCTTTCAAAAACAGCAAGGCACTTGCTTACAAAAAAAATAAAAAATAAAAGACCCTCAGACAAGAGCCTCCAAGTTCTACTCTGTGTCCAAGGATAGAACTTATGGTGGCAAGAGAGCTCTCCAACAGCTGCTACTCTGAACCCTTGGGATTCACCGACTAGGTCTGCCATGGCCCATGCTCAGGTCTATAAAATGCACAGAACTGCCAAGGCACAGCTGGTGGGGTCCCTGAGATATGTGAGAAATCATAGGTTAGGGGTGTGAGGAATATGTACAGTGAAACGAGGCTGCAAGTACTGCCTTAGGACATAGAGAAGCCAATGTGACCAAAATGATTTGGTTATTTCTTCTGTGAGATGCATCTAAAAGTATTATGTTATTGTTTGGTGGTGCTTTTTTATTTTGCAAGAAATCTTTCAACAACAGTAAGCTCAAAAGGGAAAGTTTAGGCCAGGTGCAATCACTCACACCTGTGATGCCAGCACTTGCGAGGCCAAGGCAGGAGGACTATTTGACCCAAGGGGTTTGAGACCAGCCTCGGCAACATAGCAGAACCCCATCTCTATTTTTTAAGTAAATAAATAAAAGTGAAAGTTTACACTTCATAAAATATTAAGTGAGGAATTTTCTATCCTCAAGTAAGTTGATGAATGTAAAATTGCATAAAATGTCATCATTTGCCACTCTCCACACCCATGGAGGACAAAGTGATATTCAGAACCAAATGAAAACCCTAAAACACAAATCTGAAGGAGTTTTTTGTTTTTCTTTTCTTGGGTTGTTGTTGTTGTTTGAGACAGAGTCTTGCTCTGTCACTCAGGCTGGAGTGCAGTGGCGTGATCTCAGCTTGGTTCACTGCAACCTCCGCCTCCCAGGTTCAACTAATTCTCCTGCCTCAGCCTCCCAAGTAGCTGGGATTACAGGCACACACCACCATGCCCGGCTAATTTTTGTATTTTTAGTAGAGATGGGGTTTCACCATATTGGCCAGGCTGGTCTTGAACTCCTGACCTCAAGTGACCTGCCTGCCTTGGCCTCCCAAAGTGCTGGGATTACAGGTGTGGGCCTGAAGTGTTATAATCTACATCAAAAATTAGCAGTGGCCAGGTGCAGTGGGTCACACCTGCAATCCCAGCATTTTAAGAGTCTGAGGTGGGAGGATCACTTGAGGCCAGGAGTTCAGGACCAGCCTGGGCAACACAGCAAGACCTTATCTCTACAGAAAAAAAAAAAAAAAAATGCTAGCCAGGTGTAGTGATACACACCTGTAGTCCTAGCTACCTAGGAGGCTGACGTGGGAGGATCTCTTGAGCCCAGGAGTTTGAGGCTGCAGTGAGCTATGATTGTGCCATAGTACTCCAGCCTGGGCAACAAAGCAAGACTGTTTCTATTTTTAAAAGAAAAATAAAATTAGTAGCTATTTTGGGAACCCTGTACTTAAAGTTTACAAATTATTACATGCAGCTGTGTAAGGTGCTCACATGACATTTAGATCCAGTAATTATTCTCCTACACTGACTTTGCCAATTTTTATTTCATGCTTTTGTGTTCATGCACCAAAAGTGAAGCAAAAGCTATAATGTGTTAAGATTGATAGAAGAATTTTATAAAAATTTCACTGTTGCTAATTTTATATCAGCGTTACTAAGGCTTCACCTAGAAAGGTCAATTAAATTAATTCCAATAATGGTTTAATTTTTTTATCTAATTCATGGAATCAATGTAAAGCTTTTGGAATTGTAGTCTATTTAAGATGAAACATATCTGACATAATTATGAATCTTGCTATAAATTTAGTTTAAATTTTCAATATTTAAGGTAAAAGTATTTGTTTTTGCAGTAATAATCTATATAAACATTTTGGTGGAACATGATGTCATGGTAAAAACAATATCTTGGCTGGGTGCAGTGGCACACGCCTGTAATCCCAGCACTTTGGGAGGCCAAGGCAGGCGGATCATGAGGTCAGGAGTTCGAGACTGGCCTGGTAAACATGGCAAAACCCCACCTCTATTAAAAGTACAGAAAAAAATATTAGCTGGGTGCGGTGGTGCATGCCTGTAATCCCGGCTACTAGGGAGGCTGAGGCAGGAGAATTGCTTGAACCCAGGAGGCAGAAGTTGCAGTGAGCCGAGACCATGACATTGCACTCCAGCCTGGGCAACACAGCAAGACCCCTGTCTTGGGGGAAAAAAAAATCTTCTTAAATTAAGGCATCTAGGCCAGGCGCGGTGGCTCACGCCTGTAATCCCAGCACTTTGGGAGGCTGAGACGGGCGGATCACGAGGTCAGGATACTGAGACCATCCTGGCTAACACGGTGAAACCCCATCTCTACTAAAAATACAAAAAATTAGTTGGGCGTGTTGGCAGGCGCCTGTAGTCCCAGCTACTCAGGATGCTGAGGCAGGTGAATGGTGTGAACCCAAGAGGCGGAGCTTGCAGTGAGCCCGAGATCGTGCCAATGCACTCCAGCCTAGGAGAGAGCGAGACTTCGTCTCAAAAAAAAAAAAAAAAAAAAAAAATTAAGGCATCTAATTTTAAAGATGCAGAACTACAATTGGAGTTGGTTACAGTGTAAACAGTCATAATTTCTCCAAAGAAGTTGCACTATTGTATCAATTGCAATGAAACCATATTCGTAAAAATTTACAAATTTTGAAGATGCCAACTAATTAAACTACAAAATTTTTTAATAAAGTTGATAAGTTGATGCTGATTGCAAAACAAAAAAACAAAACACCTCAGCATGGCAGTACTGAACTTTATTTCCTTTCTGCTACCCATCATCCATTGGAACTATTTAGTAAATCAGCCTGTGTCTGACCAATGATATTGAACTTTTTCATAATTAGTCCTCTAGATTTAGGGTGTATTTTGTTCAATATCAGATAGAAACTTTAATCAAAGAATTCAAGGAGCATCCAAAAAACAAACTTCAGTTTTTCGGTAATTACAACTATTAAAAACCAAACTTACAAAGAGGAAGACACTGAAACATCCGATCTACAGCAACAGAGTTATAGGAAATAAATGAATTGCCCTCAGATCCTGTCCAAGATTTAGTTTTGAGATTCCATAATCGTTATTTGGAATATTTCCACATGTAGAGAGAAACTTTTACGTTGTCCATTGGAATGGAACAGAATTAAGAAGGCCTATGAATTTATGGCATCTCAGTTTAGGGAAACATCAGAATAATCATAAATGGAGATAATTTACGTGATGACCTCGGTCTTCCAAAAATATTTGTCAAAGCAAAGACAAGTACTCTGAATGGAAGCAAAAAGAACAGTAATCAGAAGGTATATTTCAGCCAATTATTTATACATTTTAACACAAAAAAATTAGAATTAAGAATACTTCCCATTGAGCAGAATTCACTCCATTTTTACCAGATAACTTAGCTCTTCCAGAGAGATTACATTTCTCAAGTAAAAGTGTTATGATTTACAGAGAAGTCAACCTCAATTTTATTCACATGCAGTATAACTTCAAAAAAGATCCAGATATTATGACAAGTTAAAAATAAGTCTATTTTAGAAAAAAAGCCACCAGGCATGGTGGCTCACACCTGTAATCCCAGCACTTTTGGAGGCCAAGGCGGGTGAATTACTTGGGGCCAGGAGTTCGAGACCAGTCTGACCAATATGGCAAAACCCTGTCTCTACTAAAAATACAAAAATTAGCTGGGTGTGGTGGCACATGCCTGTAATCCCAGCTACTCGGGAGGCTGAGGCATGAGAATCCTTTGGATCTTGCAGTGAGCCAAGATTGCGCCACTGTACTCCAGACTGAGTAACACAGCAAGAGTCTGTCTTGGGAAAAAAAAAAAGAAAAAAATGCATTCTTCCAAAAAATGCCAGTGTCAGAAAAATGATATGATATTTGAGACAGATAAGAGGAAAGGCCAGGTGCGGTGGCTCACGCCTGTAATCCCAGCACTTTGGGAGGCTGAGGCGGGTGGATCACCTGAGGTCAGGAGTTCCAGACCGGCTGGAGCAACATCAAGAAACCCCATCTCTACCAAAAATACAAAATTAGCCAGGCATGGTGGCACATGCCTGTAATCCCAGCTACTCGGGAGACTGAGGCGGGAGAATCACTTGAACCCGGGAGGCAGAGGTTGCTGTGGGCCAAGATTGTACCATTGCACTCCAGCCTGGGCAATAAGAGTGAAACTCTGTCTCCAAAAAAAAGACTAAGAAACTGATTAAGCATGTACTATGTAACAAAAATAATCATACCACTTATGTTATTTTCATCATTCTGATAAGACCAAAGATTTTTTTAATTTTGCTTTAATATACATAGATAGTTGTTACTTTTTAGAAAGAATTTCATTTTCGGCCCGGTGCAGTGGCTCACGCCTGTAATCCCAGCACTTTGGGAGGCTGAGGCGGGCGGATCACCTGAGGTGGGGAGTTCAAGACCAGCCCTACCAACAAGGAGCAACCCCGTCTCTACTAAAAATACAAAAAAATTAGCCGGGCATGGTGGCCCATGCTTGTAATCCCAGCTACTCGGGAGGCTGAGGCAGGAGAATCACTGGAATCACTGGAACCCGGGAGGTGGAGGTTGCGGTGAGCCAAGATTGAGCCATTGCACTCCAGCCTGGGCAACAAAAGCAAAACTGCATTTCAAAAAAAAAAAAATTAAAAAAAAATTGAAAGAATTTCATTTTCAAAAGTTTTTAAATAGAACTACTTTATTGGCCTATGCATATAATAAAACTAATTTATCAGCCAATATATAAATAATTTAGAAATTATATTCAAACATATGTAAATTATATTGTATGTATTATTTTAGTACCCTTTTTCATTTTCTAAGTGTACTGGTTTGGAAAATAAATTACCCTAATAAGAGCTACCAGGCAGGGCATGGTGGCTCACACCTGTAATCTCAGCATTTTGGGAGGCCAAGACGGGCGGATCACTTGAGATACGGAGTTCAAGACCAGCCTGGCCAACATGGTGAAACCCCGTCTTTACTAAAAATACCAAAGTTAACCAGGCATGGTGGCATGCGCCTATAGTCCCAGCTACTCAGGAGGCTGAGGCAGGAAAATCACTTGAACCAGGGAGGTGGAGGTTGCGGGGAGCCAAGATCGCACCACTGCGCTCCAGCCTGTGCAACAGAGCAAAACTCTGTCTCAAAAAAAAAAAAAAAAAAAAGAGCTACCATTTCTTAAGAGCTTACTATTTATGAGGCACTGTGCTTGAATCAATTTACTCTCTACAACCACTCTGAAAGGTCATTATTAGCATCTTCATTTCACAGAAAACTCCGCCTGATGATAGTAAGTGCAGAACAAGAATGTGTCTCCAGTCTCAGCCCATACTCCCCCACTCACCATCTTCTACTGCATCTTTCCCTACATCAACAGGACACACTACTGGCCCACCAAAGGTGAAATGCACTTCCAGTTAAGAACCACAAATTTGGCCCAGCGCGGTGGCTCACGCCTGTAATCCCAGCACTTTGGGAGGCCAGAGGCGGACGGATCACGAGGTCAGGAGATAGAGACCATCCTGGCTAACACAGTGAAACCCCGTCTCTACTAAAAATACAAAAAATTAGCCAGGCGTGGTGGCAGGCGACTGTAGTCCCAGCTACTCAGGAGGCTGAGGCAGGAGAATGGCACGAACCCGGGAAGCGGAGCTTGCAGTGAGCCGAGATCGCGCCACTGCACTCCAGCCTGGGCGACAGAGTGAGACTCCATCTCAAAAAAAAATAATAAATAAATAAATAAATAAAATTAAAAAAAAGAACTATGAATTCAAGTCCATCATGACCTCTGACCCCATCGCCCATGTGGCCAATGCTGTACATTTTCAGGACAGCTAGCACATTTTGGAGGGCAGACTATAGCTATGTGAAAATAAATAAAATTTAAAAGCTGCCAGAACCCAGAAAACACCTTGAGAGAGATGTGACTGTGATCTGAGTCGCATAGCATGTAGTTGTAACTTCTGCTTCTTAAATTAAATCAAGTCTCTTCCTCATTGTTCTTGTTCTGTAAATGACCAGGAAGGACCAGAGACAAGACTTCTTCCTCTTCCAATCACTGATCTTTGTTCCAGAATAACTGCCTCTTTTATTGTCCTTCACCTAATTCAACCCAGATGACGCAAAATCTTCAGCATGGAATGTTAAATATACCTTTCTTGAAAGAAAAAGACAACCTCAATTCATCAGATCATCGCAACTATGCATTAATCCTTATATAGAAAGATCATGAAATTCTGTTAAGCTTCCTTAAACTATGTCTGTATAAAGGGTCCCAAGATTCTACACTTCAGAACGCTGGCTTCCATTCTTTGGAATATGTGCATCCTGGGTGGTTGAGTGGTCATCTCAAAGTTTGCACTTGAATAAACTCTCTTTAAACTCTAACCCTTTTGGTCATTTTAGGTTGACAGCTCTAAACCCAAGCAATGAATGACCCTCATACCTAAGAGAGTCACCCCATGTCTTTCAAACTACATGTGTCTTTTGTATGTGTAATCTCCAGTTCTGGAAAATCTTCTTTTGTTGTTGTTTTAAATGGTATCTTAGACACTCAAGGGGCAGACCATAATGTATAGCTGTTGTATTAATGTGAATTAAATGGTATTTGACCTCAGACCTTAGCATCACTAAAATTACAAATTATTTGTCTCTGGCTATCCTATAATATAGACTAAGCTATGAAATGTAACAATAAAAGTATAAGTTTTGTGCTATATTTAGCACTTGGTACATATTCCTCTCTGTCTTTAAGTGTCACTATTGAGACTATGAACTCCTTTTTTTTTTTTTTTTTTTTTTTTTTGAGATGGAGTGTCGCTCTTTTGCCCAGGCTGGAGTGCAGTGGCATGATCTTGGCTCACTGCAAGCTCCGCCTCCCCGGTTCAAGCAACTCTTCTGCCTCCCAAGTAGCTGGGACTACAGGTGTGTGCCACCATGCCAGGCTAATTTTTGTATTTTTGGTAGAGACAGGGTTTCACCATGTTAACCAGGATGGTCTCAATCTCCTGACCCTGTGATCCACCCACCTCAGCCTCCCAAAGTGCTGGGATTACAGGCATGATCCACCACACCTGGCCTTTTTTTTTTTTTTTTTTTTTTTTTGACAGGGTCTCACTCTGTCACCCAGGCTGGAGTGCGGTGGCATGATCATGATCATAGCTCACTGCAGCCTCGAACTCCTGGGCTCAAGGGATCCTCCCACCTCAGCCTCCTAAGTAGCTGGGACTACAGTTACGCACTACCATGCCCAGCTAATTTTTGTATTTTTTGTGGAATGGGGTTTCACCATGTTGCCCAGGCTGGTCTCAGACTTCTGGGCTCAAGAAATCCACCTGCCTCGGCCTTCCACATGCTGGGATTACAGGTGTGAACCACTGTACAGGTAAACTCTTAAAACACCATTGTGTTTAACCTAGGTACTTATTTTTCCAATACTTTCATCGTATTTTAATTGTTTCAGTTACGTCTTATATGTACAAAATGTTTCCCTTCAAAAAGAAAGACATTATTTGGTAGACAATTAGCAATATATGCTAGCAGATAGTGAAAATATATAAAGTACCTGTTAAGTAGATTACTCCCAAGGATGTATCTACCTAGGATAATAGATAAAAATGTTACCTAGGCTGGGTGAGGTGGCTCACGCCTGTAATCCCAGCACTTTGGGAGACCGAGGCAGGTGGATCACCTGAGGTCGGGAGTTCAAGAGCAGCCTGACCAAAGTGGCGAAACCCCGCCTCTACTGAAAATATAAAAATTAGCTTGGCGTGGTGGTGCGTGCCTGCAGTCCCAGCTACTTGGGAGGCTGAGGCAGGAGAATTGCTTGAACCTCGGAGGCGGAGGTTGCAGTGAGCCGAGATCGCGCCATTGCACTACTGCCTGGGCAACAAAGTGAGATTCTGTCTCGAAAATAAATAAATAAATAAAATGTCACCTAATAAAACTGATACAATAAATGTTGGGGACTCAGGAGTGGGGAGGAAGAGACAGAGGGAGGTGAGAGATAAAAGACTACACATTGGGTACAGTGTACGCTGTTCAGATGATGGGTGCACCAAAATCTCAGAAATTACCACTAAAAAACGTAACCATGTAACCAAAAACCATCTGTTCCCCAAAAACTATTGAAATTAAAAATAAATAAATAAAATGTTGCCTAAAAGTAAGAGGTTTGTATTGGATCTAGATATCCCCCAAATCCTAATATGGTTTGACTTAAGACAAAGATATGATTGCAAATAGTTCATTAGGGAGGTAAGGGATGGCTGGTAGGGGAGCAGGAAAGGGATTGCTAATTAAGGATGTGTTGTTAAGCCAAAGCTAGAATTTAACTTCAGCAGAAAACGCTGAAGGCAAACATAGCCCTTACGATCATTCCATCCAGGGATGGGGGATCTGGAGTAATTATACCCCGACTCCCATCAGCTCCTGATTAAGGACTTCTGGGGGTCAGTGTGAACTCCCCAGCATTTCCAGATACTACCAGTTGGAACTCTAAAGCACAATGAAATGATAAGGTCTTAAAGGAAGTGGGCAGGACACTGATAGCATCTGCTACATCCTTCCAAGCCTAAAGTACCTTCTCATATCCAGTAATTAAGAAAATACCACCATGCTGCCTGCCCATCCCACACCTCACAACAAAACAAACAATGGTCAAAGTCTAGCAGTGATGGGCTTTAAAGTATTTATAGCCAAGGAAGAGAATTTTAATTTAAACACTCTTTCCCAAACAAAAAAATTTTAGAACATAAAATAATTTAATATTATTAAATGAAAAGGACAGAAATAGAGATTTTATATTCCAGCTGAGAGCAGTGGCTCACGCCTATAATCTCAGCACTTTGGGAGGCTGAGGCGGGTGGAACACGTGAGATCAGGAGTTCAAAGTCAGCCTGGCCAAAATGGTAAAACCCTGTCTCTACTAAAAATACAAAAATTAGCCAGGTGTGGTGGCCCACGCCTGTAATCCCAGCTACTCAGGAGGCTGAGGCATGAGAATCACTTGAACCCAGGAGGCAGAGGTTGCAGTGAGCAGAGATGACGCCACTACACTCCAGCCTGGAGGCTGTCTCAAAAAAAAAAAAAAGAAAGAAAAGAATACAGAAATATCTGATATTTTATATTCTGTTAGACTTTGGGCTGCAAGTTATTTGAGAAAAAGCCATGAAACTGGCCATGAGAAAAAGCCATGAAATTGGCCCTATTAAAATATAACAAGGATTTCTCAGCCTAATCCAAACAAAGTGTCGATGAATCATTTCTGATTGAGCTTGAGGTGCATATAAACAACTAGAAACAATTCAGCTGTGTATTTCAATGCTTCAATGAAGGGAAGGCTTTGCCCATTGCTCCCTAGTTGATCCAATTTTTTTTTCTTTTTAAAGAGAAAAATCGAGGTTTTTCTTTTGTTTTTGTGTGTTTGTTTGGTTGATTAGTAATTTACAGACTACGCAACTGTGATGTTCCCCAATATATGCATAAGGCAGGAGAGAGTGGGATTTGTTTGCTTGTTTGTTTTGGAAACATACTGATGTTACTTACTGAGCCTCCAAAGCACTCCCTATCTGTGGCTGCCCCCAAGTTCAGGCAGATGAGCATTCTGAGAGCTGCTCAAAGGAATACAGATTTTTCTAGATATCAGCTGGCAAGCCTACAATCTGTTGAAGAATTTCTCACCTAATTTTCACCTCTGTATATTACTCACCAATTTTACATCGATTCTCCCCTCCAAAAACATGATAAGCATTCCCATGGTCACATCCTGGGTGGATCTTAAAGAGTATTGGAAATAGCACATGCAGCTGTTAGCTTCTCCAAACACACAATCCAAAGCATTTAAATGCCCAGTCTGCAATGCTGGCAGTGAAAGACAAGAATAACAGTTACTTTTTATACCAAAGATAAATACCGGATGATGCCTGAAAAAGGCAGGGTCAGCCTAACTCACAGGCAGAGAAGAATACCACCAATGTCAACGGCAGGAAAAGCTCCCTGGGAAGGATGCACAGGCTTGACTAATTAAAGGTCTTTTAAAGGAAAGAGCATCATGGTTTTGTTAAATTTTGAAAATACTGCTCTCAACTGCTTTTTAAAATTATGAACACACCGGGCACGTTGGCTCACCTCCTGCAATCCCAGCATTTTGGGAGGCCAAGGCAGGCAGATCACCGGAGGTCAGGAGTTTGAGACCAACTTGGCCAACATGGTGAAACCCCGTCTCTACTAAAAATACAAAAAATTAGCCAGGCGTGGTGGCGGGCCTTGTAATCCCAGCTACTTGGGAAGCTGAGGAAGAAGAATTGCTTGAACCCGGGAGGCAGAGGCTTCAGTGAGTCCAGATCACACCACTGCAGTCGCTCCAGCCTGGGCAATAAGAGCGAAACTCCATCTCAAAAAGAAAAGTAAAGCCCAGCACGGTGGCTCACACCTGTAATCCCAGCACTTTGGGAGGCCAAGGCAGGTGGATCATGAGGTCAGGCGTTCGAGACTAGCCTGGCCAACATGGTGAAACCCTGTCTGTACTAAAAATACAAAAATTAGCCAGGCATGGTGGCGCACGCCTGTAATCCTAGCTACGTGGGAGGCTGAGGCAGAAGAATTGCTTGAACCCAGGAGGCAGAGATTGCAGTGAGCTGAGATTGCACCACTGCACTCCAGCCTGGGTGACAGAGTGAGACTCTGTCTGAAAAGAAAAAGGAAAAAAGGAAAGAAAAAGAAAAAATAAAATAAAATGATGAACAGGATTTAAAACTCTTCAATAAATACAGTGAATAATAAAACACACGTTAGTTTCAAATTTGAGCTGTATGGAAGGGCAATGAGTGTGACAAAGAGGGGAAAAAACAATGATACATATGTGTTAACTGAAGCAAAAGCTATCGTCCTGGCGCAGTGGCTCACGCCTGTAATCCCAGCACTTTGGGAGGCCGAGACAGGTGGATCATGAGGTCAGGAGTTCAAGACCAGCCTGATCAATATGGTGAAACTCTGTCTCCACTAAAAATGCAAAAATCAGCCAGGTGTGGTGGTGCATGTCTGTAATCCCAGCTACTCAGGAGGCTCAGGCAGGAGAATCGCTTGAACCCAGGAGGCAGAGGTTGCAGTGAGTTGATGTCCCGCCACTTCACTCCAGCCTGGGCAACAGAGCAAGACTCTGTCTCAAAAAAAAAAACAGTACAATAATTATAGACTGTGGTGGTGGCTGTTTAAGAAACAAAGAGCTTAGACAAGGGGAAGAGAGTACTACATGTAGCATGGTCAGAGAAAGCCTGTCTAAAGAAATAGTTAAGCTAAACTCCCCAAGAATCACAGTGAATCCTACGAAGAACCATGGAGAAACAGCCCTACTGCAGGTATACCTTAGTGACTTCAAGCTGCTCAGTGTTGCTGGAATTCAGGAAGAGGTGGAACGGAAACAGAGGGTTGGAGGTGGTTGGAGAGATAAGCAAGTGCCAAATCCCTTGGGGACCTGAAAGCCAATGATAAGGAATTTGCATAATCTCAATACAAGGAAAGCCATGAAAAGATTTTAAGCAGGGGAGAGAAGTCATGGGATTTACACTTCAACTTGATCACTCTCACTGCCCAGTGGATTCAAGAAAGAGAAAAGGTTAGAAAGTAGTCTTTGTCTTCACTGTCATTGTCATTCACTCCCTCCTCCTGCCACTTTCGCCCCTGCATTGCTGACCACCAAAATCCCTGCAGCATTATATGCTACCCACAGGACAACATTGCACCTCCACAAATGCCTAATAATCCCTGTTCATTCAGCTCCCAAATTCCTGCAACCTTTTACCCCAAAGCCACGAACCCAGCCTGACCTTCTTACTAGGCATCCTGCCACACAGATTCTTGTTCTATAGCTTGCATCAGCCTCCTCTGGGAGGATAACTCCAGTTCCTCCACTATGACCATCTCTTTTATCCCTCTACTGACCTCGTAGTTCAAACTCATGCCACCTTCTGTGTTTCTGGAACTAGATGTCATAGTGTTTTCTTTGCAAACAATTTGAATTCATGACACTATAAAATGCCTCACATTGAAAGGAACTTTAGAGATATTCTGGTTTAACCTGCAGGTTTTTATGACAAAGAAACAGGCCTGGTATGGTTAGAAGATTTTTCTGAGGTCTCTGAGGTTAGGGAGTAGTAAAGCAGGACTAAACCCTGGGCCTCTGACTTCCTAGTTGGAGTTCCTTGCATGATTTTAAAGCAATTTTTAAAAACACTGCAGAGTGAGGGTGCTTCATGTTTTATAAAACACTTCAACACATGCCATCTCGTAGAATCATGGCAGCCCCCAAGTAATAGATATAAATTGAAGCTGAGAAAGATGAAGTGCTGAGAGAGCTGCTAAACCAGGACTTAGACTCAGGTCTTGTGGCTCCAAGTCCTGCAGAAACTACAAGAACTTTCCTATTGTCAGAATAAGTTAGTCCTGGGCATCAAAATTAGAGGTTTCCTATTTCTGCTCATTATTATTGGTTAATGACGCCTTTGTGTGTATTAGTTTTACATTCCTCTGAAGATCAGATTTTTTTACAGCCCTATCAAGCTCTATTTGCTCATGTAATTATTGCTATTTTTCCTTTTTATTTATTTTTTAATTGACACATAATTGTACATATTTGTGGGGCATACAGTGATATTTTGATATATGTATATAATTTATAATGATCAATTCAGGGTAATTAGTATACTCATCACCTCAAACATTTATCATTTCTTTGTGTTGGAAATATTCAAAATCCTCTCTTCTAGCTGTTTAATTTTTATTTTATTTAATTATTTATTTTCTACCTTTTTTGAGACAGTCTCACTCTGTCACCCAGGCTGGAATTCAGTAGTGCGACCTTGGCTCACTGCAACCTCCGCCTCCTGGGTTCAAGCAATTCTTGTGCCTCAGCCTCCCGAGTAGCTGGAATTACAAGCGCCCACCACCATACCCGGCTAATTTTTTTGTATTTTTAGTAGAGACGGGTTTTACCATGTTGACCAGGCTGGTCTCGAACTCCTGACCTCAGGTGATCCGCTCGCCTCAGCCTCCCAAAGTGTTGAGATTACAGGCGTGAGCCACCGCACACAGCCCCTTCTAGCCATTTTAAAATATACAATAAGTAACTGTTAACTGTAGTCATCCTACAGTGCTGATAGAACACTAGAACTCATTCCTTCTATCAGTTGCTTTGTTTTTATTTTTACTTACTTGTTGGGAACAGGCCCCCAAATCTGGCCATAAACTGGCCCCAAAACTGGCCATAAACGAAATCTCTGCAACACTGTGACATGCTCGTGATGGCCATGACACCCACGCTGGAAGGTTGTTGGTTTACCGGAATGAGGGCAAGAAACACCTGGCCCACCCAGGGTGGAAAACCGCTTAAAGCCATTCTTAAACCACAAACAATAGCATGAGGGATCTGTGCCTTAAGGACATGTTCCTGTTGCAGATAACTAGCCAGACCCATCCCTTTATTTCCGCCCATCCCTTTGTTTCCCATAAGGAATACTTTTAGTAAATCTACAATCTATAGAAATAATGCTTATCACTGGCTTACTGTCAATAAATATGTGGGTAAATCTCTGTTCTAGGCTCTCAGCTCTGAAGGCTGTGAGACCCCTGATTTCCCACTCCATACTCTATATTTCTGTGTGTGTGTCTTTAATTCCTCTAGTGCCACTGGGTTAGGGTCTCCACAACTGAACTTGTCTTGGCATTTACTTATTTATTTATTTTTTTAATAGACAGGGTTTTGCCATCTTGCCCAAGCTGATCTCAAACTCCTGGGCTTCAGTGATCCTCCTGCCTCAGCCTCCCAAAGTGCTGGGATTACAGGCCTGTGCCACTGCATCTGGCCTTATGATTTTATAACTCTTAACCAACCACTCTCCCTCTCCCCCTCTTCCCCACTCCCCTTCCTAGCCTCTATTAATGACTATTCTACCCTCTACTTCTATGAGATCAACTTTTTAACCTTCCACATGTAAGTGAAAATATGGGGTTTGTCTTACTGTGCCTGGTTTATTTCACTTATAATGTCCTCCAGGCTTATCCATGTTGCCATGAATTATAGGATTTTGTTCTTTTTTATGGCTGAATAGTATTCCATTATGTGTATATACACCACATTTTATTTATCCATTCATCTGGTGATGGACACTTAGGGTGATTCCATATCTTGGCTACTGTGAATAGTGCTGCCATAAACATGGGGGTACAGGTATCTCGAGATCAGATTTTTTAATGTGGTTAAGGAAGAACTTTGTCCAATACTGGAAATTGATTGGAATGAGGGTAAGGGTTTCTGAGCAGGAACTTAAAGAACAAATATAATGAAGAAAACCTATGCCCCAGGGGCAGTGGTTCACACCTGTAATCCCAGAACTTTGGGAGGCTAAGTTGGAAGGATTGCAAAAGTCCAGGAATTTAAGACCAGTCTGGACAACATAGTGAGACACCATCTCTACAAAAACAAATTAGCCAAGCGTGGTGGCATGCAATTGTAGTCTCAACTACTTGAGAGGCTGAGGCAGGAGGATTGCTTGAGCCCAAGGGGTCAAGGCTGCAGTGAGCCGTGATTGCAACACCACTGCATTGCAGCCTGGGTGACAGAGCAAGACTATATCAGAAAGAAAGAGAAAGAAAAGAGGGGAGGGGAGGGAAGGGAAGGGAAGAAGGAAGGGAACAAGGAAGCAAGGAAGGGAGGAAGGAAGGGAGAGAGGGAGGGAGGGAGGGAAAGACAGAGAGGAAGGAAGGGAGGGAGGGAGGGAAAGATAGGAAGGAAGGAAGGAAGGAAGGAAGGAAGGAAGGAAGGAAGGGAGGGAGGGAGGGAGGGAGGGAAGAAAGAGAGAAGGAGAGAGAGAGGAAGGAAGGAAGGAAGGAAGGAAGGAAGGAAGGAAGGAAGGAGGGAGGGAGGGAAGGAAGGAGGGAAGGAAGGAAGGAAGGAAGGAAGGAAGGAAGGAAGGAAGGAAGGAAGGAAGGAAGGGAGAGAAAGAAAGAGAAAGAAAAGAAAAGAAAAGAGAAGCAAAGTTCACCAAGTTTGTGATTTGGGCTAGGGTCAGATGTGGATGCAGATCCAACACCATTATGGCAACTACCATTATGAGGAAATATGCTCTAAAACTGGTTTTCTTATTTTAAGTGCAGGTTACCACAGCACAACTTCACCACAGCAAAAGAACGTAGATGGTCTCATGGATTCATTATTAACATATTTGAAGTATATACAAACTGGATTCTTTGAATTATTTTTTCCAGCTCATTTGAGGTTTAGAATTTCAAATCCAATGTCAAAAATATTCTCAGTGACAAAAAAAAAAAAAAAAAAAAAAATGTCCTTCTCAGTTGCTTTGCAGGATGTGGAAGAGATTACTGCTTCAGAGGAAATATATTTTGGAATGCATTGCATCCTGATGCTACAATTAGTTCTATTCTTGTTCTGAAAATGGAAAGGGGTCAGGGGCTCTGCATAACTGACACTTAGCAGCAGCGGCAGATGCAAGCTAGCAGCCAGTACTCAGCCAGGAGAAGTGGCTTGCTTTTGCCATCCGAGCCCAACATAGACAAGTTAACAGAACATTTACGCAAGAGTTAGTGTTTCCTTGTTCTTTTATTTGCTTTTATTTTGATGAGCTCAAACATTTTTCCCCAAACATCAGACCTATTATTGTCAACATTCTCTTAGGGTGTGCTAGGTACAGTTATTTAAACGTGATGTAAAACCTCCCAGGCTAGGCGTGGTGGCTCACGCCTGTAATCCCAATACTTTGGGAGGCCAAGGCGGGCAGATCATGAGGTCAGGAGATTGAGACCATCCTGGCCAACGTAGTGAAACCCCATCTCTACTAAAATACAAAAAATTAGCCAGGCATGGTGGTGCATGCCTGTAGTCCCAGATACTCAGGAGGCTGAAGCAGAGGAATCGCTTGAACCCAGGAGGCAGAGGTTGCAGTGAGCCGTGATCGCACCACTGCACTCCAGTCTGGCAACAGAGCAAGACTCCATCTCAAAAAACAAAACAAAACAAAACAAAACTCCCAAATGTGAATGAAAAATATCTGCACTTACCTCAAATGTTAAGTACTATAAGAATATAGTTGAGTCCCTTTGTGAGTAGTTGCTGAGCTAAGAGAAATCTTATGGGTCTATTAACTAAAAGCCCAGAATAATATATAATTATTAGGATTTTCTTAATATTATTCACTGAACCTGAATAATAGTCTGAGAAATGAATATGATAACAAATCAAGCAAACCACAATTACTTGCTTTTAGAAGGCTAAAAATAAATGTCTAAAGTAGCGAGTGTTCTGCTGAAAATAATCACGCAAAATGCACATATCTCGCATACCATCAAATCGGACCATTTTTCAGGGCATCCTCCATTATTGCAGTCCACCCCATTCACACTCCTTGGCAATTAAGACACCCAAGTTGTGACATGCAGATTCTGGTTTAGCTTAGTTGAGTGCTGTGTGAGTGTGTTGGCATAGATGAATCAGCCAAATACCTCACCCCACATACCTCTCATACCTATCCAGAGACCCCAAGATCGTGGTTAGCAAATACACAGAAAGCTTCCAGCACATTACCTTGGCCTTGGGGGTTTGTGCATTCTTCAAAGTCAACTGAAATCTGGAGACTCTGAATCATCTTCTCCAACACTGCACTGTACTACACTAGCATGCTTGCTTCAGCAGCACACATACTAAAATTGGAACAATACAGAGGAGATTAGCATGGCCCCTGCGCAAGGATGACACGCAAATTCGTGAAGGATTCCATATTTTCAAAGATCGAGTGTTCTCACGCATAAGTAGGAGCTGAGCTATGAAAATGCAAAGGCATGAGACTGATACAATGGACTCTGGGGACTCAGGGGAAAGGGTGGGAGTGGAGTGAGGGATAAAAGACTACAAATGGGGTTCACTGTATACTGCTCAGGTGATGGGTGCACCAATATCTCTCACAGATCATGACTAAAGAACTTACTCATGTAACCAAATACCACCTGTTCTCCAAAAACCTATGGAAATAAATAATTTAAATATATTAGCCAATATTTAAGAGCAGGGAGGATTACTAGTCTAAGATGATAAGATTTTATCTCTAAGATAACCATTCCAGCTTTTTAAGGCACTGAATGGTGCTTTTGTACATAGGATTTTTAATAAGAATTCCTATGACTGAGTAATGTTTGTATTCATGTTAGATTATTTTTATTTCTTTGGGTAAGAACACTAAAACTGCCTTTGCATTTTAGATTCTGATTGGCTATGGTAGCTCACATCTGTTATCTCAGAGCTTTGGGAGGCCAGGGCGGGAGGCTCGCTTGAGGCCAGGAGTTTGATAGCAGCCTAAGCAGCATAGCAAAACCTCATCTCTACAAAAAATATTTAAAAAAAAAAAAATGGCCAGGTGTGGCGGCATGCACCTGCAGTCCCAACTACCCGGAAGGCTGAGGCAGGAGTATCCCTTGAGCCCAGGAGTTCAAGGCTACAGTGAGCTATGATGGCACCACTAGACACCAGCCTGGGTGACACAGCAAGAATCTGCCTCTTAAAAAAAGGCGGGGGGTGGGGGGTGGGTGGGTGAAGATTCAGATGAAGCAGAAAATGAAAATAATGTTTTAGGAATGCAAAATAGGCCAGACACAGTGGCTCACGCCTGTAATCCCAGCGTTTTGGGAGGCCGAGGTGGGTGGATCACCTGAAGTCAGGAGTTCAAGAACAGCCTGGCCAACATGGTGAAACCCTGTGTCTACTAAAATTATGAAGAATTAGCTGGGAATGGTGGCAGGCACCTGTAATCCCAGCTGAGGGAGAGGAATCGGTTGAACCCTGGAGGCAGAGGTTGCAGTGAGCTGAGATTGCGCCATTGCACTCCAGCCTGGGTAACAAGAACGAGACTCCATCCATCTCAAAAAAAAAAAAAAAGCAAGAATTAAAAAAAAAGGAATGCAAAATAAGTAACACCAGTCAAAATGTCACACCTCTGATTTCTTAAAAATTGAATTTTATAGGCCGGGCACGGTGGCTCACGCCTGTAATCCCAGCACTTTGGGAGGCCGAGGTGGGTGGATCACGAGGTCAGGAGATCGAGACCATCCTGGCTAACACGGTGAAACCCCGTCTCTACTAAAAATACAAAAAATTAGCCAGGCGTCGTGGTGGGCGCCTGTAGTCCCAGCTACTAAGGAAGCTGAGGCAGGAGAATGGCATGAACCTGGGAGGCGGAGCTTGCAGTGAGCCGAGATCGCGCCACTGCACTCCAGCCTGGGCGACAGAGCGAGACTCCGTCTCAAAAAAAAAGAAAAAAAAAAATTGAATTTTATATAAAGAGCATTTTATTTGCCATTGATTTAAAACAAGGCTCAGTATAATTGAATAGGTTTATATTTTCAGGCAGTTTCTGATTCTGTGAAAAGTATACTTTACAACCAAGAGTAATGACAATCATTATGAGCAACTTTCCTCATCATCTAATATCTCTGATAAAAGAGTATGATGCTACAACACTAACTCTAGTAGTGAAGTGCAGTATAAAAAATTAGTAAGTAAAAAATGAACAATCCAGAAGAGTGTTTACAAAAAATCAAACAAATAGACTGGCTTTCATAGATCATCTAGTCCCTTTACCAATTTGTTAACAATGAAATTAAAATAATTAAGATGGGCACTTTTCGGCCAGGGGCTGTGGTTTTGTGGCTCTGTGGCCAGCTTACTTTTGGTTCTAAGAAGACAGAAGTCAAAAAGCCAGAGCAAGAAACCAGTGATACCACTTTTACCATTAGGACACGTGACAATTGATCCTAATGGTTTTGTCACTTGAGCCTTCTAGCCAAAATTGACTTGCAAACAAAACATTCTGAAATATTTGATAGCTGAACCTTTAATGAAGCCATTTTTGCACTTCCATCAAAAAAAGAGGCTGGCCAGGCACAGTGGCTTACGCCTGTAATCCCAGTACTTTGGGAGGCAGAGGCCGGTGGATTGCTTGAATCCAGGAGTTTGAGACCAGCCTGGGCAACATGGCAAAAACTCATCTCTACAAAAAATACAAAAAATTAGCTGGGTGTCACAGCACGCACCTGTAGTTCCAGCTACTCCGGAGGCTGAGGTGGAAGGATTACTTGAGCTTGGAAGGTCAAGCCTTCAGTGAGCCATGATGGTGCCACGTACTCCAGCCTGGGTGACAGACAAAAGAAAAAAAAGAGACAGCGAGAGAGGGGCTAATGTTGAGCCTGTAAATATTTTTCCAAAGTCTTAGAACTCAAGAAGAGTAAGGTAAGTTTAGATAAAGTTGAAAAATCTCATCCACATCTCTACAAGAAATGTTGGTGAGACTGAAAAAGCAAGTTAAACAAAACAGGCACAGTTCCATGACATCCTTGGGAAACATTTTCTGAATACTAAAAAGAAACAATTCATTCTTAAATACAAGAAAAATACATTTAAATATCAGAAAAACCTGGAAAGTACTTTTTTTTTTTTTTTTTTTTTTTTGGAGACGGAGTCTCACTGTCGTCCAGGCTGGAGTGCAGTGACGCGATCTCGGCTCACTGCAACCTCCGCCTCTGGGTTCAAGCAATTCTCCTGCCTCAGCCTCCTGAGTAGCTGGGACTACAGGCACATGCCACCACGCCTGGGGAATTTTTGTATTTTTAGTAGAGACAGGGTTTCACCGTGTTAGCCAGGATGGTCCTGATCTCCTGATCTCATGATCTGCCCGCCTCGGCCTCCCAAAATGCTGGGATTACAGGTGTGAGCCACCGTGCCCAGTGAAAGTACATTTTTTAAAATCATGGCTAGTACTCACTGAAGAAATAGGACCCTGAAAGTACAAAATATCATGTTTCAGGGCAGTTCCAGTTTCAGATGAATCCAAGTATTCATTACTCTTTAATTGTTACACCAAAATACCTTTAGACCTAGTTCTTATATTTTAAAATTATGTTTAAGATCCCTAACCCAAAATGGCTAGCAGCACGTTACTTTGATTTCCTGGAATTACAGATTAACAGAGTTAGAAAGATATTCAAGATGATTTGTTTCAACACCTATTTATAGATAAGTGAGTGTCCTGAGACCCAGATAGATTGAAGGTCATGCAGTGGCAAGATGAAAACCAGGACCCAGACTCCTTGACTCTTAGTTTAATTTACTGAATCCTGGTTGTAATTTTAATTTTGAGATTGATTTTGACAGTAATTCCATGCATAGTTTACTACCACAGGAGATTTAAAAAAAAACGAGAATAAAGATAATAGTACAGAAACATTCCCTCCTCAAAAAAAAAAAAAAATAACCTCAATAAGCAAAAAATTTTCGTTATCACTTTTTTTGCCCTAAATTGCCAAATATGTTGCCTAAATTCATTTCCCTTTAATGCCACAGCCTAAATTAGAAGCATTATCTTCCTTTTAAGAAAACACTCTTTACAGGTTTGTAATCTGAGGTTACAAATAACCCCAACATCCCAGTGGCTTAAAACAAAAAGGGCTTTCTCACTCATGCCAAATGTCCGTCCTGGCTCCACAGGGATGCTGCTGCAAGTAAACACTCAGAGACAGATCCCCAGAAAGCTTCTTGGATTAAGAACCCCTACTCAGTATGCATTAATTACCTTGATTTAGCCATCCCACAATATATACATATATCAAAATGCCATGTTGCACACCATAACTACATAAAATTTTTACATGTCAATTTAAAAAATAAATAAATAAATTAGATGTGACATACAATTCTGCTTGCAAATCATTGGTCAAACTGATCACAACATCCCATCCAACCACATGGGGTCAGTAAATGCAATACTAGAAAGCAGTGGCTGGGCGTAGGGGCTCACGCCTGTAATCACAGCGCTTTGGGAGGCCGTGGCGGGAAGATTGCTTGAGGCCAGGACTTTGAGATTAGCCCAGACAACACAGCAAGACCCTTGTCTCTACAAAAATTTAAAAATTAGCCAGGCACGGCTTGAGCCCGAGTTCAAGGCTGCAGTGAGCTATGATTGCTCCACCGCACTCCAGCCTGGGCAACAGAGTGAGACCTCAACCCTCAAAAAACCAAAAACAAAAAACAAGAAGACAGAAAGCCAGAACATATTCGGAGAACAGCATAACTACCATACCCTATATTTCTGAAACATAAAAAAACTGAATATTGACCCCCTCTGATTGAATACACAACAGTTTATGAACTACTTAATTTTTAAATCATAAGCCAAAAGAAGTTAAAGAGAATGTCACTAAGAATCAAGAACCTCCTGCAATACCCTTTGTTCCACCACCAGCTAACTGATGACCCTGGCAGGTCACATCAGTTTCCTCATTTGTAAAATATGGAATGGGTGAGACTAGATTTTTGAGGTCCTATCTGGCCTTATAAGACCTACAATCCTAATTTACATGAATTTATGAGAGCGTTCAGGACTCTTTACTGCATCAGCAATACTAAAGTCAAAATATTTTCTCTTAAAAATGCAACAACTAGACTGGGCGCAGTGGCTCACCTGTAATCCCAGCACTTTGAGAGGCCGAGGTGGGCGGATCACCTGAGGTCAGGAGTTCGAGACCAGCCTGGCCAACATGTCCCTGTCTCTACTAAAAATACAAAAAATTAGCTGGGCGTGGTGGCAGGTGCCTGTAATCCCAGCTATTCAGGAGGCTGAGGCAGGAGAATCTCTTGAACCTGGGAGGCAGAGGTTGCAGTGAGCTGAGAACTTGCCATTGCACTCCAGCCTGGACAACAGAGTGAGACTGCATTTCAAAAAAAAAAAAAAAAAGGCCAGGCATGACGGCTCACGCCTGTAATCCAAGGCAGGTGGATCACAAGGTCAGGAGTTCAAGACCAGCCTGGCCAACATAGTGAAACCCCACCTCTACTAAAAATACAAACATTAGCCAGGCATGGTGGCACGCGCCTGTACTCCCAGCTACTCAGGAGGCTGACACAGGAGAATCACTTGAACCCGGGAGGCGGAAGTTGCTGTGAGCCACGATTGCACCACTGCACTCCAGCCTGGGCAACAGAGCGAGACTCTGTCTCCAAAAAAAAAAAGTCTTAATTTCAAAAAACCATACAAAAATAATTATCTCTTGGTTGGCATTTGTTTTGTTTTGTTGCTTTTTTTTATTGTGCTTTCTTAATAGTCACAGAAGCAGAAAATCTCACTTTGTTCAAGGAATTATAGTATGTTGCTTGGCTTGCGCCAAAGAATCTTACACCAACATCTAGGAGCAGCTTTTCTTGCCAAAGCAAAAGTTTTCTGTTCATTCTAGACCTGACTGTGCTTTACTATGTTCTGATACACAATCTTTTTGTTCTTTATTTCTCTATACTTGTATTTGTCCCTTTTCTTATAGGATTGAGGGAATTCTAAATTCTACAAAGCAATAATGTAGCATTATACTTTTTCCTTATAGGAATCAGCTCATACTCTTAATGTGAACTAAAGTCATTCTGTCCAACCAGTTGATGAGATATGGGCACTCTTATTTATTCCTGATCATTAGGCCAATCTTGAAAGAAAAAGAAAACACTTGGTTTTATATGATATGGAAAGATAATAGTATAAGCTCCTGTCTGATAAAGGAAAATATGAAATTAGATATATGACTCCCTAATTCATTCTAACAAAAGGTAGATTGTGAAGCAAGTCACTTGAAGCCAAGACACTCTATTTAGATCCTATGTTAGTAAACATGTTGATCCGGGCTGGGCATGGTGGGTCATTCCTGTAATTCTAGCAGTTTGGGAGGCTGATGTGGGAGGATCACTTAAGGCCAGGAGTTTGAGACTAGCTGGCCAATATAGCAAGACCCAATCTCTACAAAAAATAAAAAAATAGCTAGGCATGGGTGGTGCGTACCTGTAGTGACAGCTACTCAGCAGGCTGAGGCGAGATCACTTAACCCCAGGAGTTCAAAGTTGCAATGAGCTATGAGTGAACCATTGCACTTCAGCCTGGGTGGCCCTCTCTCAATCAGTGTAGTTAATGAAGCTGAATGTGGGGCCCAATGTGAAAAAGAGCCTGGTTAGCTACTAATAAACTAAGGTGAATGGTCCAAACTAAGATTAAAGTTAACTCTACTCTTTTCTTTTCCACGAATGCTAAGATTCTCTGTGGGGTTTCTTCCTAATATTCAATGTGAGGAAAGGACAGACATTCTTGCTTTCCAATTGTCTACAGAAGCCTGCTTTATCTATCTGAAAAAGTAAACTTATATTTGCAGAAACCCCAAGTCTGGTTAACCATATTTCCAAAATCTGACTTGAAAAGTCATTAAAGGTGTCCAGGGTGGGAGATGATGCCAGGTCATAAATTGTACATGCCATTCACTACTTCAGATATACATTAATGTAAAATAAACTTCGTCGACCTAGAAAAATTATTTCCTGGCCAGGTGCGGTGGCTCACGCCTGTAATCCCAGCACTTTGGGAGGCTGAGATGGGCAGATCACCTGTGATCGGAAGTTCGAGACCAGCCTGACAAACATGGAGAAACCCCGTCTCTACTAAAAATACAAAATTAGCCGGGCATGGTGGCACATGACTGTAATCCCAGCTACTCGGGAGGCTGAGGCAGGAGAGTCACTTGAATCCGGGAGGCAGAGGTTGCGGTGAGCCAAGATCGTGCCATTGCACTCCAGCTTGGGCAACAAGAGCGAAACTCTGTCAAAAAATATATCTATATATATTTTTTTCCAGCTAGAGCTAAGTCTTTGCTCCATAGACACTGAAAAACTTCAAAATGGTTTCCAGCATTGGGCCCAGTAGGTCTGTCTGCTGTCTCCCTGTTGCACCTGTTTACAACTAACTTGAATTATTATAATTAAAGAGCTTCTCACAATTCCTAAACCCAAAACTGTAGAGCATCGTTCGTTCATCACATTATAGAAATAAAGAGATTTGTTTTGAAAATAGAGGTCTACCTAAACCCCAAGTCCTTAAGTCAGAAACAAAATTACAGCTTGATGGTGGTGAAATAGTAGCTCAGAAAGAACCGGAGAAATTGAATCATTAAGTCCTAAATTTTCTAACTACCTATGTTAACGAAGGCAATCTTTAATTAGAAGCATTTTTCTTCCAAGTAAAGTCTCTCCTCTACACAATTAAGGGGTTAGAATTTTTTTACAAAAAAAATTCCCCAGGCGTGGTGGCGGGCACCTGTAATCCCAGCTACTCGGGAGGCTGAGGCAGGAGAATGGCTTGAACCTGGGAGGCGGAGGTTGCAGTGAGCCGAGATCATGCCACTGCACTCCAGCCTGGATGACAGAGCGAGATTCTGTTTCAAAAAAAAAAAAGAAAAGAAAATGTTCCACAAAAAGATTCTGATACACATCTTTAGTTTGTAAATTCTAAACCTCTGAAGTTCCCTCCAGCTCTAAGTGTCTATATTAATAAATGGAGCCAATGAGAAAAGAGCACTATAGAGTTAACTCAATAAGGCTCTGTAAGCAATAATAATGTATTGATTACATAGTGGCATTGTAGTGAAAGAAGAACCACAGTGGTTGCCATCTTCTGCTACAACTGTTGAGAAGGCTTTAATGTTGGATCTGTATGGTATTTCACAGATTTCATGTTTAGAAAAGGGGATGGGCTTTGGCAGAGAGTTTTCACTGACACCTCTACAAGGCCTCTTTGGAAACTTAATGTTTTTGTTTTGTCTTTGACTCTTAACCACACCCTAACAATGAAGATCACCCAGCTCACTTAATGACTGTTGCCTAAAACTGAACACCCCTGTCTACCAACAGTCCTAAGTCTGCTCAAAGTTCCACCACAATTTCCTTCTTTTTTTTTTTTTTTTTTTTTTTTTTGTGACGGAGTCTCACTCTGTCACCCAGGCTGGAGTACAGTGGTGCGATCTCAGCTCATTGCAACCTCCACCTCCCAAGTTCAAGCGATTCTCCTACCTCAGCCTCCCAAGTAGCTAGGATTACAGGCACCCACCACCATGCCCAGCTAATTGTTGTATTTTTAGTAGAGACAGGGTTTCGTCATGTTGGCCAGGCTGGTCTCGAACTCCTGACCTCAGGTGATCCGCCCACCTCAGCCTCCCAAAGTGCTGGGATTACAGGTGTGAGCCACAATACCCGGCCAATTTCCTTCCTTCAATCAGTGATTTTACAAATTCTGATTCTGGCATGCATCGAGTACAAAATCATATTTGTTAATTTAGTTTACTCCTCTCTTTGCAGTTTCTATTTTTACTTATGTTTCAAAAAGTTTTATTTATGTGCATCTTGAGTAATTTTGATAAATGTATATTTTGCCTTTCTGAACTACAATATCTTGACATTAAACTTACAAATGAAAATGTTAAACAACTTAATTATCCAGTAAGTTCATTGCTTTGTACTTACTAAACACTTGAGTTGAATAATAGTAATTAACAGTTCAACCAAATTAAGACTATAATGATTAGATAATTTGCTAATGGTTATTCAGCAAGCCAGAAATTATACAATAATAAGCCAGGAATAAAATATAAAACCTAGATCTAAATTTAATAATAAGTACACAGTATCTATCTTTTGAATGCATGATTTCAGTAGGACAGTAAAAAGAAATCTTAAATAAATGGTGAGATATACACCACATTCATAGATGAAAGAATTCAATATTTTATTTATTTATTTATTTGCTTGTTTACTTTTTGAGATAGGGTCTTGCTCTGTCACCCAGGCTGGAGTGCAGCGGCACAATCATGGCTCACTGCATGCAGCCTCAACCTCCCAGGCCCAAGTGATCCTCCCACCTCAGCCTCCCAAGTAGCTGGGACCACAGGCATGCTCTCCCATGCCTAGCTAATTTTTTAATTTTTAATTTTTTAATTAGCCAGGAGTCTTGAACTCCTGGGTTCAAGTGATCCTCCCACATTGACCTCCCAAAATGCTGGGATTACAGGCCTAAACCTGGCCTTACTATTTTAAAGACGTAAATTCTCTCCAAATAACTGTATAGATTCAGGGTAATTCCAATAAAAATTCAAATAGGATTTTGTGGGGAAAGGTCACAAAATGAATTTAAGGACTTCTAGGCAATAAGGCATGCTGAGCCTATTTGGGAAGCCCACCCCATTCCACACCCTTCTATGCTAACACATATAAGCTCTGAATAAAATGTAACAATTTTTTTGAGACAGTTTTGTGCCGTCCAGGCTGAAGTGCAGTGGTGCAATCTCGGCTCACTGCAACCTCCACCTCCTGGGTTCAAGTGATTCTTGTGCCTCAGCCTCCCAAGTAGCTGGAATTATAGGTGTGTGCCACCACACCTGGATAATTTTTTTGTATTTTTAGTAAAGATGGGATTTTGCCATGTTGGCCAGGCCTCTCGAACTCCTGGCCTCAAGTGATCTGCCTGCCTCAGACTCCCAAAACCCAAAGTGCTGGGATTACAGGCATGAGCCACTGCCTGGCCAAATGTAACAAATTTTTTTTTTTTTTTTTGAGACAGAGTCTTGCTCTGTCGTCCAGGCTGGATTACAATGGCGCGATCTTGGCTCACCACAACCTCCGCCTCCCAGGTTCAAGCAATTCTTCTGGCACAGCCTCCCGAGTAGCTGGGATTACAGGCACATGACACCATGCCCAGCTAATTTTTGTATTTTTAGTAGAGGCGGGGTTTCACCATCTTGGCCAGGCTGGTCTCGAACTCCTGACCTGAGGTGATCCACCCGCCTCGGCCTCCCAAAGTGCTGGGATTACAGGCATGAGCCACCGCGCCTGGCCAACAAAATATTTTTAAATGCATAGCTGGGCAGAAAGCTAGAAAGGTCAATCCCTCAGAAACAGAAAAGAAACTCAAAACCCACAATGTTGAGTAGGAATTGAAGACCTAGTAGTAATATGACAATAGGATACTCACTTTCCAGTGTGGCATTTATCTACCACATGGAGCTGAAATTAAACACCTTATGTAAATAATAGACTGGGCATGGTGGATCGCACCTGTAATCTCAGCACTTTGGGAGGATGAGACAGGAGGATCTCTTGAGGCCAAGAATTTGAGACCAGCCTGGGCAACACAGCAAGACCCCCATGTCTAAAAAAATGTAAATTATAAAGAAAAAAATATATATATGTGTGTGTGTGTGTGTCTATGTATATATGTGTGTGTGTGTGTGTGTATATATATATATATATACATATTTTATTTTTTCCTTATTTTAATATATAAAGTCAGAAAGGAGGAATGAATAAAAAAAGAAAACCACCTTCCTCTCAAGAGGGAAGCAGTAAAAAAGCTTGTCACTTGCTCTGGACTATGCATGGAAAAAGAATCACTCACGAGAAATTAGAGATTTAAGCCTATTCGTGGTAGATGAAAGGATTTCAAGTGCACCTTAACTACACAGGATTGGAAACCAGATCCAAAACTAAGAAAACACGCAGGCCTTGACAAATGAAATATAAAACTGCCTCACAGGAACACCACTCCACCCCAGAACATGTGGAACCTGTTGATGAACTTACAGTCAAAAATGATAAGGCTCAAGAGTCAATAAACCACCCTGAGAAAGAGGGAATTAGCGATAAGACAGAAGTTGGGTGCAGTGGCTCACGCCTGTAATTCCAGTACTTTGGGGGGCTGAGGCAAAAGGATCGCTTACGGCCAGGAGTTCAAGACAAGCATGGGCAATATAATGGGACTTCATCTCTACAAAAAAAAAAAAAATTAAAAATCAGCCCAGCATGGTGGCACACACCTGTAGTCCTAGCTACACTGAGAGCTGGGTGAGAGGATTGAGGTGGGAGGATTGCTTGAGACTGGGAGGTTGAGGCTGCAGTGAGCCATGATCACGTCACTACACTCCAGCCTGGGTGACAGAGGAAGAGTTTGTCTCAAAAAAAAAAAAAAAGAAAAGAAAAAAACAGGAGAGATGAAACAAAAAAGATAGTTGACTCCATTGAAAGTACAAATGATAAAGCACTAAGAATGTTAATGTTAATGGTTTTAAAATGTTTGAAAAGATAATGGATGGAATAGAACATGTAAGTCAAGAAAAGGACATTATGAAATAAAAGGAGATTTAAAAAGAACCAATAGAGATCTATTAAAAATATCATTAATGGAAAAAAAAACTAAAGTAGGCCATTATAACAGATGTATTGTTATTCAAAAATACTCCTTTCTTCTTCCCCTGGGGAGGAATCTAGTCCTGTATCTCATTGATGTTGGGCTGGACCACTGACTTGTTTTGACCAATGGCCTAAATGACAATGCACTCAGTCGTAAGCAGAGGATTTAGGAAGCATTTCAAGCCTCAGTCAGCCCTACTGCCCACCATGAGAACCTCACATCCCAGAGAGGAGCTGCTCTCTTCCTTCAGCCTGGGTCTCAGAGTGAGAAGGTACACAAGGTCAACTTAACACGACCTTGGAGCAGAGACACTGCTCTCCACCTGCAGCCACTGACGTGCAATGTGAGCAAGAAATTGGGATCAGCTGTAAGTCACTGCGGGGGTGGGGAGGCGGGGGTTTGTTACACTGAATTATCAAAGCAGAGACTGATCAGTACAGCCAGCTGAAGAGAGAATTCGTGAAATTAAAGATAAAGCTGAAGAAAGCCCAGGGCACAATATAGAGGGAGAAAAATTTAATGGGAAATATATGAAGTTAAGGAGCACAAAAACAGAATTAGAATTTCTGGAAACGCTTATAATAAATCTGAGAGTGTAGACTAGAGAAAATAGGGGATACATTCATTTTCTGTAACCATGAAACAACTTAGGACAAGTTGTTTCATGGCTACAGAATTCTAGAGCAGGACTTAGTGGCTGCTTTAGAGTCCTGGTCTCATGGCTCTCACAAAATGGCTTGCTTCTGCAAAGCCAGTGGGAGAACTTCTTTCCAGTGAGCTTTGACAGAGTCTTATTCGATCTTATGTAATCATGGGAGTCACACCATCCCATGTCTTCACACCCATCATCTTCACAAGTCACACTCACACTCAAGGGGACCCTTCCTTTACAGGGTGTATATACAAGCAGGTAGGAATCCTGGGCCACACCTTGGCATTTTACCTACCACAGAGAAAAAGCAATAACAGAAAATGGACTATGCCTGGCCATGTGCAGTGGCTCACGCCTGTAATCCCACCACTTTGAGAGGCCAAGGCGGGCGTATCATGAGGTCAGGAGATCGAGACCATCCTGGCTAACACCGTAAAACCCGTGTCTACTAAAAATACAAAAAAAAATTAGCCAGGCGTGGTGGCAGGCACCTGTAGTCCCAGCTACCGGGAGGCTGTGGTAGGAGAATGGCATGAACCCGGGAGGCGGAGCTGGCAGTGAGCCGAGATCGAGCCACTGCACTCCAGCCTGGGCGACAGAGCGAGACTCCGTCTCAAAAAAAAAAAAAAAAAAGAAAGAAAGAAAGAAAATGGACTATGCCTAAGGCATATTCTAGCACTCACACTCTTATGACTATCCTAAAGGATAGCAGGCATTCAGCAGTGCACCAGGGCAACATGGCATTGCCCTTAGAATTCTACAGGCACAGGAAGGTTTTACACTAGAACCACAGAAGGCTGAGTCATGTCTTCGTGCCCAGTCATCACCTTTCTTCCATCCTTCTAGGCCAGTCTGATAGCCTACCTCTGGGTCCAAAGTTCCACTTCCATGAAATAAATTGCATGTGTTCCCCACCATTGTAAATATTTTATGTGCAACTCACACGTGTTTTTCAAGTTGTCTTTTCAACTTTTAGGAACACATTAATAGAAACGTTATTTAGATTGTCCCCTTGTCACTCCTTTGCCATTAAAAGACTTCAATTGAGTAATAATGTTGCAAATTCTGGGAAGATAATCTAAAAGCTAATTTAAAGCCCTTTTAAAATTCCTAAAAGCTGAAAAGAGAAATCCATTAGCATTCTTGTTTATTCTACATTTTATTGGCTAATGGGCATCATCTCTATTGTTTTACAGGAACACACACATTTGTTTTGTTTTGTTTTAATTGATCAGTGGCAGAATACAAATGGTGAACAATAAATCTTAGCTGTTTATTGCTTCTGTGATTCTCTGGAACAGAAGGAGAAGAATGTCTTATGTGCTTATTACACCCAGGCAATATCTCAGATCATTTCCCCAGCTGTGGAACAGATTGTAAACCTCATTTTAAAATTACCTAATGTAGGCCAGGCACAGTGGCCCACACCTGTAATCCCAGCACACTGGGAGGCCCAGGCAGGCAGATCCTTTCAGCCCGGGAGCTCAAGACCAGCCTGGGCAACATAGGGAGACCTCATCTCTACTAAAAAATTAAAAATTAGCTGGGCATGGTTGTGTGCATCTGTAGTCCCAGCTACTTGGGAGGCTGAAGTGGGAGGATTGTTTGATCCCAGAAGACAGAGGTTGCAGTGAGCCAAGATCATGCCACTGCACTCCAGCCTGGGTGACAGAGTGAGACCCGGTCTCACAAATAAATAATTTATTTATTAAGTAATTTTTTAAAATAAAATTACCTAATGTAGGCCAGGCATGGTGACTCATGCTTACAATCCCAGCATTAAAGGCAAGAGGATTGCTTAACCCTAGGAGTTCAAGACCAGTCTAGGTAACACAGGGAGACCCCTATCTCTACAAAAAATTAAAAAATTAGCCAGGCATGGTGGCACATGCCTGTAGTCCCAGCTACACAGCAGGCTGAGACAGGAAGATTGCTTGAGCCCAGGAATTCAAGGCTGCAGTGAACCATGATAGCACCACTTCAGTCCATCCTGCGCTATAGAGCCCCGTCTCAAAAAAAAATAAATAAATAAGTAAATAGGCCAGGCACGGTGGATCACACCTGTAATCCCAGCACTTTGGGAGGGGCCGAGGCTGGCGGATCACAAGGTCAGGTGTTCCAGACCAGCCTGGCCAATATGGTGAAACTCCATCTCGACTAAAAATACAAAAATTAGCCAGGCGTGGTGGCATGCGCCTGTAGTCCCAACTACTTGGGAGGCTGAGGCAGACGAATTGCTTAAACCCACCAGGTGGAGGTTGCAGTGAGCCGAGATCGTGCCATTGCACTCCAGCCTGGGCAACAGGAGTGAAACTCCATCTCAAAAAAAAAAAAAAAAAGTAAATAAATAAAATTACCTAATGTATATGTAAATTGACTTAAATGCTCCTAGCATCATTTTAAGAAATAAAAAGTTATTGTGACATTTCTGTGAATACATTTAATTCACAAAATAGCCACCTCTGCCCTTCTCTTCTATCCTTTTGCTAATCATATATCACTGAAAATCATAGATGGTTTTACATAAATGACTATCATACTGAAGGGGTCTGTTTTCTCCACTGTCTCTTTGTGATGATTAATATTATGTGTCAACTTGACCATGGGATACCCAGATAGTTGGTCAAACATCATTTCTGGGTATATCTATGAGGACGTTTGTGGAAGAGATTATCATCTGAGGCTGGGTGCGATGGCTCACGCCTGTAATCCCAGCACTTTGGGAGGCCACGGTGGGCGGATCATTTGAGGTCAGGAGTTTGAAAGCAGCCTGGCCAACATGGTGAAACTCCATCTTTACTAAAAGTACAAAAATTAGCTAGGTGTGGTGACAGGTGCCTAATCCCAGCTACTTGGGAGGCTAAGGCAGAAAAATCGCTTGAACCCAGGAGGCAGAGGTTGCAGTGAGCGGAGATCATGCCACTGCACTCCAGCCTGGGTGACGGAGCAAGACTCTGTCAAAAAAAAAAAAAAAGAGAGAGAGAGAGATTAACATCTGAAGTTTGAGTAAATCTGAGTAAAGATCTGGGCAGGGTGCAGTAGCTCACGCCTGTAATCCCAACCCTTTGGGAGGCTGAGGTGGGCAGATTCCCTGAGCCCAGGAGTTAAAGGCTGAAGCAGTCCACCCACCTTGGCCTCCTGAAGTGCTGGGATTACAGGCATGAGCCACTGCAGCCAGCTTGCCATGACTCTTCTAATTATTCTTAAATGATGAAAACACTTCAAGTTGCCCCGAGTCCAGAAAATCAATCACAGTTTTGTAATCGATGTGTCCAGTCTAATACAGCACTCCAACTCTTCCAACTTGATGTGAAGTTAAACCTCTCTCCTCCTTCAGCTGTGGCCTGTTGAATGAACGCTAGCCACTTGTACTGGGGAAGGTAGACATGGAAAGATTGTATTCTCCTTAGCTAGACTGCTAATTTAGGCAACCCCAGTTTCTGATACTAATCCCTCATTCTGGGGAAGTGGTGGGGGGAGGAAGAGGCAGAAGGAAAGTTCTTCCTTGATTAAGACAATTGCAGTGACCTAAGGCTGGTGATCTACAGGCTTGGTGGGCATTTAAAGCTTACTTCTCTTGAGCCTAGGTGGGATGGTAGTGGTGCGGATGGGAAGTTGGGAAGTAGAGACGCTCCAAGCCCACCCTCATCACTGGAGATATTTCATGTGCAGATTGCTTTCTGCAGGTGGTTACTTATGGCTCTTTCTTCCTGGGGTCCAAAAGGTGCACTTACACATGATTTGAGATGACCCCAGGCCCCCTCTGTGACCTGTGTGGTCTACCTTTGGTCTCTGGGAGACAATCTCTGCACTCTGTGCTCTATCAAACTATGAGACAACGTGCTACATCTCTTTTGCTCCACCATCAGAGGAGCTAGCCAGCAGGTCTCTTGTTCTTTAGATTTCTCGGGCATGTACAATGGTCCACTATGCCTTTCAATCTGTGGGGGGGATGCACATTAAATACTCCAAATGGTCTGCATAAAACCCCTATCTCTAGATGTAGGTTGAAGGGGCAAGGACCTTACACCCCTCTCCTATGATGGCCAGGAGGGAGGGACTCAAACCCATCATCAACTCTCTAAAAATCATCTTCTAATCTTTATCTTCTTGGCCTCTCCTACCTGTTTCATTGGCCGGATGTGGTGAGTGAGCTAACCTGGTTGGAGGACAATGCTGACCTGTTCTCCCGTGCTTCCTTTTCCTCCCGCTTTGTGTTCTTACCTGACTTTGGAATGCCGCTTCTATTGTCTTAGGCCACAGCTAACACGGAAACTAAAACAGTTCCATTTTAACATCCTGTATTTACATGTGTACTCATATTTCTATCAACTAATTCATTTTTATTTGTTTTCAGAAAAAAACAAACAAAAAAAACGCATTCTGTTGGCTCACAAACTCTAGGAAGCAGGATTTGAACTCTCAATAGTTAAATAACCCCAGAAATGAAGGTTTAAGGGCCACCTATGAAAAGGAGTCATGACAATAGGTGTTGAGGTAGAATGGGAGCTTAGGAGCATACAGGAGCAGGATTCAAAGGCAGAGGCAGAGTTCCTGACCTACACACCCTACAGCACATTGGACTGAAGTTACAGGTTTTCATTTTCCCAGCCCTGCTTCTCCTTTTCTATGACTGCACCGTGTACCATAAACCCAAACCAGGTCTCTAGGATTTATTTTAGATTACTCCCTCTGTCTCTCACCTGCTGTATTCAATCAGTCACCAAGTCCCATTAACACTATTTATATACCATCTGTCCCATCTAGCCCCTCCTCCCATCCCCTCTGCCACTACTTTCATTTAGGTTCTCACTAACTTTGACCTGTGCTTTTTTTTTTTCTTTTGAGACGGAGTCTCACTTTGTCACCCAGGCTGGCATGCAGTGGTGCGATCTCAGCTCACTGCAACCTCCGCCTCCCGGGTTCAGGCCATTCTCCTGTCTCAGCCTCCCGAGTAACTGGGACTACAGGTGCACACCACCACGCCCAGCTAATTTTTGTATTTTCAGTAGAGATGGGGTTTCATCATATTGGTCAGGCTGGTCTCGAACTCCTGACCTCAGATGATCCACTCTCCTCAGCCTCCCAAAGTGCTGGGATTACAGGCAGGAGCCACCGCGCCCAGTTGACCTGTGCTTTTTTTAAGATAGGTGAGTAGACTATGCTTATTTGCTAATGGAAAAGAGTCAATAGAGAAGAAGAGGTTGAAAGTATTTGAGGGAAGACAACTGATGAAGCCAAATCCCTAAAAAAGCAGAGACGGAACCTTCAACCAGGGGGAAAAAGACACTCTTAAGCAGGAAAAGAAAATCTTCACTGAGATACCAACTTTCTCACAAAGTCAGGTTATTCAATTTTTAAATGTTAGTATTTTCTGCCTTTTCTGAAATAATATTAGGTAGTAATTTTACTTATTTATTTATTTATTCATTTATTTTGAGACAGGGTCTCACTCTGTTGCCCAGGCAGCAGTGTAGTGGCACGATCATGGCTCATTGCAGCCTCGACCTCCTGGGCTCAAGTGATCCTCCTACCTCAGCCTCCCAAGCAGCTGGGACTACAGGTGCATGCCACCACACCTGGTTAATTTTTGTATCTTTTGTAGAGACAGGTTTTCACTATGTTGCCCAGCCTGGTCTCAAACTCCTGGGCTCAAGCTATTAGCCTGCCTCAGCCTCCGAAAGTGCTAGGATTACAGGCGTCAGCCACTGTGCCCAGCCTAGATAGTAATATTTTTAATATCCTTACTTGAAAAAATTTAAATATGGCAAACTTTTAGTCCTTACGTTTTTTTAAAATTTTGCTATTCCTTCACATCTAAATCCAGTTTCCCAATCTTAAGTATCTGTCTAGCTACTGACCCATCTCTCTCCTTTCTCTATCTTTTCCCTTTCTCCTAAGGGAGAAACATTTTTTTTATTGGCTGTTTACACTTTCCTTGCTTCCTTAACCTCATTAATCAATCCTACTACAGTTTTCCTTCTACCGGCATATCTCTACTGAAACTGCCTGTGGCTGAGCTCACACTAAGCTACTAATTGCCAAAGCTACCGGAAATTTCTTTGTCATAATACATGAAACTAATGACTATTCTCTTCATCTTAAATGTCTATATTCCATTTAATTCCCCGACTTCACTCTCTTCTGGTCTTCCTCCTACCCTCTGGCTACTCCTTCTCAGCCTCCTGTTGACTTCTCCTCTATGTCCTCAGGGTTCCATTGTTGAAGGTCTCTCCGCTTCGCACTCCGCACTCCTGGGCTATCTTCGCACTCCTGGGCTATCTCGGGCATGGCTATTATCATCAGTCTGGGTTCTGACAATTCCTATATAATTATCTCCCACAATATTTACAGCTCTATGAGGTAAATTTTACCTTTTCCCAGAGTTCAAATGCTGCTTTCCAGGTGAAGGAAACGAGGCTAAGAAAACTTAAGTAATCTGCAAGAAGTTCCATCATTAGGGAAGTATTCAGTCCACAACCTTCTGAATCCAGAGGTTATGATTATTTGACTCTAAAGCAATTGTTTTAAGGACAAAATAAGATAATGTATAAACATTTGCAGACTGAAACAAAAGGCTTATATTTTAATGAAATTCAGACATTTTATAGTAAAGAAAATTTTGTAAAGTCCAAATTCCCTTCTCTAATATCGTCTGTGTCTTGCTCTCTCCCTTCTCCCTGAAGTGGTATAGCAAATCAGAATGCATTTCTTTTTTTTCTTCTTTTTTTTGGAACAGAGTCTTACTCTGTCACCCAGGTTGGAGTGCACTGGCGCAATCTGGGCTCACCAGAACAAAATTACAGCTAGGAAAGAGGACTAAGTTCCAGTGTTGTATACCACTGTAGGATGACTCTAGTTAATAATAATACATAGTTTCAAATAGCTAGAAGGAAGATATTGAACGTATATAGTTTCATATAGCTAGAAGGAAGATGGTGAATGTTCCCGACACGAAGAAATGATAAATGTTTGAGATGATGGATATGCTAATTACTGTGATCTGATCACTATACATTATATGTATCACAACGTCACTATGTACTGCATGAATATGTACAATTATTTGTCGATTTTACAAAGTTTTTAAATAATAATAAAGCCAGAAGCAAGAAATAACCTAATACAAAAAGAAAATACATGACTTCAGCATTTATTAATAATGATAATAATTGACTTAAATAATCCTAGATTGTATCAACAAAAAACTAGGAAACATGGGAGCTGGATGTGCCAACTTTCCCATCTTGCAGAAATAAAGTTAATAAATACTATTTTCTCCTGGCATTGATTAGGGAAAACATGCATATACATGTGCATATATATATATATATATATATATATATATATATATATATATACACACACACACGCACACAAACAAAAACATTAGTATATATAAATACACACACAAAAACAAAAACCCAAAAGGCAGTAGTAGCGGATATTTAAAATATTAGAACTACCTTCCAAACTATCACAGGGAAAGTGAGCAAATATAATAGTATTATCCAGATAACAAAAGAAACACTCTCAATAGCATAGGCAATTCTTATGATATATTGTTAAATTCTTTTAAAGTAGGTCAAAAAGCAGAATGCATAGAAAAAAGTGTCAATTCTGTAACAACGAAATTAGTACACATATATACTCACACACATTATTGTAGTAAATAAGTATGAAAGTCATGCCAAATTGTTAAATGTGGTTATCTCTGGATGGTAGGTTTGGAGGTAGTTTTGATATTCATCTTTAAAGTCCTCTGTATTTTCCCAACCAAAAATGTAAAATAAGGCAATTGCCTGAAATGCTCCTTAACCTTTTTCATAAGCCTATTTATTTATTTAGGGACAGGGTCTTCCTCTAATGCCCAGGCTGGAGTGCAGTGGCATGATCATAGCTCACTGCAGCCTCAACTTCCCTGGCTCAAGCAATCTTCCTGCCTCAGCCTCCCAAGTAGCTGGGACTACAGGTGTGCACCACCACACCTAATTATTTATTTATTATTTATTTATTTACTTATTTCTGAGACATGTTGCCCAGGTGAGTCGGTTGCCCAAGGTGGAGTGCAGTGGCACGATCTCAGCTCACTGCAACTTCCGCCTCCCAGGGTCAAGCGATTCTCGTGCCTCAGACTCCTAAGTAGCTGGGATTATAGGCATGCACCATCACACCCAGCTTTTTTTTTTTTTTTTTTTTTGTATTTTTAGTAGAGATAGAATCTCACTATATTGGCCAGGCTGTTCTCAAAAACTCCTGGCCTCAAGTGACCTGCCCACCTCTGCCTCCCAAAGTGCTGGAATTACAGGCATAAATCACCACACCCACATCAATTTTTTAAGAATTTTGTAGATACAAGGTCTCACTATGTTGCCCAAGTCAGTCTCGAACTCCTGAGCTCAAGTGATCCTCCCACCTCAGCCTCTCATAGTACTGAGATTACAGCTGTGAGACACCATGCCTGGCCCATAGGCCTATTTATAAATTTAAATTTATATAAAAACAATTTTAAATGTAATACTCTCCAAATACTCTTACCTCCTTCTGCCCACATGGTTTCCCAGAAAATATTTAAATGATGATAAAGTATGCTAATGGAGAGTATGACTTTTTTTTTTTTTTCTGAGACAGAGTCTTGCACCCTTGCCCAGGCTGGAGGGCAGTGGTGTGATCTCAGCTCACTGCAACCTCCACCTCCCAGGTTGAAGTGATTCTCTTGCCTCAGCCTCCCAAGTAGCTGAGATTACAGGTGTGTGCCACCATGCCTGGCTAATTTTTGTATTTTTAGTAGAGGCAGGGTTTCACTATGTTGGCCAGCCTGGTCTTGAACTCCTGACCTCATGGTCCACCCACCTTGGCCTCCCAAAGTGCTGGGATTACAGGTATGAGCCACCACGCCTGGCTGAGAGTATGACTTTTAAAAGAAAAAAATATCATGACTAATTAAATATTATGGGGGAAAGTATTGTTACAAGCAGTTGCTTGACTGTGTGTGTGTGTGTGTGTGTGTGTGAAAAGTAAAGTCTTGCTATGTTGCCTAGGCTGGTCTCAAACTCCTTGGCTCAAGCGATCCTCCCGCCTCTGTCTCCCTAAGTGGCGGGATTACAGGCGTGAGCCACCATACCTGGCTAGCTTGAAAATTTAAAGCAAGATTTCATGAGGCATTAATCACACACTCTCCAAAAAAGGGGGCAAAGGTGGGAATGGGCAAACATTCTGTCAACATTCCCAAGTTGCAGACCAGGAAGGTGACCCCTGCCAAGAGAATGGCTGAGGGCCAGTTGCTTTCTGTACTGGGCCCAAAGTAGAGCCTTTCAAAGTGTTTACAAAGGTTTTCTATGAACCTCCTAATTCAGAGAATAGCCTTTGCCTTTGGGGATATGGAAACAAATGCATTGGAAGAATGGTAGTGAAAGAGAAAGAGAGCCTTCTCCAGGTGCAAGACTTTCTCCTAGGGTAGAAGTGGTAAGATTCCATTGTAATGAGGCAACTGTTCACCCCTTCATGTAAGAAAGTTTAATATTAACCAAGCATAATAAATAACAAAGGCAAAAAGAAGCAGATTAAAATGTATAAATTCTGGCCGAGCCTGTAATCCCAGCACTCTGGGAGGCCGAAGCGGGCTGATCACCTGAGGTCAGGAGTTCAAGACCACCCTGGACAACGTGGTAAAACCCTGACTCCACTAAAAACACAAAAAAATTAGCCAGGCATGGCACCTGTAACCCCGGCAACTTGGGAGTCTGAGGCAGGAGAATCGCTTGAACTCGGGAGGCAGAGGTTGTAGTGAGCCGACACTGCACCACTGCACTCCAGCCTGGGCAACAAGAACGAAACTCCATCTCAAAAAAATATATATATATCTATATCTACATAGATAGACAGATAGATAGATAGATAGATAGATAGATAGATAGATAGATAGATAGATAGATAATAGATAGATAGATAGATAGATAGATAGATAGATAGATAGATAGATATAAAAATTCATGGAGCTGAAGGTAAAATTTGTACTACTGCTAAATTGTTAGATTTGTCCTAGATTAAGAAATATTTTGTATAGAACAATGACTCTTGAACCTGCCAGACTAATGTTCATTTTTAAAACAAATATTTTGTGAGCTACCCCTTTTATATTTTGAAGTGAAATTAATAGAAAATATAGCCAAATACATACATACTTTAAAAACAAAACAATGCAACTTCCTAATTATAACATAAAGGAGACATAAAGTTAATTCTAATAAAGTAGTATACATTTTAATTTACATAAAGTAAATTCTAATAAAGTAGTACACATTTTAATTTATAGCTGCTCTGGCAGGATGATGACACTAAAAGACAGAACTCCTAAAAAGCCTCGAATAAAAAGTTATCGTGCAGCAAAGAATCACTTGCAAAGTGCAGTGGCTCATGTCTATAATTCCAGCACTTTGGGAGGCCAAGGCAGGTGGATCACTTGAGGTCAGGAGTTCGAGACCAGCCTGGCCAATATGGCGAAACCCCATCTCTACTAAAAATACAAAAATTAGCCGGGTGTGGTGGTATGCGCCTGTAGTCCCAACTACTCCAGAGGCTGAGGCAGGAGAATGGCTTGAACCTAGAGGTTGTGGTGAGCTGAGATCACGCCACTGCACTACAGCTGGGTGATAGAGCAAGACTCTGTCTCAAAAAAAAAATAAAAATGCAATGGAGAGTGTGCAAATTTGTCATATTATAGATGTCTTGTAAATCACCAAAAGTTTATGAAATTTTTTTTAAAGGTATGTTTAGGGACATCTTGATTATTAAGGATTCATTCTGCTTTGGAACACAATTTTTATTTTTTAACCATTCAACATTTATTATGTCCTACTATGAGCTATCCCTGGGGATACAGAGATGAAAAAAAAACCATGCTTCCTACTCTCAAGTAGCTCACAGTCTAGTGAGGGAGACTGACAAGTAATTAGACAATGACAATACAATGCACTAAGTGCTGTGATTGAGGGAAATTTTGAGAACAGGTTGGTAGGAGGTAACACCTGAATTGTCTTGAAGTTCATGTATGAGATATAAAAACACACCCTTTTGCTGTTATTTTCTAGGATTGTGTATATGCATGTAAACTCATAGAAAAACATCTGGAAGGATCACACCAAACTAAACATTTCTATTCCACAAGTATTTCCTAAATGTGTCAAGTGCTTTTCTAGACATTTGGGATATATCACCAAACATAATAGACCAAGATCTCTGCCCTAGTTGGGACTTGTATTTTAGCAGTGGGAGTCACACAATAAAAAATAAATAAGTAGAAAATATGTTGTATGTCAGCTGGGCATGGTGGCTCATGCCTATAATCCCAGCACTTTGGGAGGCTGAGCTGGGCAGATCACTTACAGCAAGGAGTTCAAGACCAGCCTGGCCAACATGGCAAAACCCCATCTCTACCAAAAATGCAAAAATCAGCTGGGCATGGTGGTGCATCCCTGTAATCCCAGCTACTTGGGAGGCTGAGCTAGGAGAATCACCTGAACCTAACTCACTGCAGAGTTGCAGTGAGCCAAGACTGCACCACTGTACTCCATTGTACACCACTGTACTCCAGCCTGAGCAACAGAGTGAGAGACTGTATCTCAAAAAATATATTTTTATATATACATATATTATTCCATAGCACCTATCTCACCTTACAACATACAACATATATATAACATATATATCATATATAATATATATCATATATAACATATATATCATATATAACATATGTTGTATGTTGTGAGATGAGTTATAATCACCTTACAACATACAACATATATATAACATATATATACACAACATAAATATGTTGTATACTGTAAGGTGATATATATATAACATATATGTGTACATATATGTTGTATATATGTATGTTGTAAGGTGATAGGTGCTATGGAAGAAAAAATAAAGAGTCTAGTAGAGACGAGGAGTGCTGGAACGGTAGTGTGGTTGGTTTGCAGTATGAAATAGGGTGATGATGTTGACCTCTCTGAGAAGGTGCAAAGTGAGTAAAGACAAGTAGGTGAGGAAACTTGTCAAGTGCATATCTGGGGAAACGATGTTCCAGGCAGGGGGGAGAATTACAGAAAGGCCCTAAAGCGGACATATGGTTGGCACATCGAAGAGGTCATTCCTGCTGGAGCTGAGTGAATGAGGGATAGAACAGGAGGAGATGAGGCTAGACAGCTAAGAAGAAAAAGATCTGATTAGGTGGTATCTTCTACAATATTATAATAATTATGGAACATATATTTTAAATGTAGTAGTTGTCTTCAATCATTGAATCAATGTAAGACTATTGAGTTCCACATATTAAATACACCTAAACTGAAATTTTAAAACATATGAAGACTTTGCAAAGTCTTTTCAGAATTAGGAAATAGCTCAGATATCTTTTTTTTTTTTTAGAAGGAGTCTTGCTCTGTTGCCCAGGCTGGAGTGCAGTGATGCGATCTTGGCTCACCGCAACCTCAGCCTCACGGGTTCAAGCAATTCTCCTGCCTAAGCCTCCCGAGTAGCTGGGACTACAGGCAAGTGCCACCACACCCGACTAATTTTTGTATTTTTAGTAGAGACGGGGTTTCACCATGTTAGCCAGGATGGTCTTGATCTCCTGACCTCATGATCCACCCACCTCGGCCTCCCAAAGTGCTGAGATTACAGGTGTGAGCCACCGTGCCCGGCCAGATATCTTAAAATGAGTATATAATCATCTATAGACTCACTCCGCAGCTTGTACCTTTTAGGGAAACAATGTGGAATGTTAGAAGGTATACATCCTTGATCAAGATGCTCCCTCTCTGAATCACAGATCTGTATAAAGGGAATAATAATGGCTACTTCTTAGGTCTGTAAAGATATTTTCTTAATGTAGGTAAAGTACCTCAATAAATGGTAGCAAATTGTGGTACTAGCAAGAATACCTCTCTAAATGGTCTCTCAAGATTGAATTCAATCCTTTCAGTGCCTATATATGAGGACAAATTATTTTATAACTAGTGAGAGTAGATCTTCAAGACAGATGATCTTAAAAGACAAAAGCATCAAGAAGTAGGACTTCCAGGCCAGGTGTGGTGGGTTGTGCCTGTAATCCCAGCATTTCAGGAGGCCAAGGCAGGAAAACTGCCTGAGCCCAGAAGTTCGAGGCTGCAGTGAACTATGATTGTGCCACTGCACTCCAGTCTGGGTAACAGAGCAAGACCCTGTCTCTTAAATAAAAAGAAGAAAGAGGAAGAAAGGAGGAAGGAGGAAGAGGAAGAGGAAGAGGAAGAAGAGGAAGAGGAAAAGGAGGGAGAGGAGGAAGACAAGGAAGACGAAGAAAAATAGGAAGAAGAATGAAGAAGGAGAAGAAGGAGAATGAAGAAAAGAAAAAGAAAAGAAGAAGAAGAACAGCAACAACAGCAACAAAACTACTACTACTACTGCCAGGGCAAGCCTTAATTAATAAGATTTTGAGGCCAGGCACAGTGGCTCACAGCTATAATCCCAGCACTTTGGGAGGCCAAGGCAGGTGAATTGCTCAAGCTCAGGGGTTTGAGACCAGCCTGGGAGCCTGGACCAGCCTGGACTTGGTTGGCTGAATCATGTTTGCTCCCAGCCAAAATGGCAAAACCCAGTCTCTACAAAAAAAAAAAAAAAAAAAAATTTAGCTAGGCATGGTGGTGCACGCTTATGGTACCAGCTACTCAGGAGACTGAAATAGGAGGATTGCTTGAGCCCAGGAGGTCAAGTCTGCAGTGAACTTAGATTGCGTCACTGCACTCCAGCCTGGGTGAAAAAAAAAAGAAAAAAGAAAAGAAAAAGAAAAGGAAATAGAATTTTGAGAGCTAGAACCTCCAGTGATAGTTTCCATCAGTTCAGATGAAAATCTCTGGGATAGGGTGTGAAGGCTAACCATTCCTGAATGATTTGCTGATTTATTAAGTCATGCTCTTCACACGTCCATGACTTCACTCTTTCCTCTCTCTACACTCAGCTCTCTTAGTGTACTACTCTTTTCTTGTGTCAGTCAGTTGAAGTAGTTCCATTCAATATAATGAAAAACCTAGGATGCTGGTATAGAGCAGTTTGCTGCCTTTGTAAATGACCTGCATTGCCTTTAATGCCACTTTTTTTTAAATTTCTATTTTTTAAAAAATTAATTGTAGATACAGGTCTTGCCATCTTTCTCAAGCTGTCTCCAACTCCCAGGCTCAAGTGAGTCTCCTGCCTCACCTCCCAAAGTGCTGGGATTACAATTGTGGGCCACTGCTCCCAGCCTAATGCCACACTCTGAGTTTTGTTGAAAATCTAGCTGAGATTTGCAACCACTTTGCTGTCACTGCTACATTATTAAACTCATATATAAATTCATTTCAAATGAACAAAATTCTCATTACTACAAGAATTTGGAAAGAATATAAAATTTAATGTCTATTCTCAGTTTGGATCATACTTATGAGCACTTCGGTATTCATCTATAGAAAGAAGTGATTAAAATCTAGGTGACTTTTAAAGTGCCTTCTAATTTTAATACTCTATAATGCTATTATTTCTACATAGCTGAATCATTGGTAAGTTATCATAGCTCAATGAAATAAGGCAATTTGTAGTGTAGGCTGCACTAAAGCTATGCTCTTCGTGGCCAAAGTTATTTCTTAGAATACTGAGCTAAAAATGTAACTGCATTCTGCAACCTATGCAAACATGTTCTAATTGATGGGAGGGGAAAAAATTCAATTCAGAGTGCCAACAATTCCTCTGTGAGTTAGCGTGGCAGGGATAGAGTAGGGTCAGTGAAGCATCAAGTTACAGACCAAATTAAAGGTCTGGAGAAGAGTGGCAGAGTCTAATCATCCATCGTCTGAGGTTGCCAGAACTGGATCTACCACCCTTACTCACTCACAAAGGACCGTTCTATGGAGGCTAAGCACACAGACTTCGGGCTTCAAACATCTTTTTTTTAAAAAAGGTCTTCTCGTTCCAAATAGATCTTCATGAAATTATTTCCTTGAAGCTCTTAGTTCTGTCATTTTTAAATTTCCATCAAAAAGTAATCAAAACCTAATGCTTACAGTGTTCTGCCACAAATAAAAAATATTGTGGGTTTTTGTTCCTGTTAAAAACATATGCAACATATATATATTTATGGAAGTCCCAAAACCAGTGTACACACAAACACAAAAACCTTAGGAAAATAATGTTAATAGTTTTGCCTAAACCAATAAATTTTATATTGTGCTCTGTCCTTGACTACCCTTATTAAGCTAACACTTTGCAAAGGTCAGCAAGCAATGAATATTTCTGCATATTTTGTGGCATAGGTTGCAAACATTAGATCTATAGGGATGAATTAAGGTCACTTTTAAAATTCAGACGGTATTTTCTGGACTTGGTTGACTGAATCATGTGCATCTGCACTATTTTTCCTGGGGGAAAGTTAATTTTAGAAAGGAGAAAAAGTTTGCCAGGAAAACAATCACATTGGCTCAATCTCTAGACAGTGATTCTTTTCTTAAAAGTTCAAAATGCTTTACAGACAGCCTCCTGATTGTCCTTAATATCCTTGAAAGCGGGTATGGAATATCATCCCTATTTCATAACAGGCATCTGGTTTCATAAAAAGAAATGTAAGCTTTAATGTTATAACTACTTAAAGGTACTTTAAAAAATTGGTCCTTCACGTCAATTTTTCAAAAGACAGAAAATAAAAATCTTTATTTTCTCTGGTAGTTACCTTCTGATAGTTGGATAAGTACTTATAATGGTTCAGGTATATATATGAATATATGAAAAGTAGCAGACATGCATCTATGACAAAGTTTAAGATGGAGAAACATTTGGTATTTCTGTAAATATAATTTACAGACTCTCTTAATCAATTCAGGATAGAAGAACTTGCTTCAAATAATTAGGAGTGAAAACAGGATCTAAATTAATTAATATGATCACTGTTCCTTCTAGTTCCTAGAGATAATAGTCCACTTGGGTCTTTAGCCTTAAAGTAAGAAAAATGTAAAAACGTCAACGGGTTACATTCCATCATTGACAAAAAGTCAAGGGGGCAGTGAAGGAAGATTTTCTGATTCTCTGGAGAATGGGCCTCAGCCCTTTCTAATTGTCAGGGTACTGTGAAGGAATTCTTATATTTTAAAAATTGATATTTAAAAGCTGTTTAACCAGGTCTCCTAGAAGTATGCATTTCCCCCAATGTTATATCAGAGTTTCAAATGAATGTTAACTCTCCCTTTCCAAAATTGCTGTCTCGGACAAGGCTCTGTGGCTCACTCCTGTAATCCCAGAACTTTGGGAGGCCGAGGCAAGCGGATCACTTGAGGTCAGGGGTTTGAGACCAGCCTGGCCAACATGGTGAAACCCTGTCTCTACTGAAAATACAAAAATTAGCCAGGCATGGTGACGTATACCTGTAATCCCAGCTACTCGGGAGGCTGAGGCAGGAGAATCACTTGAACCCTGGAGGCGGAGGTCGCAGTGAGCCGAGATGGGGCCACAGCACTCCAGCCTGAGCGACACAGCGAAACTCCGTCTGAAAAAATAAAAACAAAATTTTAAAAAATTACCTTCTCAGATCCAACGATACCGCACCAATCACATTAATCAACTTGAGGGGAACTGGCTTTCACCCCTTTCACTCTGTTTTTATTTTCAATTCACACTAATAGTTTCAAGTGATGCTTAGCCACAGTGGGTGGCCCCTCTCTCTTCTTTGCGGAGCTTACAGATACTTGGGGGTATGTTGCGGGGGCGGGCATCACAATCACCTGAGATGCTTTTTAAATATACTCAAGCCTGAACACACACACGCATGCAGGCACGCACACGCACACGCACACGCACACACACCAAATTTCTGAATCGGAATTTCAGAGTGGGGTCCAGCTTTCTTCCCCAGCGCCTAAGAGCTTTTGCTTTAAGTTGTTATAAAGTTCTAGCACCGCAGTCACCCTGAAAACCTTGTACACTTATCGTAATAGTTAAGGGGGGAAAAAACCACCTCAGCCTGTGCCAATACGAAAGGTAAGACAGTGCATTTACTTTGATCAAGAATCAATATTCCTCCCAAAGTTAGGATAGTAAAGGAAGCAGGGGCGGGGGGAAGGTATGTTATGGAAGGAGAAGGAGTTATGACCTTTCAGCCTGGAAATTGTCACGGACCCTAGGGGAGATCTTTGCGTCCGTGTTTGCGCCACACACCTGGAGAGGGTGGATTACTCCTGCCAGCCCTGACCTCAGAGCCGGGGGTGCGGGTTTCGGGAGCTTCCCGGGGGCGGGGAAGAAAGTCGGGAGTGGAGCGTGGAGAAGAGGCGGGGGTCCGGCGGACGGCGGAGAGGAACGCGGATGGCCGAGGGTCTGATCCCCCGTGGGCCGCCCGCCGGGGCTTCGGCTCTGCGCGGAGGGGACCTGGGGACGGGGAAAGGGAAGAAGAAGGGGAGGCGGTGACAGCCTTGGGAGGCCGAACTAGCCCCTCGCAGAGGCTCCAGGCAGCTAGAGGACGAGCGCTGCACCCCGCGCCCCTCCTTACCTTGCGCCCGAGGTCCGAGTAAGGAGCAGGGAGACCCCGGGAGGCGCAGGGCTCCCGCCAGGGCGTGCGCGCGCTCGGGGTCCGCTATTGGCTTCTTCAGGCTGCGGCTTCAGGTATCAAAGGCATTCAGGTCGCCTAGCTACCAGCCCCTTGGCGCGTCCTGGACCCCTCCTCCGGCCCTCGCCCCGGCGGCCCTCCGCCCCGCTCCCCTCCGCCCCGCGGGCGCCCGCAGAGCCTCTCTCTGGCTTCTGATTCCGGAGAGCCTTGGCCCCTCTCCGCGGCCGGCCCTCCCCCGGCGCGCGCGCACTCACCTCCCCCACAAACGCACCCTCTTTAGGAAGGAGGCAGCGAATGCAGTCCTTGAAATTCTAGGCGCTGGGCAACTTCAGAAAACCCTTTAAAAATCTTTGATCTGCCCAATGAGGTTCAAAGTAGGGCACCATTTATATTCATCCCCTGGCTCCGTCCTCTTTTTTGTCTTAACCACAGCATTATTTAACACCTGATATTCGTGTATAGGTTGAACTCTGAGAATCTCCTGCCAGGCATTTTAATTTTTCCAAAATAACTCCTTCCGTTTTATTGTTTTGAAAATGCAGACATCCCCACTTTATAAACTTGGGTTGCCAGGACGTTAGATTGACCTCAGAAAGCAGATGTTCAACTGCACAAGACAGAGCAAGTCTCTTCCCAGCAGCGCTGCTACTTGCCACCTGTAAGGGCCCTGCGTCAGAGCAAGAGCAGTTAATTACACCCTGGCTTTGGTTACCGAGCATGCCTGGAGCCTCTGTTCTCACTTAAGACTCAGTTCTGAGGCTCCGGTTCTGGAAAGAAGCAGGTGGATGTGTTCAAAGAAGAGAGTTCTAATGGCGAAAACCAGCAAAGGGCAGAGTTTACTGAATAATACAGAGAAAAAGAACGATAGGAAGGGATCCTGGGAACATGACGGTATCTTGGATAGGAGGATGTTTGAGGGCATAATATAGATAAATTATAAAAGAATAGAAAAAAATTTTAAAGTTAATAAAAAAATTTGAAATAAAATAAAAAAATAAAAAGTAATTTAAAAATAACAAAGAAACATGACGGTATCACTAACTCCCAGGAGCCTGAGAGTGACATAACCCCTACTGAGAATGTGGAAGTTGAATTGTTAAATGGCACTCCACTCACTCATTCATTCACCTATCAATATATTAATAGTATATATTTATGGAATATGTTAAAGGCAGTAAAGCATTATTCATAGTCATATTATAAACACTGCTAGGAATCAACTTCTCAACCAGTTTGTAACAGGGCTCTGGAAAATACAAATATCTATTAAAGAGATCCCATATTAATCCACTGTCTTTTTCTAAATTTATCAAATAAGTTTCTCATCTGAAAGCTGAAAAATGAGCACTTACTAAAAACTGTCAGGTTTGTCTATTAGATAGAAGGCAGACATCAGAAGATAAACTCACCAATCAAGTTACTACAACTGAAAGAACCAGCTTAGCTAATGTAAGAAGAGGTGAAGGCGCAGGAGGAGGGAGGTCAGCCAAAGACTACACAGGCATTCTTTTTTTTCTTTGAGACAAGGTCTTGCTCTGACACCCAGGCTGGAGTACAGTGGTGCTATCATGGCTCACTGCAGCCTCGACCTTGGGTTCAAGCAATCCTCCTGCCTCAGCCCCAGAGTAGCTGGGACTATAGGTACGCACCACCATGTCCAGCTAATTTTTGCATTTTTTATAAAAAGGGGGTTTCGCCATGTCGGCCACACTGATCTTAAACTCCTGGGCTCAAATGATCCTCCCACCTTGCCCTCCTGAAGTGCTGGGATTATAGGCATGACTTACTGCACCTGGCCTGGCATTCTGTTTTCTCCTGTCAGAATAAATACTTGCCAGTCTCACACTAGCAAGCATTCAATAAACACTGAGTGCTGACGATGGAAGAGCTATCAGAAAGACAACATTCCTGCTCTCATCAAGCTGATTGGGAAGGAGGGTGTAGACAAGAAAACAGGCTGTTAAAAGTAGATGCTCTGATGGAGGATGACACATTGGGGCAGTATAGGTGAGACCTGAAGAGTGAGGGTAATTTGGCCCAGAACAGGAAAACTGGAGAAGAAAGAGTTTCCCAGTAGGAGCACCAACATGGAGAGAAAGCCAAAGGTAAGAAGGAACATGGCCATTCACTATGGCTGGAGGATCTTTTCTTTGGGGTGGAACTCAGGGAGACTGGGAGGAACAATGTAGAGACAAGGCTAGAGAGATGAACAGAAGTCAGATCATGTAGAGTCGTCTAGGTCATGTTTTAAAAATTGCACTTCGGGATAAAGAAAATGTGGTACATATACACCCAGGACTACTACTCAGTCATTAAAAACAGAAGGAAATAATGTATTTTGCAGGAACTTGGATGGAGCTGGAGGCCATTATTGTAAGTTAAGTAACTCAGAAATGGAAAATCAAATACCAAGTGTTCTCACTTATAAGTGGGAGCTAAGCTATGGATATACAAAGGCATATAGAGGGGTAATCATGGATATTGGAAACCCAGAACAGGGCAGGGTAGGAGGAGGGTCAGGAATAAAAAATTGCATATTGGTAACAATGTACATTACTCAGGTGACAGGTGCACTGCAATCTCAGACTTCACCACAATTCATCCACGCAACAATAATCCCTTGTAGCCCAAAAGCTACTGAAATTTTTTAAGTATTTTTTTTAAATAAAAAATTAAAAAAAAAGTGTACATTAGGCCAGGCACAGTGTTTCACACCATGAGCTTTGGAGGCTGCTTTAGGAGGCTGAGGTGGGAGGACTGCTTGAGGCCAGGAGTTCAAAACAGCCTGGACAACATAGAGAGACACTATCTCTACAAAAAAAATTGAAAAATTAGCGGGGTATGGTGCCATCAGCCTGTAGTCCTAGCTACTCAGGAGGCTGAGACAGGAGGATCTCTTGAGCTTGGGAGGTTGAGGCTGCAGTGACTTATGATCACATCCTACACTCCAGCCTGGGTGACAGAGCAAGACCCTGTCTCTAAAAAAAATAAAAAATTACACTTGATCCTACACACGATGGGGAGGCATTTAAGTGTTATAGGCAACATAATAATGAGATCAATTAAAAAAAAAAAGACCCTGGCTGCAGGCAGAGAACTAATGATAATGGGAGGTAGGGATGAGAGGAAAGAGGGTAAATCAGGAAGAAGATCTCTGTAAAAGACACTTAATCAATGAGTACCAGGCCAGGTACAGTGACTCCTGCCTACAATCCCAGCACTTTGAGAGGGTGAGGTGGGAGGATCACTTGAGCCCAGGAATTCAAAACCAGCCTGGGCAAATAGGGAGACTTCATCTCTACAAAAGATAAAAAAATTAGCTGGGCACGGTGGCATGTGTTTGTGGTCCCAGGTGCTCAGGAGGCTGAGGCAGGAGGATCCCTTGAGCCAGAAAGGTCAAAGCTGCAGTGAGCCATTATCATGCCACTGTACTCCAGCCTGAGTGACAGATTGAGACCCAGTCTCAAAAATCAATCAATACCAATGTACAGATCCTCATACCTTTGTGGAATCTAAATTCAGTCCCATAACAAGTTCCTAAGAGACAAGCTTTCCCGGAAGGGAAGGGAAGTGTGGAGGGAGGAGGGTCACTGGTGGTAAAAAACTGAGAAACATATTGGTAAATAGAATTTAGAGAGAAAATGGCTTTTTAAAACTACATATGTATGCAGTGACTCTATCTCACACAGTTCAAAGATAAAAGAATGTTGATTTGTAACTGAGTAGTGGAATAAATTAAAGGGAAATTGACACACAAGAGGTACATTGATATACATCCCCAATTTCCTACCATGTAAAAGCAAACCAGCATGCTCCTGCCTCTTCTCCTTCTCCTTTTGAGAAAGTTATTTTATTTGTCTTTTTGTTTGTTTATTTGGGATGGAGTCTCGCTCTGCTGCCCAGTCTGGAGTGCAGTGGTGCTATCTCAGCTCACCACAACCTCCGCCTCCCGGGTTCAAGTGATTCTCCTGCCTCGGCCTCCCGAGTAGCTGGAATTACAGGCACCCACCACCATGCCCAGCTAATTTTTGTATTTTTAGTAGAGACGAGATTTCACCATGTTGGCCAGGCTGGTCTCGAACTCCTGACCTCCGGTGATCCACTCGCTTCAGCCTTCCAAAGTAAGTGTGTGAGCCACCGCACCCGGCTATTTTTATTATCCCTCACTCTAATTATATAAAATAATTAGTCTTCCTCAATTTGCATCTATTTGTCTGAAGTCAAAGTCCGTGCTAGGCTGGTCCGAGTGCACTGTTGTTTATAACTAATTAATCACAACCAGTTACAGATCTCTTTGTTCCTTCTCCATTCCCATTGCTCCACTTGACTAGCTTTTAAAGAAATAATTTAAACATTTTTACAAACCACGGTTCATGCTACTTCCTTCCACTAGGCCATGCTCTCTAGATTCGCTAAGGTGTAGGCAGCTATGGCTGTCCCTGGTAGCTGAGCCACCTCGCTGTAACCATGGTGGGCTGTACTCAGAAGACTTAATGGAAGGCTAGAGTGCTAGGGCTAGGGTGCTAGGAGGTAGCAGGGCTCCCCTGATGGATCCTCCCACCTGAGTCAGAGCAAATAGGCCAAGAAGAAAGGAAGAGGGAAAGGCTGGTTGGCTTTAGGAGGGCAGAGCCACAGCAAGACAGCCAAACATTTCACCCCTAGGTCACTCGATTCATAGTATTTCTTTCAGATGATTTGTTACCTTCTGCCTGTCATTTCAATTTAGTTTTTCTCAGTTTTCCTTTGTTGTTGTTTTTTTTTTCATTTCTATTTATTCTCTCCTCTTTTTATTTTAGCTGAAGACCCAGGAAAGCTGGGTGTAGTTCAAAGGACTGAGAGCCAGAGAGTCGATGGTATAGATTCCAGCCTTGGTCTGAAGGCCTGAGAACCAGGAGCACCAAGGGCAGGAGAGGACTGATGTTCCAGCTCAAGCAGCCACCCAGCGTTAATTCAATTTTTCTTCACCGTTTTGTTCTATTTGGGCCCTCAACGGATTAGATGATGCCCATCCACACTGGGGAGTGCCATCTGCTTTATTCAGTCCACCAACTCAAATACTAATTTTTTCCTGAAAGACCCTCACAGACACACCCAAAATAACGTTTAACCAGATATCTGGGCATCCAATGACCCAATCAAGTTGACACATAAAATTAGCCATCACATTGCCTTATCTGACCCTCTTTCATCTTCACTCTTCTCTCTCTCTGTAGACTAGGCCTTCTCCAATTCACACAGCAGAACACATGTCCCTACAATTCCTAACTTTATTTGTTACAGATCCAATTACCAAGTGGAATCCATCTTTCTAATAATTCTAAATTCCCATGTAGGGAATTAACTGGCTTTACTCAGGTCAGAGTCATGATGTAAAACATCCCTAAAAAGAGTTCTTCATCTAATTCTAGGGATGGTGGCCACAGGATTGGAAATGAGGATGGAAGGATCTTTGAGAAGGTTGAGGGTAAATGTTTACTATGAAGGCAGACATGTAAATAAGTAATAACACTATAATTTCATAAATACCCTAATAAAGATACCAACAAAGTATTAAGGAAGCACAAAATAGCAGGGAGGGGAGGGAGTCTCAGCTTCAGAAATATGAGCATGAGGAATGTGCAAGAAGATAATGTTCAGCTGCGCATGGTGGCTCACACCTATAATCCTAGCACTTTGGGAGGCTGAGACGGGCAGATTGCTTGAGCCCAGGAGTTCGAGACCAGCCTGGGCAACATGGTGAGACCCTGTCTCAAAAAAAAAAAAAAAAGTTGTGGGGCTGTCCTGTGTTTTGTAGGATGTTTAGCAGCATCTCTGGTCGCTAATCACAAGATGCCACTAGCACCCCCTCTAAGTTTTGACAACCAAAGATGTCTCCAGACACTATCAAATGTCCTGGCTTCACTTGAGAACCATTGTGTTATATTGAGATGTGAATGGGAGAGAGACACATATATTTTTCAAAATATATCTTATTAGGAGGTAGCATCACCTTCTAATATTCTTTTCCTAATTTGAAAACATCTGTTTATTCTAAATTTAATTTTTTAAATCCAAGCTGCATGTCAGTCAGGTACCCTCCCAAACCTTCTCTAATTTCCTGAAATGAAGAATGAGTTATAACAAGAAATGTTTAATTATTAAAGTCTAGATTAAAAATAAGATTTGGCCGGGCACGGTGGCTCACGCCTGTAATCCCAGCACTTTGGGAGGCCGAGGTGGGTGGATCACTTGAAGTCAGGAGATCGAGACTAGCCTGACTTACACGGTGAAACCCCGTCTCTAAGTAAAAATACACAAATTAGCCGGGCGTGTTGGCACACATCTGTCATCTCAGCTACCTGGGAGGCCGAAGCAGGTAAATCACTTGAACCCAGGAGGCGGAGGTTGCAGTGAGCCAAGATCGCGCCACTGCACTCCAGCCTGGGCGACAGAGTGAGACTCCATCTAAAAACAAAATGAAACAAACCAAAAAAAAATGAAGAAAGAAAGAAAACAAAAAAAAAATGGAAAAAATAAGATTTATAGAAATATTTTAGAGTTACACATAGCTATTTTCGAAAATAACACCACATTTTGGCAGTCTTGTGACAATGTTGATATCTAGCCAACTTGCAGTAGAAATCATTTTTCTGACTCTGATGTTATGATTTGGCCAAGGGCATTAATATAACCTGAGTATTGAATCTTAGCAGAAAAGCCCCCTCCTATAGAGATGACCTGCCTGTTTTGTTTTGTTTTCTAACAGCAAATAAGGGCAATAATACCAAGGCTCTATGCTTCTCTATTCCTTTAGTCTCATTCCATGGAACAGTTGATAAGATATATTAAAGAAAGGTGTTACAAATAATACTCTTAAAGTTAGAGCAAAATTAGTTACTAGGAGCAAAAGTTTGTTAGCCATTCATCCTTCGTTCTCCAAGTTTTCTAAGCCTCACCATTTCCCTTACCTCCTCCAACTGCTTACCTTGAGGGTCCTCCCTGACCATTGTCAAGCCAGAACATCCACTTTATTATCAACCAACTGGATATTGCTGCATTCAGATATTTTCCAAACCCAATCTTAAATAGGTACACCGTACACTTTGGCTAACTCACTCCACCAAAATAGAGTATGATATCTTGTTTTTAGAAGAACCAAATGTGTCACTATATTTATATTTATAACTGGGTTTAAAAAAGAATCTGGTCATTAGCTTATTCAAGCCACGTTAGTTTACTGACTTGATATTACTGGACTTTTTTTTTTTTTTTTTTGAGATGGAGTTTCACTCTTGTTGCCCAGGTTAGAGTGCAATGGTGCAATCTCAGCTCACTGCAACCTCTGGCTCCCGGGTTCAAGCGATTCTCCTGCCTCAGCCTCCCGAGCAGCTGGAATTACAGGCATGCATCACCACGCCCGGCTAATTTTGGTATTTTTAGCAGAGATGAGGTTTCTCCATGTTGGTCAGCCTGGTCTCGAACTCCCGACCTTAGGTGATCCGCCCACCTCAGCCTCCCAGAGTGTTGGGATTACAGGTATGAGTCAATGAGCCAGCCTGGATGGTCTTTAAATAGCATCTAGACAACAAACTCATGCCAGACTAAGAACCAAAAGGGGGTGCACTTTAATTAAACAAATATTTTTAAAGTATTTACTACGTGTCAGGCACCATGCCAAGCACCAGGAGGGAATAATAAAAGGAAGCACAGGGCCTCTGCCCCTGAAACTTACATTCTGGGAAAAATTGATCTGTGTATGCAAGAGTTAGATTATGTGCATGAGAAAGATTGGTATGTGTGTGCAGTTTATATAAAAACTTCTCAGAGGCAAAAGGAGGGAAGTGTTTAAGAACCAGGGTTTCAATAATTGCCAAAATAAAACCAACATATGCTCAGGCACATCCGCTGTTCATCCCAATTGTCCCAGATATGGTTGCAATTAGCCCTTCTGTGTCAGAGACAGCAATACTCATCAGCTACTTCCTGTGTGCCCCTATATTGTCTAAATTCTTTGTGGTTAGGTGGGATCATATGACTGAGCTGACCAATGAGCAGAACCACAGAACAGCAGGTATGGGTTCTCCTCTTGCTCTCTTCCCCTACCACCATGAACATGATGGACTTGTGTTAAGATAGTAGATCTACAAGATCAAAGTAGCCTAGAGCAATGAGTAAACCACACAAACAGAAGCCCTGGAGAATTGCCTGAACTGACAGGGAGATTTATAGAGCAAGAAACAAACTTTGCCATTAGGCCATTGAAATAGACCGTTTTATCCTAATATACTTTCTCATCACATTAACCAAAAAATATTCTGGATCTTCATAATAAGGGTTTATTTTGGCTGGCATTCATTCATTCAGCAAAATACTTACTATGTGTTAGGCACTGCTTTGGGTGCTGAGAATACAGTGATGAACAAGACAAAGTCCCTGCAGCCTCAGGGAGTTTACATTTTTGTGGGGAAGACAGACAATAAATAAACAAAATTTTCTGGTAGTGATAAATGTAATAAACAGAAATAAAGTTATTACTGATCGGTCCTGTACCCTTCTCACTAAGCCTCGCCCTTCTCATGTCTTTACTTCCCTCCTTACTCAGCTCAGACTCTATGGTCCATCACTATCTTCCTTGTCCTGTGTATCCTCAACTCACTCACCCTTTTCTCCTTCTTTCTTACTTGCCTAGCAAAATACCAACCTGGTTAAATGCACTTTTTGGATGTTGTTTTTGCCATCTTCGTACTTACTCCCAGGTAGCTGAATATGGCTGGAGAAAAACAACAATGCTGACTGATCTCACTCTCACTTTACAGCCACTGATCCCAGTGAGTTCTTGCAGCTACATGGCAAGCCTATGACATTCCCTAATCCATCCATCTCCCATTTTTCTACATGATCACTTCACATTTCCTCTGTCCAAAAATCTTCAACAGTCTCTCTCACACTCACTCACTGTCAATAATGTTGCTCCGGATTTTACTGAGAAACTTAAAGAAATAAAAACGTCAAAAACTCCCACTTACATCTGCCAACCCCTGCCCTGCATGGGTACTGATGTCCTCTGTCTTTCCTGCTGTTACAATGGAACAACTTTCCATTGTCCTTTTTAAGGACAACTCTTCTACTTGTGTACTAGATCCCATGTCCTCTCATCTCCTGTGGCAGACATGGAGATGTGTCACCCAGATGCCTCTTGAAGGAAGGATCTGCTGCCCATCTGCAGACCCGAGTTAGCAGGCAGCCTCCATCTGTCAGCTCCTTCAGGATCTACCAAAGCCACTAAAGTGGAATCACTTCAGTCGAGGTCACACTCTTCCTGGGGCTGCCTGCATGCAGTGACTGAGCAGTATGGGGATATAAAAGCTCAGCCACTCAGGATACCCTGAAGAGCAGCACTCACTCCAGAGCTCCCCTCGTAGCTGTCTGAAGCTGTCAAGCCAGCTTTGCAGTTTGACCTCTTCCTCTGCCCAATCTTGCTTCTTCCCCCTTCCCTTCACAGTTCTTCACCTCTAATAATCACCTGGTGTCCCAAATTCTGTTTCAGCTTCTGCTTACAGAGAACCCAACCTGACCTACCTACTATAGATTGGCTTCAGCTACTATCTCCTCCTTCTCTTGTATCCTCAGTGTTTCCCTCTCCACTGATTCATTCCCATCATCATATAAATATGTGTCTCCTTTCTTCAAAACCAAACTCCCTTTGAACTACTGCTTCTTCTTTGTTCTCCTGTACAGCAACATTCCTGGAAAGAGTGTCTTAATCCATTCCTTCCCTACCTGTCTCTGTATTCCCACTCCTGGCACCTTTAGACTCACCACCCCACAGAATAGTCCATGTCACTGATAACACATTGGTATATCCAATGGTCAATTATCAGTTCTCATCTTACCTGACCTTTCATCAGCATGCGACTCAGTGGATCACTCTGCTTCAAAAACACTCCTTTGTCACTTGGCTTCCGGGACACAATTTTCATGTAAGTCTCTTCCCACTTCACTGGCTACAGTTGCTCTTCTCTTCTCCTTTGCTGGTTCCCCTCTCACTCTTGAACCTCTAAACACTGGAGAGCTCCAAGGTACAATTTTGAACATCTCCTTATCTCTACCTATGTTCACTGTTAGTGATTTCATTCAGTTTCAGGGCTTTAAATACCATCTACATGTTGACAATTGCTATATTTATTTCTTGAGCTAGAGTTTCTTCTGCTGAATGCCAGACTCTCAGATCCAACTGCCACTCCTGAATCTCCATTTTGAATTCTCAAAACTAACATGTCTAAAACAAAACAACTCATTCCCACCTCCTGTACTTTCCCCTCTAAAACCATCCTGCCCACCCCCAACCCGGAGTCTTTCTCATCTCAGCGAATAGCTACTTTTGTTCTCACAGTTGTCGAACCAAAAACCCCAAGGTCATCACTGATTTCTAACTGACTCTCGTGCCCCACATCCAAAACTTTAGAGAATTCTTTGGAATAATCTAGTCGGTCTTCAGAGCTCTCATTTTCTTAGGATCTTTTCAAATGTCATCTTAGTAATAAGACATTGCTTAATTGTTGAATATAAAAAACAAAATCCCATCCATCTTACTGGTACTTCCTATCTTCTTTAACTTGCTTTACTGCTATCACTAATTGTCATAGAATATATATTCACTTGCTCATTGTCTTGATGGCAGTGGCAGCCTGTCTGGAGCAGCCACTGAGGGGATGCCAGCTGCAGTATGGAAGGCGTAGCCAGAGCTGCACACTCCTCAGAGCCAGTGGGGGCCAGGAACACGCAAGAGCCCCATCCCCTACCAAGTTGGCAAGGCGAGAGACCCATGTTCCTGGGCACAGCTGCAGCCATCCAGCTGCAGCTCTGGACCCAGGCATCCCTGCACTCTTGGGGGCCCAGGAAGCCCCCTGCCCCTGCAGGCTTGAAAGTGCCTGCTCCTGAGGTTGCAGTGAGCCAAGAGCACATCACTGCACTCCAACCTGGGTGACAGAGTGAGACCCTGTCTCAAAAAAAAAAAAAGAAAGAAAGAACATGTCTGCTCCCAGGCCTCTACCCTCTACCCACTCCCAGGGCCCACTCCAAGGCAGAGCAAAGTTGTGGCCAAGCATGGGGGCTGCTGCAACCCAGCTGGGTGTATATGTGTTCAGGGCAGCACTGACACACCAGCCCCCTGCCACCTCAGCCCCCTCTGGACTTTGGGCACCAACAAGTGTGAGAAAGAGGCTGGTGGGGCTGAGGGTGGCTCGGTGTGGGCCTGTAGGCACCCCTTGGCACAAACAGCCTGGGTGCCATGGATGACATGTTGTTGGTGGGAGGCAGAGACGTTCCTGGGAGGAAAGGGGTAGGTCCCTGTCCACCTTCAAGCCAGGGATGGCCTGAAGCCTGGGGGGTCCAGTGGCCAGTTCCAGGCAGAGTCTGCAGCCCAGAGTGAGAACTAATGGTGCTTTTTCTGGGCCCACTCGTGGACCAATCAGCACATACTTCCTCCCTTCTGAGCCCATAAAAACCCCAGACTCAGCCAGCAGTTAGGCCTACCAGCTGCAGGAAGGAGCTACCAACTTCGGTCTCCTCAACTCGTCAGGACCAACTGCCTGCAGAAAGGAGCTGCCCACTATGGGTCTCCTCTCCACTGAGGGTGGGATGCTAGTCGGGACAACCCCCCTGCAGAAAGGAGCAACCCACTTCAGGTCTCCTGAGAGCTCTTCTGTCACTAGGTGAAGCTCCTGTCCACCTTGCTTACCCTCCAGTTGTTTGCATGCCTCATTCTTCCTGGACACAGGACCAGAACTCAGGACCTGCCAAATGGTATGACTGAAAGAGCTGTAACACAAATAGGGCTGAAACACAACCCCCTACGCCCAACCACGTTGCAGGCAGCAAGAAGGAGAGATGAGCTGTGGAGTGTGGATAGGATTTGAGTGGGATCAATAGTGTGGAAAATGGTATACAATTTGAGGGTAGAAATGACACTATTAGTGTATGTTTTGGAGGGGGAACAAAAGGAAAAGGGAATATTCAAAGAAAATGTCTAATTTTTGTCCTGCAACCCATAGTCCAAGCGAATTTCACTGATCACATTTCCATTAAGTCCACTGAGTACAAGGAACCTTCGGGTGAGCTAGTGGTTGAAGAGTTGGGAAAAAATAAAGGAAATCACATACAAAAGAAGGCAGCATTGAGCAGGGAAGTACTTCTTTGAGTGTCTGCAGTGTTGAATGTGTAAAAAGCTTCTGCATAGATGGCCTAGAACTCTGGGAGAACGGTCTGGACCCGGCCAAATAACGTATTTCCTCTATTATAAAACAGAGAGTGTGTGTGAGAGAGGAGAGGGGAAGGAACGGGGTGGGAGGGAGCCTTTCCCCTTCTATTTACAGGGGTGTAAATCTATGTGGCTGGCTATGTGAACCTTTTACGTGGCAGGTAGGGATCTTTTTTCTTACGGTGCACCTCACAAGCGATGGGGTCCTCAGAAACACAGCAGATTTGGGAGTTTATCTATCACCCAGCATGATTTCTGGGGCATTGATGAGACCGCTGATTAATTCTCCTCCGCCTCAGAGAAACAATGTCGATAGCGACTTCGGGGATCTCTAAACTTCTTTACTGCCGTCTGCCGCGCCCCTCCGCGGCCCGGGACTACTCATCATCTTTTCCAGGAAGCGACGGTGGAGACAATAAACAACGCAGGCCCCCTAGCGTCCTTCCGTTCCGCGCTGCCAGGCCGCCTCGCCTCCCGCTCCCGCCCGCCCCGCGGGACACAGCCCGCCCGCACTCCGAGGCCCGAGCGCCGACCGCACGCCAGGCGCAGCCGGGGAGAGCCCCGAGCGCGCATCCCTCCGCCTGCAGCCGAGGCGACCCCCCGCGGTCCCGCCCGCCCGCCCGCGCTTCCCGCGGAGGCACCGGGCCGCCCCGCCTCCCCCACCCCGCGCCCGCCAACTCCCAGCTCGCGGCCCTGATTGGTCGCCGCATTCCCGCTCTCCTTCCCGAACCGCCATTTTGAAAATCTTGTTGATTCTGGGGAGCCGAGCGCGCGGCGCGAGCGTCACGCCAGACAGCGGCCCGCGCGCCTTCTCCTCGGCGTCGGCTGCCGCCGCCTCCCAGAACCTCCTCGTGCCCTCGCGTGCCAGGCCCGCGGCGGCCAGAGTCCGCGGTGAGGGCTGCGTCTGGACGCCGGAGGCCCGGTCGCCCCTGCCGCGGCCGACGGGGGAGGGACGCGGCCATTTGGACGGCGGCCTGGGGCGGGGGAGGGGACGTGGAGGGCCGGCAGCTCGGGCCGGGCCTGGCCGGGAACAGCGCAGGCCGGGCGGGCGCGCGCGCGGGGGCAGCGGGTGCGATTTCCCGCCTCGGGAATCCCTGGACGGCGGCGGCGGAGCGGGAGGGAAGCCGCCCCTGGGGACTGAGCGCTGCCGTCCCGGCTATGGGAGGAGGCAACTTTCAGGGCAGGTGTCCCGCAGGAAGGGTCGCATCATTCAGGGTGGCCGCCCGGTCCTGCCCGCGGGAGTAGGAGGACCGAGACGTCCGGCTTTCTCCCCGCACGCAGGTTCACAGCATGTCCGCCTCGGCCCCTGCTGCGGAGGGAGAGGGAACCCCCACCCAGCCCGCGTCCGAGAAAGAACCTGAAATGCCCGGTCCCAGAGAGGAGAGCGAGGAGGAAGAGGACGAGGACGACGAGGAGGAGGAGGAGGAAAAAGGTGGGGGGAGTCGCATCCCAACTGATGGATTTTTCAGATCGAAGTTTTTTTTGTTTTTTTCACCCAGGAAATAGTTTTCTTGCTCTTTTGGTGTTTAGAGGCGTAAAGTCGAAGTGATTTTCAGCGAGAATGTGTGCACAATTTATCTGCTTTTGTGTTGAGCGATGGCGTAGAATTGACTTTGTGTATTCCAGTTTTTAGAGTATTTGTTAGCGTGGTAGAGACGTATTGGAGTGCAGCTGACTTCTCGCCCGCTTTAAATGTTCGTTAACATTTCATCATTTGACTGGAAGTTTGTAGGTCTTGAATTTGATATTTTTTAACTCCGTGTGTGCACCTTTGAAGTTGCTAAGTGGTTGTTGTAATTTTGTCCGTTTCATTACACATCTTTTGCCTTTTGAAGTTATGGTAAGGTCTTAGTGCAGCCCGTTAAGACCGAAGTTATTAAGGCTAGACCTGGAAGTATTTGAATACTTTCAAATATTTTTACATTTGCCAAAAAATTTCCCCTCTGGCAAACAGCGGTGAAAGCTGTTGCTATTTGAGAAAGTAGTTAAAAATGAAAAAAGTGAACTCTGAAAGAAAGTTAAATGTGAGCCCAGCACTGTCTCGGTTTCGAACCTGAGTCTGTTTTAAGGGAGGGAGGTATGAGCCCTGATTTGACTGGAGGTGTGAAATGGAAACTTGACAGAATGGAGGAGTGTGCTGCGTCAGTTTATCCAGGATCAGTGTCTGTTTCAGGTGTACCCGCTTCTTGACATGTTTCCAAACATTTAAAAATCCGAGTCGCATCTCTTAGCATTCTTTGATATTAGCCTAGTCTGGGTTTATTTCGTATATGTTTACGACTCAGCCACACTTGGGAAGAGGTTGAAGCTCTCTTCCTAAACCCGGATTTTTTTTTTAAGCCTCAACCAGCCTGTGGTCACAATCTGGGTTAAGATTACAAGGTGTGCCTTTTGTTTGTTTAAAGTGGTATGTGCCCTGAGAAGGGCATATTTAAGTAAAGAAAGCATGGCTTTTTAAATACAAGTTTTTATATAAACTATTGCTTAACAATATGTTATTTTAAAGTTACTTTTAATACAACAACAAAATTAGCTGCACTACCTCACTACTAGCCAAAGAGGCTCTGCACTTTTTCTCCAATTTTTTGTTTGTGCTTTAGTCTTCTTGTGGGGGCATTGTTGAGATGCCAGAGAAATGGTGAATTTTCTTCATGTCGGGAAAAAATTAGAGAAGTCATGTAAATATACTGTAAATGGCCAACACAGTAATGCTTGGGGAACAGTTGGTAGTTGAAAGAATCCCATGTTTTGTTCTAGACAAATTATTTTTTAAAACATGATGTTGTAGAAAGTTTATCCCCTAACAGTTTTATTGTAACTCTGATTTATTATTCTTTTTACTAATTTGAGGTGTTTGTGGGACCAGTAGAATTTTGAAAGTTTTTATTTTACTTAACTCTGAAAATTTAACTTTAGAATTGAGGCATCATGGAAGCCAGGCAGTGAAATACTTTCTGTATTAGGCTTTTTTTTTTTTTTTTTTTTTGGCGTCGCTATAAAGAAATACTTGAGGCAGGGTAATTTATAAAGAGAATAGGTTTAATTGGTTCGTGGTTCTGCAGACAGTACATAAGCATGGCGCCAGCATTTGCTTCTGGTGAAGGCCTCAGGAAACTTCCAATCATGGCAGAAGACAAAGGGGGAGCAGGCATTTCATTTGGGAGTGGGAGCAAGTGGTAGGGGGAGGTGCCATGCTCTTTTAAACAAACAAATCTTGAGAGAACTCACTCACCACCAAGGATTACCATGCTAAGCCATTCATGAGGGATCTGCCCCCATGATTTAATCACCTTACCAGGCCTCACCTCCAACATTGCAAATCACTTTTCAACATGAAATTTGGAGGGGGCAAACATCCAAAGCATATCATTGCACCCCCGGTCCCCCAACTCTCATGTCTTTCTCACATTTCAAGATTCAGTTGTGCCTTCGCAGTAGTCCCCCAAAGTCCGGTCTTGTTTCAGCATTAACACAAAAGTCCCAAGTCTGTAAGTCCAAAGTTTCATCTGAAGATGAGTTTCTTCCACCTATGAGCCTGTGAGATCAAAAACAAGTTATTTACTCCCAAGATACAATGATGGTACAGGCATTGGTTAAAATTCCCATTGCAAAAGGGAGAAAGGCTAAAAGAAAGGTGCGATAGGCCCCACACAGTCTGGTTTGGTTTTTGTTTGGTTTTTGGTTTTCTGTGTTTGTTTGTTTGTTTTTTTGAAAAGGAGTTTCGCTTTCCTTGCCCAGGCTGGAGTGCAATGGCCTGATCTCGGCTAACCGCAACCTGTGCCTCCCAGGTTCAAGGGATTCTACTGCCTCAGTCTCTCGAGTACCTGGGATTACAGGCATATGCCACCACAGCTGGCTGATTTTGTATTTTTAATAGAGACAGGGTTTCTTCATGTTGGTCAGGCTAGTCTCAAACTCCCGACCTCAGGTGATCCGCCCGTCTCAGCCTCCCAAAATTTTAGGATTACAGACGTGAGCCACCGTGCCCGGTCTACAAGTCTGAATCCTAGCAGGGCAGTCTTTAAATCTTAAAGCTCCAAAAGTATCTCCTTTTACTCCATGTCTGGCATCCAGGGCACGCTGGTGCAAGGGGTGAGGGGTCCCAAGGCTTTGGGCAGCTCAGGATGCAAGCTGCTTGTGGCTCTACCATTCTGGAGTTTGGAGGTGGCAGCCCCCATCCCACAGCTCCGCTAGCCAATAGAGCCTTGGTGGTGAATCTAGGGGTCCACCCCCCATTTCCCTTCCACACTGCCCTAGTAGAGGTTTTCTTATTGGGGGTTTTTTTTTTTTTGGAGACAAGGTCTCACTTGTCACCCAGGCTGGAGTGCAGTGACACGATCTCAGCTCACTGCAAACTCTGCCTCCCAGGCTCAAGCAATCCTCTCACCTCAGGAACCACAGGCATGTGCCACCATGTCCGGGTACTTTCTGTATTTTCTGTATGTTTTACCGTGTTGCCCAGGCTGGTCTCAAACTCCTTAGCTCAAGTGACCTGCCCGTCTCTGCCTCCAAAAGGGCCTGGATTACAGGAATGAGCCACCACACCTGGCCCTGAGTAGCAGTTTTCTGTGAGAGTTCCACCCCTGCAGCAGGCTTCTGCCTGGGCACCCAGGCTTTCTCATATATGCCCCGAAGTCTGTCCTAAAAAAGGGGTCAGATTAGCCAAAATTGGCAGTGATTTTGGGGAAAAGGGAAGTAAGAGAAGTGACTAGTAAAAGATGACTCTTAGGTTTCTGTCTTTGGCAGGTGGGTGGATGGTATTAATGTTTTTTGAAAAAAATTCACAAAGTGAGCAAGTTTGGAGATGATTATGATTTTTCTTTTGAATGTTTTGAGTTTAGGTGCATGTAGGACTTGAATTGGAGCTGTCCAGATGACAGACAGGCATATACTGTTGGCTCTCCATATCTGTGGGTTCCTCATCTGTGGATTCAATCAACCACAAATTGGTAAAAATGGATGGTTGCATCTGTACTGAACATGTACAGATTTTTTTATTATTCCTAAACAATACAGTATAACAACTATTAACATATCAGTTAAGTTGTATTAGTCATTATGAGTAATCTACAGATGATACAAAGTATATGGGAAGATGTTCATAGGTTATAGTAAATACTACACCATTTTTTTAAAAAATAAGGGACTTGAGCATCCATGGATTTTTGGCATCTGAGGGGCATCCTGGAACCAATCCAATATTAGTTAATATGAATCTCAGATGAAAGTTGTGGCTTGGAGATTGACTGGGAAGTCATTAGCTTGCAGTTGGTAATCAGAGACAAGCAAATGGTTTAAATCACTAAGTTGATGAAGTTGAGTGATAGTAGGGTTGTTTTACTGTGTTTGGTCTTTGTTCTGTACCACATGGCCAGAATATACCTGTTGATAGCCTTTTCTCCTGAAGTTTTCTTTCTGTGCAAATCCTTACATTACTAAATCTAAGCTGTCTTTAAAAGCCGGCACACGTGCTTTGTTCCTTTTTCTCTAGTCCCAAAATAATCAATTCCTCCTCAGTGCACAGCAATTTATTTGTATTATATCTTTCTTAACATGTTTTATTATCTTTTATGTTGGTGTATATTTATGTCTCATTTCTTTAGTAGCATCTCTTTCAAAAGATACGCAGTCTTTATCATCCATTTATCCCCTCTTAGTATTGAGTGCAGCTGCACAACACAGGCATTAGATAAATGGCAGAACCTCGAGCAATATATAGTGTTCTTTTATCTGACTTTATTTCATTCAAAAAATCATTTTATTTTAGATAAATGGAGCTTAATGTTTTGAATTTTGAAGTATATGCTACCTGTTTTCTAGATTTCTATTTTTTTTTTTTTTTTTAAGACGGAGTCTTGCTGTGTCGCCCAGGCTGAAGTGCAGTGGCACAATCTCGGCTCACTGCAAGCTCCGCCTCCTGGGTTCACGCCTTTCTCCCACCTCAGCCTCCCGCGTAGCTGGGACTACAGGCACCTGCTACCACGCCCGGCTAATTTTTTGCATTTTTTAGCAGAGATGGGGTTTCATCACCTTAGCCAGGATGGTCTTGATCTCCTGACCGAGCTAGCAGGATGGTCTTGATCTCCTGACCTCGTGATCCACTCACCTCAGCCTCCCAGAGTGCTGGGATTACAGGCGTGAGCCAGCGCGCCCGGTCTTACTTTCTTTTTTTTTTTTTTTTTTTTTTTTAAATGGAGATAGGGTCTCAATATATTGCCCAGGCTGGTCTCAAACTCGTGGGCTCAAGCGATCCTCCTGCCTTGGCTTCCCAAAGTGTCAGCATTATTGGCGTGAGCCACTGCACCTCGCCATAGATTTTTGTGACTAAACAGTTTAACTTTTTTCAGAGTGATTTATGGTCATCATTATGAATGTTATTCATAAACTACAAAGTAATGCTCTCCCAGTTGATTGCATTAAATGTAAACTTGGAGAGTTTTATCCTATCCAGGTACTTCAGGCTGTTCTGCCTGGAGGTCTTTATTTGTGTCTCTTTTGCCAGTTTACTAAATTATTATTGTTTTCTATATATCTTTTGAAGTTCTTAATCTCCCAGTCTAAATTTGATTATTTCTGACATACAGCAAACTGAATCTCAATTATTAAATAGAATTATGTCCAGAGATTAAACAGAGCTAGATTTTTTTCACAAACGAAGTGACTGGACTGTAATGGCAATAATTTTAGTTGGATAAAAATTAGTTTGCTTTCTAATTATTTTTTTTTTAACTGAGTCCCTCTGAGTTTGCCAGGTGAGTAAAATGTTACTCTAAAAATTTTTTTCGTGGTGCTCTATTAACTAATCAAGTGTTTTCATCTTTTATGTCATTTGCTTTCCAAAACCATGCTCAGAAGAATAAAGTATTAGGTTTTGCGGACTTTGTTCTACATGTTTATCTAATAAAGTTAATACAGTGTTTAAGCTTTTTGTTAATTAAGAAATACTAAATTAATTTCCAGAAAAGAGTCTCATCGTGGAAGGCAAGAGGGAAAAGAAAAAAGTAGAGAGGTTGACAATGCAAGTCTCTTCCTTACAGAGAGAGCCATTTACAATTGCACAAGGTAAGTTTATTCTAGCTTTCTTTCATTTTGTGGTGAAAGTTCCTAAATTTGTGAAAATGATGGTTTGTAGCTTAGTATCAGCAAGGTAGTGTTTTATACTTTTGGTATAATTTTATTTAATTTGCTCTGTAAGAGCAGAGTTACATGTAAATTATGCTGTGAAAATAATTCCCATTAAATTAACTTTGTAAATGTATTAGTAAGCCATGGGTATTTAATTGTGGTTTTTGTTTTTTTTTTTCTAGGAAAGGGGCAGAAACTTTGTGAAATTGAGAGGATACATTTTTTTCTAAGTAAGAAGAAAACCGATGAACTTAGAAATCTACACAAACTGCTTTACAACAGGCCAGGCACTGTAAGACCTTTTTACACTTTAAACCTACTTGTGTATTACTTCACAATGGAATCAATTTCTGTAAATGTTAATGATCCACTAGTTCAATTTCCACACTTTATGACTGAGCAGACTGAGGTATTTACTTATTAAATGATTTATCACAGGAAACATAGCTGGATATTAGCAATTGGATTGTAATATCCAGGGCTCTGTCTTCTTTTTTCTATTTTTTTAAAGACGGTCTCACTTTGTCACCCAGGCTGGAGTGCAGTGTGCAATACATGGCTCACTGCAGCCTCAACCTCCTGGGCTCAAGTGTTCCTCCCACTTAAGCGTCCGAAGTAACTGGGACCACAGGTGCATGCCCCCATACCATGTCTGGCTAATTGTTTTACTTTTTGTAGAGGCAGGGTTTTGCCATGTTGCCCAGCCTGGTCTTGAACTCCTGAGCTCAAGCAGTCCTCCCAAAGTGTTGGGATTACAGGTGTGAGCCAGTATGCCCAGCTCTGGGGCTCTTTCTCCTGTAGTAGTTTTTATTCCAAACTGAAATTTCAAATTATGAAATATAAATTGTGATGGTTTTAGTGACCTTTAAATGTATTGAAAGAAATTCATGTTTTTGGATTTTCTCGACATTCAGAATAAGTGATTTGGTATAATTGTATCTCATTTTTAGCAAATACCTGATAAATTGGATGATAGTTCTTTGCTAAAGGATTGTTGTTATACTGTACATATAACTTAGTATATAATTGAGGGAACTGCTTTAGGTTGTACGTGGGCAAAGTAAAGTTCGGTGTTAGAATGTCTGAAGTAGAATAGAATGTCTGACACATGACATAATTTATTTTCAGTGAGTCTGTTCATCTTATTTAATCCTTAACCCAATTTAATTTACACAAGTCCCATAACTAGTGAATGGTATTAACTTTTTGTGGTACTCGCTATTCTTTACTTTGAAAGAATAAAGTCCTTCTTGACTTGGAAAAGAAGAATTACTAGTAACTTTATTACTTATGAAAAGGATATATTTTTAAGTAGTAACTTTCCACATCCCCTGGTACTGTCAGATAACTTTTGATTGTGGTAAAAATTCCCCAGTGAAAATGTGTTCAAATTGTTCTTTTCAGAGACTTAAGTTTGTAGGATTTTTATAATGTTAATATGTTAATGACAAATACATTTTTCAGTTTTGAGTAAGAAATGTTGAGTATTGAACCCATACTGAATTGGTTGACTGTTCAGCCAGTATTGTAACTTACAGACAGATACGAAAATAAAGACATTGGCTTTGAATTGGCTTTGAATTTATTCTTGTGCACATTACTGGGTAATAAATAGCATTAATAATAAGGAACATTTTCAGGTGTCCTCATTAAAGAAGAATGTGGGTCAGTTCAGTGGCTTTCCGTTTGAAAAAGGAAGTGTCCAATATAAAAAGAAGGAAGAAATGTTGAAAAAGTAAGTTATTTTTATAAATACTGTATTTTGATCAATATGCTTTAAGTTTATTTTTTAATGTTAAATCACATTCGGGCCAGGCATAGTGGCTCACACCTGTAATCCTAGCATTTTGGGAGGCTGAGGCGGGTGTATCACCTGAGGTCGGGAGTTCGAGACCAGCCTGACCAACATGGAGAAACCCCGTCTCCACTAAAGATACAAAATTAGCTGGCCGTGGTGGCGCATGCCTGTAATCCCAGCTACTTGGGAGGCTGAGGCAGGAGAACCGCTTGAACCTGGGAGGCAGAGGTTGCAGTGAGCCGAGATCAGGCCATTGCACTCCAGCCTGGGCAACAAGAGCGAAACTGTCTCAAAAAAAAAAAAAAAGCAAGATTCAGAGCAGCATTGGCCACTTTTTAAAATGTATGTAACTGAGCCAGTTTGGTTGGCTTTCCCTTTATATTGTGGAGAACATTTGTAAGCTTTCCTTTATTAACACCTTGGTTTCTTCCATTTTCTGTTTCAGATTTAGAAATGCCATGTTAAAGAGCATCTGTGAGGTTCTTGATTTGGAGAGATCAGGTGTAAATAGTGAACTAGTGAAGAGGATCTTGAATTTCTTAATGCATCCAAAGCCTTCTGGCAAAGTGAGGATCAATTTTTACTTTTTTCATAAGAAATCAGTTATTCATAGCCTCTTTATATGAAACAAAAATTGATTAATAACAGCATTGCTGTCAGTATTCATTCGTATCTACATTCAAAGAATATATCTTCGGTTGACATATCTGCAGTAATTTCCTGATAGAAATAATATAGATGCCATAGGGATATGTTGTTTCAGAAAATCAGATACAAGGGATATAAGGTTAAGAATAGTGAATTAATGTCAGAAGGAACAGAAAGTACTGGTAGTCAGGGTTAGATATCTAGAAGACACTGGAAGAAAAAGATTGGGCTGAGGATGAGGCGCAAGGCTGGAGGGAAGGGGTGCAATCTGTAATCATGTGAAGACAAAATCGGGAGTATGTTAGAACTGGATGTGTTCCTAGATCCTGGAATAAATTATTAAAAAGTGACATTTAAAAGCTAACTCTTACAAGTATCCTATATTGGGTTTCCAGAATCTGCAGCAGAGCCCAGAAGCTGGACAGGGAAGTAAAATGGCCTTATAGTTTTCTTACTCTTCCTAAAAGCTAGTAGATTTGCCCTAATTATTTAATGGTAACAAATGACATAGGTGACTTAAAATGTCTGTTGAAGTGTTATATGACCTTGCATTTTTAGTGTGATTTAGGTCTGTCAGCAGATGTTTTTATATTCTTCCCCATCTTGACAGGAAAGGAAGTGTGAGAGATCTAGCAGGCCCAGGAGTTCAGGGGAATGCCATCTCTGATGGGAGATGGCATTAAAGGAACAAAACCAGAAAATAGCTCTGGGACTTTGTTTTGGTCTGCCCTTGGTCCTTATTACCATTAGCTGCACGAGGACGGATAAACAGCACTTAAGGTGTAAACTTTTGTTATACAACTACAAACGCAAGGGGTATGATGATTTTTGGTGTTTTAAATTGGCTTATTTAAAGACAAAATACTTCTTATTTTCTAACTTTTACTATAGCTATACTTGTACTTTTTAAGGATTTAGTGTGAGGCAAGGTGATCACTATTTCCTCAGAAGCAATTTACTAGGTTGTTATGACAGATATTTTTATATTTATCTTTTTCTCAGTGGTTTTCCAATTTATTGGTTTCAGGATACTATTGCCCTCTTAAAAAATTAATGAGGACCCCAAGAGCTTTTTTTAATATGAGTTATTTTGATCTTCACTGTATTTGACACTAGAACTGAAAAATTTTTATTTTAAAGTGTTAAAAAATATTTTCTATGAAAAATAACTTTTCAAAAGAATTAAAGACTGGCATTTTATGTTTTTGTACATCTGTTTAATGTCTGACTTAAGAGAAAACAGCTTGATTACCATTTGCTGCTGCATTCAGTCTTTTTGTGGTGGTGTTGTTTTGAGACAGATTCTCACTCTGTTGCCCAGGCTAGAGTGCAGTGGCACAATCTCTGCTCACTGCAATCACTGTCTCCCAGGTTCAGGCGATTATTCTGCCTCAGTCTCTACAGTAGCTGGGATTATAGGCATGTGCCACCATACCTGGCTAATTTTTGTGTTTTTAATAGAGATAGGGTTTTGCCATGTTGGCCAGGCTGGTCTTGAACCCCTGACCTCAGGTGATCCGCCCGCCTCGGCCTCCCAGAGTGCTGGGGTTACAGGTGTGAGCTACTGTGCCTGGCCACATTCAGTCTTTTGCAATGTATTGTTTTGTTTAAAATTTATGAAGGGCCTGATGCAGTAGCTTATGCCTATAATCCCTGCCCTTTGGGAGGCCGAGGCAGGTGGATCACTTCAGCTCAGGAGTTTAAGACCAGCCTGGGTGACAGAGTGAGACTGTCTCAAGAAGAAATTAGCCAGGCGCTGAGGCACACTTCTGTAATCCCAGCCACTTGGGAGGCTGAGGTAGAAGCCTAAACTCAGGAGGTCAGTGATGCAGTGAGCTATATTCATGCCACTGCATTCCATCCTAGGTGACAGAACGAGTCCTGTCTCAAAATAATAAGTATATGAAGAAAACCGAGCCTCACATAAAAAGAATATTTTTAAAGTCTTTTTAGATAATTGTGTATATTCTCTTTTTGATACCACACAATACCAAAACTCTACATAAGTTGTAGTTTCCTAAAGATTAGTTGTAATGTTTAATGTCGGTCTGAAACCATGTTAATTAACTTGGATCTTGTATGTATAGTTTTGTAACATGCATTTACCATTTGTAAATATTGGTTCCCTGAATTGTATCTTCCAAATGTTGACTTTTATTGAACACTGTCATTAAATCATGCTCATTAATATAAACACCATCTCATCAGAAAAATTACTTAGGCCTTGGAAAACTATGAAGTTCACAGTAGTAGATGTGAATTTTCCAGAGTTCTAATTTCCACTTGAAATCATAACATTTATCATTGGCGATAAATGCTCTCAGTTTTCCTTGAAGTGACAAGCTCACCTTGTTCATTTTTGAGAACTTCGCTATCGTATACCTAAGTCTGAGTTAGCCATATTTGTTCTTTTAACAAGTGGTGTTCTCTGGAAGGTGGAGCTTGCAGTAAGCCGAGATCGTGCTGCTGCGCTCCAGCCTGGGCGACAGAGCGAGACTGTCTCAAAAAAAAAAAAAAAAATGTGGTGTTCTATGAAAAAGGAGCTTGGAGCCTGTTTAGCTCACAACTCAGATACACAAATGCTTTTCCTTCAGAAAACCATTGAACTTCAGTTGTAGCCATATTTATGTGTATCTTTCATTTTGTCACAGGTATTAGACATGTACTTGAGAGTTAACACAGTATTTATTGCTTTATCAAGGACATTATTAAGTGAAACCATTTGCCTTTTTTGTTTGTTTCTGCTGGTGTGTGGTTGTGAGGAGTACAATGACTAATATATGTTGCTCCCTTGATTAGTACTAAGGTGCCATCAGTTTCACCCACCTTTGCTTTTGCAATTAGTGCAAATGTCAACACAGTGAAAAGAGCAAATAAATAGTGTTGCTATTATTATGAAAATAGTTTCTACCTTGGAGACTGTGGAAAAGGTCTCAGGAAACCCCAAAGTCCTTGAACCACGCTGTGAGAATCTGTTTTTTCTTGTCATGTAGAATCTAACTCTTACGTCAGTTTTTCATATGTGATTCTGTGATAATTACTTCTTAATCTGATAGTATCGAGCTCAGGCTGTTTTCTTTTCTTTTTTTCTTTTTTTTTTTTTTTTGGGAGACAGTGTTTTACTCTGTTGCCTAGACTGGAGTGTTGTGGTACGATCATGGCTCAATGCAACCTTGACCTCCTGGGCTCAGGTGATCCTCTCACCTCAGCCACCCAAGTAACTGGGATTATAGGTGTATGCCACCATGTGTGGCTAAACTTTACGTTTTCTTAGAGACAGGTTCTCACTATATTGTCCAAGATGGTCACAAACTCCTGAGCTCAAGTGATCCTCTTACCTTGGCCTCCCAGGGTGTTGGGATTACAGGCATGAGCCACCATGTCTGGCCTAGAGCTATTTTCTATGCTACCAGAAGTTTCCTTTTTCTCCTCTTTAACAATTTTTCAATTGTTAAGTGAACACAACATTAATCATTGATTGTTTTCCTATCCTTCTATTGTATTTTACCTTATTTTATTTGTTAATCGGATTTTGTTTCCAAAAAGAGATAATGCTATTGACACTGGATTTTGATTAATAGATTTAACTATTTTTAGAGTCAGTATAGGAAAACTCTAAGGCATTTGTATATTACTACTTTTTGGATTTTGGTTTTAAAACTCCTTGTTTACTTTTGGGAATTGCATTTTTTTTTTTTATTGGCTGCTTGAATAACTTAACATCTTTTCACTTTCCTGGATAGATTTATCCAGAACCTGTTTCAGTTCTCATGTTAATAATTCGATATACAGATTACATCCTTGCTACCTGTGTCTGGTTTCTGAGCTGAGATTGTGGGGATATTATGTTTTTCTAATACATCTGTGACCTGGAGATCATGTAACAAGTAGTAAGAGCTTGGACAGTGAGTTACCTTTTCTCCAAACAGTGCTATCAAAGAATTTATCCACATGGATTAAGGTTCTGATAATAGTTGTTAATGGTAGTATCTCACATAGCAAGGATATGTGTATGCATTCACGATTTCTTATAGAGAATCTTCTCTGAGAAATGTCTTTGATCCAACAACTTCAAGTTCCTGAAATGACCTAATTTGGCTGTTTCCTAGTGTGCCTTTAGAAGGGTAGGTTGTTGGAGCAATCTAGAGGTTATCCTGTGGTTTCTTTGCAGAGAGCTCGAGAGTACCATATTATACAAAGCAGCCACTTTTTCTTAATTTTTGTATAGGTGACAGTGACCCCTAGACTGGAGGTTCCTGGGAGGTAAAGGACCTGTCATTCTACTCTCTGCATGAAAAATATTGCCTAAAGTTATCACAAACATTTACACAATTGGATACCTTAAGGTTATGTTATGGAATTTTGCCTTAATGTTTCCGCTTATTGCAGAAAATAAAGTAACAAAGGTAGAAATAAAAGAATATAAAAGATGCTCAGTCCCAGAAATAAATATTAATTCTGTAATGCACATTTTAACATTCTTGATGTTAGGTAATTTTATGGTTTTCAATTTTAGAATTTAGCAAAACTTCCTTGAGAAAGCACTTAAAAATTAAATTTGTTGTTTAATATAATCAACTCATTTTCATCAGGTGATCTCTGCTTTTAATATAAATGGTTTGATTATCAGAATAATAGCAACATATTCTTAGTTTCATAATTAACACACTCATCATTTATTGTATACTTAGGCATCAATGAGAATATGATCCTGACATCGTTGAAAGTAGAGGCCAGAAGTAATGAATATAAACCGTATAGTTCATTCATAAATCAGGATGTATAATTGGTAATAAAGTTACACATTTTTTTATGGGCCAGGCGTGGTGGCTCACGCCTGTATCCCAGCACTTTGGGAGGCCAGGGTGGGTGGATCACTTGAGGTCAGGAGTTTGAGGCCAGCCTGGCCAACATGGTGAAACACTGTCTCTACTAAAAATACAAAAATCAGCTGGGCATGATGGTGCACACTTGTAATCCCAGCTACTGCACAACAGAATGAGACTCTGTCTCAAAAAAAAAAAAAAAAAAAAGGTTTTTCTCCCACTCCTTTGATAGGAGTGTTGGGCCTTTTAAAGCAAGGAGCTTCTTTGGCACTGACAGTTTTAATGCTTGTAGGGATGAAATAAATTACAAATCTAACTTAAAATATTATCATGACAAAGTATTAACAGCTGTTGGAGCTTAACATAATGTGTCTTGAGCTTCTAGTCCCATGTCAAAGCCTGGAATACATATTTCTCAACAGTTGAGAGGGGTCTTACTAGGTGTTTAGAGCACAAATGGTATTAGTAACACAGTTTTAGGTTAACCTGACACGGTTAAAGATTATTCTCTGTAAAGCTGCTGCTGGGCTTGTAAATACAATTTCTTGAGAGAGGAATAAGAAATTCAGTTGGTAAGTTATCAAGAACAGAATTGATCGAAATATTATACCTCATTGGTGTTATCTTTATAAATTTTTTATGCAGCCATTGCCGAAATCTAAAAAAACTTCTAGCAAAGGCAGTAAAAAGGAACGGAACAGTTCTGGAATGGCAAGGAAGGCTAAGCGAACCAAATGTCCTGAAATTCTGTCAGATGAATCTAGTAGTGATGAAGATGAAAAGAAAAACAAGGAAGAGTCTTCAGATGACGAAGATAAAGAAAGTGAAGAGGAGGTAAAATATTTTTCTATATTTTTAAATCATTTCTTTCCATGGAGAGAGTTAAATATTTCTCCTATAAGGTACAGCCAGAAAACACTTCCTTATTGGTTGTTTTTAATTCTGAAGATGCAGAAATAATTAGGTATGAACCCATTTCTTTTCTTTAAAGAGCTTTTAGTTTCATTACCATGTCAGAGTATGAGTCAGAAAAGAGCGAGGTTGGTGTGGCCTGGATTTGAAGTAGGCCTTGAGCTGGACGTTGAAGACTAGAGTAGATAAATGGGAAGGGAAGCAGAAGTGGTGCATATCCTGAATAGGGCCACATAGGAGCAGATTATTTGAGGATTTTTTTTTCATAATATATTGATATTTTATAATTGACTTGAATCATTTTATTTAACTGAAAAAGCAAGGGACTTAAGGGCCTTTTTTTTCCCCCTTCAACCTTTTAGGGACTATGTAATGAGAATAAACAGCATTTGAAGTTTATATAATGAGTGGATAAGTTTTGTATTACCTTTCATTTCTTTTATTTGGAGTATTTGTAAAAGTTGAGACTGCTTAGTTTCCATAGTGAAACTTCATGAAGAAGAGAACTGCTGAAGCAATTAAATAAGAGGGTTAACCTCTTCAGTCAAGTAGATCATGGAGATGGGTACAGGAGATGGGTTTCTGTTATTATTAATGATGTTTTGGTAGATTGTATTTTAACTTTGATGTTTTCCTTCAAAGTCAGAACTTGCTCTATAGATTGGGTAATCAACCTTGCCTTATTTAGGGACTTGGATAATGTCAACTTGACATTTTGGATCAGATGATTCTTAGTTGTGGGTGATACTCCCAAGCTTCCCTTGTGACAACCAAAAATGTTCTTCAGACATTGTCAAATGTCCCTGGGGCGAGACAAGGAGGGAATGGTCTCCACTGAATTAGAAGGAATAAAGATTTAGTGAACTCTGGTATTATATGATATGTGTGTGTGTTTAGTATGGATGTTTGTCTTGAGTTACTTACAATTCATGCTTATTTTAACGTCAAATTTTATAAAGAATTCTATAAAGCTAAGTATGAAATGCTTCATCGTTTAAGAAAGAGGATTATGAATCTAGCAGGTGCTTCATAAATATCTTAATACTTATTTGGCATGAAGGAAAATAAGTAATCAGCATTAAGGTCTTTATGGATTGGATATCAGGGAGGAAAACATGTTTGTTTATATGTATATATATAACAGTGGAAATTTTTAAACTAATAGTATCTTCATTCAGGAAATATTTGGTGTCTACTATGTGCCATTCAGTTTCCTAAACTCTCTTTATGGGCAGAGTTAAAGCACAAAACGTCATAGAATATAAGTGTCTAATTTTTTCATAGAGACATTAGCATGGGCTCTGGAAACTGAATTCAAATCTGACCTCGATATTGGATTATTACTGTATTAGTATAAGCAAGTTATTTAAACTATACCTCAGTTTCCCATCTGTAAAATGGGGAGTGATAATAGTATTAGCCTCATAGGTTCATATTAAAGGATTTTATTTAAAATACTTAGAGCGGTGCCTGGTGCACATAGTATGTAAGTATTAGTTGCTATTATTATTAGAATTAAAATGATGTTTTATGACAAGTAAAACTTATAAATCGAATCTTCTTGTCATTACTAGGTGCAGGTTAAAAAGTGAGGGCAGGCTGGGCGTGGTGGCCCACGCCTGTAATCCCAGCACTTTGGGAGGCCGAGGTGGGCGAATCACCTGAGGTCGGGAGTTCGAAACCAGCCTGACCAACATGGAGAAACCCTGTCTCTACTAAAAATACAGAATTAGCTGGGCGTGGTGGTGCATGCTGATAATCCCAGCTACTCGGGAAGGCTGAGGCAGGAGAATCACACTTGAACCCAGGAGGCAGAGGTTGCGGTGAGCTGAGATTGCACCATTGTACTCCAGCCTGGGCGACAAGAACGAAACTCCATCTCAAAAAAAAAAAAAATGAGAGCATTTTATATTCATTTTTAAAATTTGCTTTCTAAACTGTTGTCCCATAGTTCTGTAAAGGTAGTTGAACTTGGTGTATGCAGATGATGTCTGATTTATACCCATATTGGTTCCAGGATAATAATCACAAGTGGAACCATCTCACTATAAATCAAACCTTTACTTTCTGTAGTGCCCTAATCTAGGGTCTGTGACTAGAAACCCAGGTCAATTGATGAAAATCCATGGGAGAAGAAAATGTAAAAATGCTTTTACAAACATTAGGTATATGAAATCACACAATATAAAAGCTATATCATATTTTACTAGAGGAATTTTTTTACTACCTTTGCTAGTACTTGACAGATTTTATAAAATGTAAAATAAAATTTGGACTGAGAAATTGTCCCCCCGTCCCCTTTTTTTTCCCTGGTAAATGTCTCTCCAACAAGCGTAGGTATTACTGCTCTAATGGCCCTTTAAATTTAGCACTGTCTTCAACTTTTTATTGCTGATTCAGTTTCTGTGAAACACCTTTGAAAGGTAAGTTCTGGCAGGAGGAACAGTGTATCTGTGGCAACTTTGTTTTTCCTTTTTCCATTTTATGAAGATTCAGTTCTAAATGTCAGCCATGTTAGGAACTTCATAAATGGAGCTATTTTTGGTCATTACTATGAAGGGACCTCTTTTCTAAGAAGGCATAAAGAAAAGTTGCAAGTTAGTTACAAAAGTTTTGGATTGCCTGTAGATTTCTTGATGATAGGAAATTACTGAGTTAATAATTCTGTTTATTTCCTGACACAGATTTTTCTTTGATAAATAAGAGACTCTTATTCATTAAGATTAGCTTCTTATTCTGTTTTTCTTGGAGTGAATAACTGTGAATTTGGGTAGATTGATTTTACTTTTTTCAGTTTCCTCTGTAAAATGAGGATTTTGAACTGTATAGTCAAATATACTCTATTCATTGTTGAAGTAAGAAACCTTATGCAAGCAGAGTAAGTTTATAGTTGTCATTTGGCTAATTATGTGAGGTTAAATTGTATTTATTTTCCTGCTAGTTTCGTATTTAACTTTAGATGTGTAGAAGACTAAGGTGTTTATAAGTAAATTCAATGTTAAGATGAAATAACTGAAATCCATATAGTTAATTGAAATGACAGTTTTACAAAAGTAATTTAAAAGAAAATGTCAGATTTAGCATATTAGCTGATAATTGCTGAAGCACCTGTTTGAGGTTTTCTATACCTGTACCTCTATCTCTGTTTTTGTGATATGCAGCGAGTGAGTCACAATAGTTTTGCACTTCTTTTCCTTGTAATTAAATAAAAGAGTATTTTTTGTGAGTAACTTCAGAAAGAAATTCCTTTATAAAAGAGCCATTTTGAATTTCCTTATTAGCTTGTCTCTTGGACATTGGCTTTTTAGGACAGTAAAAGGAGAGCAATTGGGAAGGAAGTGGTGGATGATTTTTTTTTTTTCTTTTGATGAGAGAATAGGAAAATAAACAGGTTATTTTCTCTAAACTGATCATGAAAATCAGCTGGTTCCTATGTTGGATTAGCTTCTTCAGGGCAGGATTGCGAAAATGAGTGTATTAGTTCGTTCTCAAGCTGTTAATAAAGACATACCCAAGACTGAGTCATTTATAAAGGATTTTAGTTGACTCATAGCTCCCCATGGCTGGGACAGCCTCACAATCATGGTGGAAGGCAAATGAGGAGCAAAGACACATCTTATGGAGGAGCAAAGACACATCTTATGCAGCAGCAAGCGAGAGGGTATGTATAGGACAACTCCCTTTTATAAAACCATCAGATCTCGTGAGACTTTTTCACTATCATGAGAACAGCATGAGAAAAACCCACCCCCATGATTCAGTTACCTCCCACTGGGTCCCTCCCACGACATGGGGATTATTACAATTCAAGGTGAGATTTGGGTGGGGACACAGAGCCAAGCCGTATCAGTGAGCCGTTGAGGTTAAACCACATTTGGTCATAAACCACATTTGGTCATGCTATTCACAGGTGTTAACCTTGAGGCATAGAAAAATTACTGCAGAGTACAGAAAAAAGGGGGAAATAGTACCTATTGGAGAAAACAATTCTAACAGTCTTTTAGACCCTTTAAAAGCATATTTTATTTTTCATCTTATCCTAATACCTCTTTCTTCAATTTTTATTTTCTAGTGTTTTTATAGCACATACATGTCTCTAGAAAGTATGAAACAAACTGTGGAGTTTTACTTTATGAGTAATTAGAATTTATCTGAATGTTGCCATATGTTATCAGGAATGTTTTCTGCTGAAATAATTCTCAGCCTATAATGTTCGAAACAGGAGTTTATTTTTCTTTCATGACAAGAAGCCCACAGACAGGGAATTCTAGGGCCAGTACAGCAGCTCAAGAAAGGAATTGAGGATGTGGGTACCGTCCTTTCCTGATCTCTCGTCTTTAGTATATGGCAATTAACTTCATGATCACAAGGTGGTGGTTTTACGTTTAGACATTGTATTCATGTTCCAGATAAGGAAGAGCAAAAGGTTGTCTTCTAGTGATATTTTGGCTTTTTTCTCTGAATGCGATGCCTTTTACCAGAGATCTCCATATACATGGCATCAGCCAGCACTTTGTCATCTGCCCACCTAACTGCGAGAGAAGCTCTGAGATCTAGGTGTCAGCGTTCCTACCTTTATAAGAGAAAGGCAAATCAAAAGTGGGTTGTTGAGTGAGCCATCCTACAATGTTTGCCAAGTCAGAGAAACTCCATTATAATTTTTGGTAAACTGTCTATTTGGACCATTCAAGGGATTATCTGGTAGTGGTAAGGTGAATGTGAAAGTTTCGTTAGTCCTTTCACATTGTGTTTTAGAAAACTAAACTGTGTCTTCCTCTCACACGTTGATCAGAGGAATTACAAAATCTGTATAAACCATTTAAACCTTTTGTTGGAAGGCAGAATTGAATAATCACCATACTAAAACCCATTTAAACTTGCTTTCATAATCTTCTGTGAAATATAACTAGACTTGCACATTCTTTCCTCTTGGCATTCTGAGTTTTTTCAGCCAAGTTGTTGAAAGAATAGTGTATTTTAAGCTAATTTTTATTTTGTTCGTCTGTTCACCCAGTACAACCTTTCTGCTGTGAGGACAGAATTCTGGCTCTGTGACAGGCGTCTTTTTTGGAGACCCTCCTTCAAGAGCCCTGCTGCCTATAAATGATAGGTAAGCCTTGCTTTCCCAAGATTTTTTTTGCCTTCCTTCAAAAAGTGCTTGTGTCATTCCTCTGATTCTGTACCTTCATGGTTATCAGAGACAGGGAGAATCCCCTTCAAATTTTTGAAACTTCTGTATTACTGATCCTTTAAAAATTTGGGTTATAGTACATTGTACTATTTGAAATTAATGGCAGCTGTTCCTTTTTTATTTGTTCCCCTTTAGAACATCAGAAATATTTGGTGGTCCTGATTGAACCACTCAGCATATAGAGAAGTAGCAAACTCGAATCTTTAAATCTCATGACAATTTGGAAATCAGCTTTTTCTTTATTCTTTTTTTAAAAAACTTACCTAATTTTCCCCCCATTTTGTTAAAAGACTCAGTCTTGTCTCCGGTTAGGTTAAATAACAAGATGTTAACCATTGTCAGTATTTTCAACATTATTTCCTCATAAGGCCATATAATGTTTTTTATTATAATCACTAAAGTTTTCAAGATATTTTGAAAGATACTTAAAATGGGGGTCAGTACTTTACTTATTTTTGAGACAGAGTGGTACGTCTTACTCTGTTGCCCAGGCTGGAGTACAGTGGTGAGATCATGGCTCACTGCAGCCTTGAACTCCAGGGCTCAAGTGATCCTGCCACCAGGTGGCTAGCAATTTTTAAATTTTTTGTAGCGACAGGTTCTTGCTCTGTTGCCGACTGGCTTTTGATTTGTGAGGTAACCACTTTTTGATTGCTCAAGTCAGTGAATTGGGAGTATGCTAAGTGCTGTTAGGGTTACAGAAGGTATTTTCCAAGCAAATGCCATTTGATACTTAGCATTATAGGATTTCTAGAGAAGGAATATCTTCATGCCTCTCGAGGAAAGGCTTTGGGTAGAAGTGGAAGTACTACCAATTCAAGTTGACCTTGGGAATGGAGAGGAAAGTGTACGTGTGAACAAAAATAAGGAGCAGGGAAGGCAGGGTGCCTTTGACTAACTTGTGGTTAGAGTTGTGTGCCTAGAAGTAGAGCAATGAGAGATGAAACTAGAGTAATGTAGGTTGAACCCATACTATAGAGAACCCATGAGGCTGGGCATTGTTGTGTGACTGTTTGGTGGTAAATTCATTATTCTCACTCATTCAAAATGATTGTCTTATTCTATACCTGAGCAGTTTTACTAAGTGGGAGAAAAAAAAAATGAGACACGTCCTCTGTCTTCCAGGAAGTACCACTCAGTAAGCATTTATTACCACCTACAAGGAAGAAACTATTCAAAGTGTATATGCCATGTGCTTTCACATCTTGCATCTCATTTAGTCTTGACTCCATGAGAGGTGAGGTATATATCCTCAAATACAAAAATGAGGATATAATAAATATATAAGGAACCTTTTTTAGTGCTTTCTCTTTACAGTAGTCACCGCTTACCTGAAAGGAGTACGTTTCAAGACCCCCAGTGTATGCCTGAAACTGCAGATCATGCCAAGCCCGATTGCTGTCATTTTGGACATGTTTCTGTTCATGTTTCCCACCCTCAAATTATGCCTTTTTCATCGTAACTAAGCACTTATCCTGCACTGTGGCCATAACTTTCGCAGTTTGAAGTTTAACAGCAGAGCCAGCACAAAGTTCTTTTCCCTTCACAATTTCACATATAGAAGATTTGTTCTTACTACAGATCTTAGCAACCTCAACATATGATTTTTTTCTTTCCTTAAGTAAAGAGCTTTCACTTTTTCACTTTAAAGAACCCACTTTATGGCTTCTCTTTGGCATGTTTGAATTGCCAACATTACTACTACTGGGCTTTGGGGCCATTATTAAGTCACATAAGGGTACTTGGGCACAAGCACAATGATACTGCAACAGTTGATAGGATAACCAAGATGGCTGCTAGTGACTAATGGGGCTAGGTGCTGGGAGCATCTACAGTGTGGATATGCTGGACAAAAGGATGATTCACATCCCGGGCAGGAGTGAGCAGGATGACATGAGAGTTCATCACACTACTCAGAACAGTTTGCAATTTTAAATTTATGAGTTGTTTACTTCTGGAATTTTCCATTTAATATTTTCAGACTGTGGTTGACAACAGGTAGTTGAAACCACGTGCGGAAAGAGAAACCATAGATAAAGGGAGATTGCCGTATTATTCTTTCTTCTTTTTTGAGACAGAGTCTTGCTTTGTTGCCCAGGCTGGAGTACAGTGGCACGACTGATACTCACTGCCACCTCCACCTCCCAGGTTCAGCAATTCTCGTGGCACAGCCACCCTAGTAGCTGGGTCCACAGGTGCATGCCACCACACCTGACTAATTTTTTGTAGAGATGGGGTTTCACGATGTTGCCAGGCTGGTCTCGAACTCCTGGCCTCAAGTGATCTACCCACCTTGGCCTCCCAAAGTGCTGGGATTACAGGGTTGAGCCACTGTGCATGGCTTCGTATTCTTTCTAAAGCTTCTTGTTTATATACTTCTATCTTCAGAGTTCTCTCTAGAATTACTGATTTAGATCAGAATTTGATTTTAAGCAATAGCTTTAAGAAAGTTAATGAGTATAAATCCACTTGTGCTTATCAGAACTTAAAACTAAAAGCTATTAAAAACTTAATAATTGGAGGAATTGTCCTGTTGATTGCTTTATCTGGTTCCTGCCTTTACTGTATATAGCTCCAATAATTCATAATCCAGGAATCAGCAGGCAGTGTAGCCTGTATGCCAAGTCCAGCCTACGGCCTGTTTTTATACAGCCCTCAAGCTCAGAATGGTTTTTCCATTTTTAAATAATTGTTTAAAAAAATGAAGAATATGCAACAAAGATTATATGTAGCCAGGAAAGCTGAAAATATTTACTATCTGGCACTTAAAAGTCTTGGTGACAAATCTAGTCCGTAAATGTGCTTTTCATTTTATGTGGTATAGCTAGATGAGTCAGCTCTGGAGCTTCAAAAATATATACAGGTGCTCAGGAATCAGGAAGTTTGGCTGTAACACCCTTGTTCTTACAGCTTCACAATACCTTCCATAAAGTAGAGATAATGAATTGCAGGCCAAGTACTTTGAGAGTATGGATTAATCAAATTGATGGTATTGTGAAAGATTTAGAGGAGGTAATTGCTAAGCTAGGTTTAGAATCGTGAGTGGGATTTTCCTAAGTACAGGGGAGGAAAGAAAGTAATGAAGATTTGAAAGTTCATGTAAAATTAAAGTGGACATGGTTTAACTTGCCTTCTCAGCTCTCCCTGTGTTTTTTTCTGTTACCTCCAAATTCTGGTTACCCATATTTACCTTGACAGCCAAAAAATTGTCCATTGTGTCCTAATACCAAGGTATGTCCTTTGAGATGCCCCCATTTTCCAGAGACCTATTCCTCCTATACCTAATAACCTTCGGGGCAGCCGAAGTGATGAAAACCTGTAGGACTAAAGCACAAGATACAAATTCATTAGTAGTTTTACTGTTCAGCTTTCATGATTTCTTAACTTAGCATTAATCTAAAAAAGAGACTTTACCAAATTCCTACCTTAACTTTGTCACAGAAGAATTTACAGCTGGTGGCTAAAGATAAATGAAATTCTGTATAAATGACATGACATATTACTATAGATGTTTGTGGGCCATGTCGTATCTACCATAATGTAGTGAAGTGAGTGTGATATATCATGGCTAGATATACAGTTGTTATTGAGTTTGTCTCACTGTGTTTATAATTTCCAGCCTGTGTATCTGCCCTGCTTTTAAAAAAAAGAAAATTATTTTTTTAGAGATAGGTTCTTCTGATTTTGCCCAGGCTGGTCTCGAACCTCTGGCCTTAAGTGCTCCTCCCATCTCAGCCTCCTAAAGTGTTGGGATTACAGGATTGAGCCACTGCACCCTGCTTTTTGAAAACACTTAGAAAGTTTAAGTTATTGGAGGAAATTATATTTGCATAATGAAATAATTTCTCATTCTGCAAAAGGAAGCACTCAGTGATAATATTTAGTGTTTACTATTTGCCAGGTACTACCAAAAATACTTTGATGTGTTAATGTATCTACTCCCCATAAAACCATAGGAACTATTGTTTCTTTTGTTTTCTAAATGAGACAAGGGCCCAGAGATGTACTGGGGCTGGAATTTGAAACCAGGCAGCTTGCCGCTAGAGCCTGTACTCTTTGAACGATTATGTTGTATATTTTTCTTGAGTGCTTGTGCAGTATATTTGCAGTCTTTTAGAAATTTTAATAGATGACAGGCTAGTTGTCCGTTTAGAAAACCTGTAGAACATTATCCTTTACAGCAGATATGAAATGTAGAAAGATGTGGTTTTGTTATACAGAAGCAAAATTTTATGGAGATGGCTTGTTATTTATTATTGTAAATGTTTATGCTTTGACAAACTCACTACTCACAATTTGCAGGTTTTAAAATGATGCCATGTTGTGTATCACATCTAAAATTTTAATGGCAGGCTTTGGAAGTATTTTAAGGCTTTGGAGGTACTTTAATTATCTAATTCTGATTTTCTAATTTGAATGGAGATTGAGTAATTATTGATAATATTGTTGTTTCTTTTGCCCAACCTTCAACCCTTTCAGTAATAACTTAGTTTCTTGTACCTACAAGTCCAGATTTTATTACCCTTTAACTAAAAAATGATAATATAATCATGATTATTTTATTCTGTGTATTAAGTGTGCTAAAGAACTTAAGAATTTTTAGGATTCCCTTTCAGAGCATAATATATAGTTCACATGAACTGGGTGGACACTTAATGAACCTTAAAACTTAGTTTAAGTTCGTCGTAAAAAACAACAAATCATTGATACTTGTCCCATAGCCCTACACCATCTAGAACATCTCTTAGAATTAGGAAGTAAGTTAAAAAGGCCTGTAAATCGCAAAAGTCCATGGGAAATTCATGTACTTAATTTTAGAAGCATGTCAACCCCTTGACACCTTAAAAATGTATTTTTTAGTAGCAGTTAGACTGCATGCTTCCCAGCCAGTGGTATATTATTGAGGTAGTGCAGGGTGATGATAGGCTTGTATAAATAGGTACAGTGATGGTATATTAGCAAAAAGAAAGACAAACACTAAAATCCAGCCAGGTGAGGTGGTGTGTGCCTGTATTCCCAACTACTCAGGAGCCTGAGGTGGGAGGACTGTTTGAGTCTAGCATGGGTAACATAGGGAGACCATCTCTTTAAAAAAAAAAAAAAAAAAGACACTAAAATCCAATGAATAGCTTGAGGCCACTCTTGGAACAGATTGATCTGTGTACTTTAATCTAAAGGATAGGTTCAACACAGTGCTTATGTCTTTAAAAACAAGTTGATTTGGCCGGGCACAGTGGCTCACGGCTGTAATCCCAGCACTTTGAGAGACCAAAGTGAGTGGATCACCTGAGGTCGGGAGTTCCTGACCAGCCTGGCCAACATGGAGAAACCCCGTCTCTACTAAAAATACAAAAGTAGCCAGGTGTGGTGGTGCACGCCTGTAATCCCAGCTACTCAAGAGGCTGAGGCAGGAGAATCACTTGAACCCGGGAGGCATAGGTTGCGGTGGGCTGAGATCGCACCATTGCACTCCCTCCTGGGCAACAAGAGCGAGACTCCATCTCAAAAACAAACAAACAAACAAAAAAACAGGTTGATTTAGGATAACACTCAGGAATCAAGAGTGGTAAACATTTGGAGAAACATTCTGTCAAGTGATTGCAGTAGTTTTGGTGTGTAAAAGAATTTAAATTATCTTGGAATGTTTAATAGGATGCTTTTCCTTTGGGAATATTAATTAAACTAAGAATGCTTTCTAATTTCACAGGCTCCACATGAGACAAAGTATGAATTCTGATTATGTCTTTTTTTTGAGACAGTCTCTCTCCTAGAGTGCAGTGTCGCGATCTCCACTCACTGCAACCTCCGTCTCCAGGGTTCAAGCGATTCTCTTGCCTCAGCCTCCTGAGTAGCTGAGACTACAGGTGCCCACCACCACACCCAGCTAATTTTTGTATTTTTAGTAGAGACAGGGTTTCACCATGTTGGCCAGGATGGTCTCAATCTCTTGATCTCATGATCCACCCGCCTTGACCTCCCAAAGTGCTGGGATTACAGGCGTGAGCCACCACACCTGGCCTGTCATTTTCATCTATCCATATTTATGTGTTTTGTTTGTGTCTAATCACCTATAGGTTAGTGTTTAAGAACACAAGTTCTGGAGTCACATCTATATTTGAATCTTGCCTGTTTATTAATGTGACTGTGGACAAGGTAACCACACTGAGCCTTAGTTTCCTCATAGTCATAAGTATTTATTCAGCAACTACTGTATACCAGAGACTATTTTAGGAGTTAGGGAAACATCAGTGAACACAAGATTCTAGGCCAGGTGTGGTGGCTCATGCCTGTAATCCCAGCACTTTGGGAGGCCAAGGCAGGCGGATCATCTGAGGTCAGGAGTTCAAGACCAGCCTGGCCAACATGGCGAAACCTCATCTCTACTAAAAATACAAAAATTAGCCGGGTGTGGTGGCAAGCACCTGTAATCCCAGCTACTAGGGAGGCAGAGACAGGGGAATTCGCTTGAACCTGGGAGGGCAGAGGTTGCAGTGAACCAAGATCGTGCCACTGCACTCCAGCCAGGGTGATGGAGCGAGACTCTGTCTCAAAAAAAAAAAAAAAAAAAGATTCCAGTTGAGAGAGAGGGAACATAAATAAGAGAAGATAATATTATCTATATTTAGGGGTTCCCCCCCAAGATTAAGTAATGCATATATAGTTTATCTATAGTGTTGAATAAATAGGGGCAACTCTTTGTGTGATTGTGATTTGTCATGCTTAGACTTGTGTTGGGGTAAAATTGTTGTATATTAGTCATCTCCCAAAAGTAATTTTTAATTGGTGATACCAAATACATTAATTTTCTCTAATATTATTAAGGGGTATAGGGGAAGTAGAGGGATGGGATGGGATAGCATTGAATCTTATCAATATGTGTACCTTTGCTTTCCTTTGTAACAGCCACCAAAAAAGACAGCCAAAAGAGAAAAACCTAAACAGAAAGCTACTTCTAAAAGTAAAAAATCTGTGAAAAGTGCCAATGTTAAGAAAGCAGATAGCAGCACCACCAAGAAGAATCAGAACAGTTCCAAAAAAGGTATGTTAGAAATAACATTAATCAGCAACTTTAAAGATATAGCATATATTAATATGTTGTACATAGTATTTAAGTGTGGGGGGGAAACAGGTAAACTGCAGAGAACATTGTGGGGAGAATACAGGTTGAATATCCCTTATCTGAAATGCTTGGGACAGGAAGTGATTTGATTTTGCAACATATATATATATATATATATAGAGAGAGAGAGAGAGAGAGAGAGAGAGATCTTGGGGATGAGACCCAGTCTAAACATGAAATTCATTGATGTTTCATATTCATTCTTACATAGCCTGAAGGTAGTTTAATATTTTAACTAAATAAATTATTTATTGCAGTGGTGCCATTACAGCTCACTGTAGCCGTGAACTGCTGGACTCAAGCGAGTCTCCTACCTTGGCCCCCCAGAGCACTGGGTTTAGAGGCTTGGACCACTGCCCTTGGCCTGAAACCAAGTTTTGACTGTGACCCATCACATGAGGTCGGGTATGGAATTATCTCCTGGTGGTGTCATGTTGGTGCTCTGAAAAGCTGGATTTTGGAACATTTCACATTTTGGATTTTTGGATTAGGGATGCCCAACCTGTATACCAGTTTTTCATAGTTTTTGATTTTTCAAATTGACATAAAATTTGTATGCATGTTTTATGGGTAACCTATAGAGTAGTGGTTTATAATTTTTTTGATCCAATACCCCCTTTGAGAATCTGTTGAAAGCTTAAAATTCATCTCAGCCTTTGTTAAATATTTACTATATAAGAAAAATTATTATTATTATGTTACTTTTAGAAAGTGAGTCTGAGGATAGTTCAGATGATGAACCTTTAATTAAAAAGTTGAAGAAACCCCCTACAGATGAAGAGTTAAAGGAAACAATAAAGAAATTACTGGCCAGTGCTAACTTGGAAGAAGTGACAATGAAACAGATTTGCAAAAAGGTAATTAGACAAATGTTTAGATTATTTTGCTTTTAGTAGAAAAATTCTTTAACTTATCTCTTAATTTGAGCTAAATACTTATATTCATTCACTTATTGAAGAAAGATTTATTGAACTACTATATGCCAGATCTTACAGGTGCTGGGATACCACTTTAAATAAAATAGTCAAAGTCTCTGTCCTAATGGAGTTATTTTATAAATAACGTTAGAGTGAGTAAAGTTAGAGTGAATAAAATTAAAGTGACACATTCCAAACCACATAGGAAACTTTCTGATCTGTAGGTTGTTTCTATTGATGCATCCTTAGTTTATGTTAGTTTAAAGAAGCAAAATCTCATGAACCGCCTTATTCTCTTGTTAGTGTGATAAATGAGCTGTTATAGATTAGGTTCTTAACTCAGACTTCTGTAGCGTTTTTCTAATATTTCTAATACTTCTCAGGAAATAAAGTGGCCTAGTCTTGAATATGATTCCATAGGGATTCTATGGAAATTTTAGAAACTTGTCTGTTGTGGTAAAATAATATTACAATTTGGAATGTACCAAAAGTGAAATAGTCTGCTTTTTTAAAGGACATTGATTATTTTGTTTATTCATTCACCATTCATTGATTCTCTACTACATTTCAGGCACTGGGCTAAATGTTACAGGTAGAAGATAGATGTGGTGGCTCACGCCTGTAATCCCAGCACTTTGATAGGCCGCGGCGGGAGGACTGCTTGAGCCCAGGAGTTCAAGACCAACCTGGGCAGCATAGTGAGATACCGTTTCTACCAAAAAAAAAATTTTTTTAACGTTACAGGGTGGAACCAGAGAAGCCATTACTTAGCTTTCAAGAGGAGCTTACAGTCTAGTGGCGTAGAAAGAGATAAATATTTTAGTAATTAAAATATTGTAAGCGAGGGCTGTGTTACGAGAATATGGAAGGTGCTGCAGCACCACGGAACAAGCACCCTACTGGAGGCTGGGGGAATCTGGAAAAGCATCTTGGAAGAGCTCTTAACTGAATTTCCTAGTGGAGCATCACCCATTCCATACAGTTGAGGAACAATAACACATTAACCAAAATGATAATTGCAAGTAATAGTATTAGTTCAACATGTCTCAAGACTAGGATTGGAAAGAAGTCCTCACAGAAGGATATTATTAGAGTTTTGCAGATCTTAAATATGCCATGTTAGAGTTTGAGTGTCTTCCTGAAATAAATGAGGAATTCAGAGGCTGTGTAGATTATTGAGAGAGATTTAGCCAGGGGCACAACACATCATATTTTTTAAAAGTTATCCTAGAAACATTAAGAACAATGGAATAGCAAAGGATGAGATGAGAGAGGCAGGACACCCAGTTATGTCATCATTAAAATGACAGTGTGGAGTGGAGAGGAAGTCAAAGAGAAATTAGTTCTGTCCATTAGAAGGATTTTTGTGAATATCTTCATGTAATTTTTTAAAGGGATTTATAACGGAGAGGTCAGGTGAGAAGGACCTGACCTTTTTTGGAGTCTGCAATTAGGAGACGATGACATAGGGTGGTAGAAGCAAGAGTTATTAACGAATAGTGAAGAAAATGAACAAAGTAAATCTTCTGTTTCAAGCAGCTGTCTTTGGAAGGAAAATAGTAGGTAAATGGGGGTAGGTGAGAAAGTTTTTAGTGGATAGTAGGGGTGGAGGGGAAAAAGCAATTTGGTGGGAAAGGAGAAGTTACAGGAGAGGTGAAGGGTGGTCCTGTGGAGGCACAGAAAATTAAGAATCATTGATGAATCCAGATACTACTGGAGGGGAAAGATCTGTTAGAAAATTGAAGGAATTCATAATAATGGCATTTTGGCTGACAGTAGCAGTGTGAGACACTTGAATAAGGAGATGAAACTACCATTGGTGGAAATGAAAGGAGAGCCTGACTGGGAGCTTCAAGGGGAGGAGCCTTTGGAGACAAATGCTGTGAACTGAAAATGAGACCAGTCTCTTCAAAGCTACATTCCCACATCAATCTGTAGCCTGGGCTTAACCATAGAAAAATGAGTAGTTAGAACAATTCGGTTTGAGGTTTTGCAGGGAAAGAACAAGGGGCAAACAATTTTTTTTTTTTAATACTTTAAGTTCTAGGGTACATGTGCATAATGTGCAGGTTTGTTACATATGTATCCATGTGCCATGTTGGTGTGCTGTACCCATTAACTGGTCATTTAGCATTAGGTATATCTCCTAATGCTATCCATCCCCCATCCCCCCCACCCCACAACAGGCCCCAGTGTGTGATGTTCCCCTTCCTGTGTCCAAGTGTTCTCATTGTTCAATTCTCACCTATGAGTGAGAACATGCAGTGTTTGGTTTTCTTGTGATAGTTTTGTGATAGTTTGCTGAGAATGATGGTTTCCAGTTTCATCCATGTCCTTAAAAAGGACATGAACTCATCCTTTTTTATGGCTGCATAGTATTCCGTGGTGTATATGTGCCACATTTTCTTAATCCAGTCTGTTGTTGATGGACGTTTGGGTTGGTTCCAAGTCTTTGCTGTTGTGAATAGTGCCTCAATAAACATACATGTGCATGTGTCTTTATAGTAGCATGATTTATAAGACTTTGGGTATATACCCAGTAATGGGATGGCTGGGTCAAATGATATTTCTGGTTCTAGATCCTTGAGGAATCGCCACACTGTCTTCCACAATGGGTGAACTAGTTTACAGTCCCACCAACAGTGTAAAAGCATTCCTATTTCTCCACATCCTCTCCAGCACCTGTTGTTTCCTGACTTTTTAATGATCTCCATTCTAACTGGTGTGAGATGGTATCTCATTGTGGTTTTGATTTGCATTTCTCTGATGGCCAGTGATGATGAGCATTTTTTCACATGTCTGTTGGCTGCATAAATGTCTTCTTTTGAGAAGTGTCTGTTCATATCCTTTGCCGATTTTTTGATGGGGTTGTTTGATTTTTTCTTGTAAATGTAAGTTCTTTGTAGATTCTGAATATTAGCCCTTTGTCAGATAAGTAGGTTGCAAAAATTTTCTCCCATTCTGTAGGTTGCTTGTTCACTCTGATGGTAGTTTCTTTTGCTGTGCAGAAGCTCTTTAGTTTAATTATATCCCATTTGTCAATTTTGGCTTTTGTTGCCTTTGCTTTTGGTGTTTTAGACATGAAGTCCTTGCCCATGCCTATGTCCTGAATGGTATTGCCTAGGTTTTCTTCTAGGGTTTTTATGGTTTTAGGTCTAACATGTAAGTCTTTAATCCATCTTGAATTAATTTTTGTATAAGGTGTAAGGAAGGGATCCAGTTTCAGCTTTCTACATATGGCTAGCCAGTTTTCCCAGCACCATTTTTATTAAATAGGGAATCCTTTCCCCATTGCTTGTCTTTGTCAGGTTTGTCAAGGATCCTATGGTTGAAGATTTGTGGTGTTATTTCTGAGGGCTCTGTTCTGTTCCATTAGTCTATATCTCTGTTTTGGTACCAGTAACATGCTGTTTTGGTTACTGTAGGCTTATAGTATAGTTTGAAGTCATGTAGTGTGATGCCTCCAGCTTTGTTCTTTTGGCTTAGGATTGTCTTGGCAATGCGGGCTCTTTTTTTATTCCATAGGAACTTTAAAGCTGTTTTTTCTAATTATATGAAGAAAGTCATTGGCAGCTTGATGGGGATGGCATTAAATCTATCAATTATCTTGGGCAGTATGGCCATTTTCAAGATACTGATTCTTCCAATCCTTGAGCATGGAATGTTCTTCCATTTGTTTGTGTCCCCTTTTATTTTGTTGAGCAGTGGCTTGTAGTTCTCCTTGAAGAGATCCTTCACATCCCTTGTAAGTTGGATTCCTAGGTATTTTATTCTCTTGGAAGCAATTGTGAATGGGAATTCACTCATTATTTGGCTCTCTGTTATTGGTGTATAGGAATGCTTGTGATTTTTGCACATTGATTTTGTATCCTGAGGCTTTGCTGAAGTTGCTTATCAGCTTAAGGAGATTTTGGGCTGAGACGATGGGGTTTTCTAAATACACAATCATGTCATCTGCAAACAGGGATAATTTGACTTCCTCTTTTCCTAATTGAATACCCTTTATTTTCTTTCTCCTACCTGATTGCCCTGGCCAGAACTTCTAGCACTGTGTTGGATAGGAGTGGTGAGAGAGGGCATCCCTGTCTTGTGCCAGTCTTCAAAGGGAATGATTCCAGTTTTTGCCCATTCAGTATGATATTGGCTGTGGGTTTGTCATAAATAGCTCTTACTAATTTGAGATATGATGCATCACTACCTGATTTATTGAGAGTTTTTAGCATGAAGGGCTGTTGAATTTTGTCAAAGGCCTTTTCTGCATCTGTTGAGATAATCATGTGGTTTTTGTCTTTGGTTCTGTTTATATGATGGATTACGTTTGTTGACTTGAGTGTGTTGAGCCAGCCTTGCATCCCAGGGATGAAGCCCACTTGATCATGGTGGATAAACTTTTTGATGTGCTGCTGGATTCAGTTTGCCAGTATTTTATTGAGGATTTTTGCGTCGATGTTCCTCAAGGATATTGGTCTAAAATTCTCTTTTTTTGTTGTGTGTCTGCCAGGCTTTGGTATCAGGATGATGGTGGCCTCATAAAATGAGTTAGGGAGCATTTCCTCTTTTTCTGTTGATTGAAATAGTTTCAGAAGGAATGGTATCAGCTCCTCCTTGTACCTCTGGTAGAATTCAGCTTTGAATCCATCTGGTCCTGAACTTTTTTTGGTTGGTAGGCTGTTAATTATTGCCTCTATTTCAGAGCCTGTTATTGGTCTAATCAGGGATTCAACTTCTTCCTGGTTTAGTTTTGGGAGGGTGTATGTGTTGAGGAATTTATCCATTTCTTCTAGATTTTCTAGTTTATTTGCATAGAGGTGTTTGTAGTATTCTCTGATGGTAGTTTGTATTTCTGTGGGCTCGGTGGTGATATCCCCTTTATCATTTTTTATTGCATCTGTTTGATTCTTCTCTCTTTTCTTCTTTGTTAGTCTTGCTAGCGGTCTATCCATTTTGTTGATCTTTTCAAAAAATCAACTCCTGGATTCATTGATTTTTTTGAAGGGTTTTTTGTTTCTCTGTCTCCTTCAGTTCTGCTCTGATCTTAGTTATTTCTTGCCTTCTGCTAGCTTTTGAATTGTGTTTGCTCTTGCTTCTCTAGTTGTTTTAATTGTGATGTTAGGGTGTCAATTTTAGATCTTTCCTGCTTTCTCTTGTGGGCATTTAGTGCTATAAATTTCCCTCCACACGCTGCTTTAAATGTGTCCCAGAGATTGTGGTATGTTGTGTCTTTTTTTCTCATTGGTTTCAAAGAACATCTTTATTTCTGCCTTCCATTTTGTTATGTACCCAGTAGTCATTCAGGAGTAGGTTGTTCAGTTTCCATGTAGTTGAGTGGTTTTGAGTGAGTTTCTTAATCCTGAGTTCTAGTTTGATTGCACTGTATCTGAGAGAGAGTTTCTTATAATTTCTTTTCTTTTACATTTGCTGAGGAGTCCTTTACTTCCAACTATGTGGTCAGTTTTGGAATAAGTGTGATGTGCTGAGAAGAATGTATATTCTGTTGATTTGGGGTGGAGAGTTCTGTTGATGTCTATTAGGTCCTCTTGGTGCAGAGCTGAGTTCAATTCCTTGGATTGGATATCCTTGTTAACTTTTTGTCTTGATCTTTCTAATGTTGACAGTGGGGTGTTAAAGTCTCCCATTATTATTGTGTGGGAGTCTAAGTCTCTTTGTAGGTCAGTCAGGACTTGCTTTATGAATCTGGGTGCTCCTGTATTGGGTGCATATATATTTAGGATAGTTAGCTCTTCTTGTTGAATTGATCCCTTTACCATTATGTAATGGCCTTCTTTGTCTCTTTTGATCTTTGTTGGTTTAAAGTCTGTTTTATCAGAGACTAGGATTGCAACCCCTGCTTTTTTTTGTCTTCCATTTGCTTGGTAGATATTCCTCCATCTCTTTATTTTGAGCCTATGTGTGTCTCTGCACGTGAAATGGGTCTCCTGAATACAGCACACTGATGGGTCTTGACTCTTTATCCAGTTTGCCAGTCTTTATCCAATTTGCCAGTCTGTGTCTTTTGATTGGAGCATTTAGCCCATTTACATTTAAAGTTAATATTGTTATGTGTGAATTTGATTCTGTCATTATGAAGTTAGCTGGTTATTTTGCTCGTTAGTTCATGCAGTTTCTTCTAGCCTTGATGGTGTTTACAATTTGGCATGTGTCTGCAGTGGCTGGTACCAGTTGTTCCTTTCCATGTTTAGTGCTTCCTTCAGGAGCTCTTCTAAGGCAGTCCTGGTGGTGACAAAATCTCTCAGCATTTGCTGGTGTGTAAAGGATTTTATTTCTCCTTCACTTATAAAGCTTACTTTGGCTGGATATGAAATTCTGGGTTGAAAATTCTTTTCTTTAAGAATGTTGAATATTGGCCCTTACTCTCTTCTGGCTTGTAGAGTTTCTGCCAAGAGATCCGCTGTTATTCTGATGGGCTTCCCTTTGTGGGTAACCTGACCTTTCACTCTGGCTGCCCTTAAACATTTTTTCCTTCATTTCAACTTTGGTGAATCTGGCAATTATGTGTCTTGGAGTTGCTCTTCTCGAGGAGTATTTTTGTGGCATTCTCTGTATTTCCTGAATTTGAATGTTGGCCTGCCTTGTTAGATTGGGGAAGTTCTCCTGGATATTATCCTGAAGAGTGTTTTCCAGTTTGGTTCCATTCTCCTCGTCACTTTCAGGTACATCAATCAGATATAGATTTGGTCTTTTCACATAGTCCCATATTTCTTGGAGGCTTTGTTTGTTTCTTTTTACTCTTTTTTCTCCAAACTTAACTTCTCGCTTCATTTCATTCATTTGCTCTTCAGTCACTGATACTTTTTCTTCCAGTTGATCGAATCAGCTACTGAAGCTTGTGCATGTGTCACGTAGTTCTCGTGCCATGGTTTTCAGCTCCATCAGGTCATTTAAGGACTTCTCTACACCGGTTATTCTAGTTAGCCATTTGTCTCATCTTTTTTCAAGATTTTTAGCTTCTTTGCTATGGGTTTGAACATCTTCCTTTAGCTTGGAGAAATTTGATCGTCTGAAGCCTTCTTCTCTCAACTCATCAAAGTCATTCTCCGTCCAGCTTTGTTCCGTTGCTGGCGAGGAGCTGTGTTCCTTTGGAGGAGAAGAGGCGCTCTTATTTTTAGAATTTTCAGTTTTTCTGCTCTGGTTTCTTCCCATCTTTGTGGTTTCATCTACCTTTGGTCTTTGATGATGGTGACATACAGACGGGGTTTTGGTGTGGATGTCCTTTCTGTTTGTTAGTGTTCCTTCTAATAGTCAGGACCCTCAGCTGCAGGTCTGTTGGATTTTGCTGGAGGTCCACTCCAGACCCTGTTTGCCTGGCTATCACCAGCGGAGGCTGCAGAACAGCAAATACTGCAGAACAGCAAATGTTGCTGCCTGATCCTTCCTCTGGAAGCTTCGTCTCAGAGGGGCACCCAGCTGTGTGAGGTGTCAGTCGGCCCCTACTGGGAGGTGTCTCCCAGTTAGGCTACTCAGGGGACAGGGACTCACTTGAGGCAGTCTGTCGGAGGTGGAGTCTGCAGAGGCAGGCGGGCCTACTTGAGCTATGGTGGGCTCCACCCACTTTGAGCTTCCTGGCTGCTTTGTTTACTACTCAAGCCTCAGCAATGGCAGGCGCACCTCCCCGAGCCTCGCTGCCACCTTGCAGTTAAATCTTAGACTGCTGTGCTAGCAATGAGTGAGGCTCTGTGGGCGTGGGACTGTCCAAGCCAGGCATGGGATATAATCTCCTGGTGTGCCATTTGCTAAGACCATTGGAAAAGTGCAGTATTAGGGTGGGAGTGACCCGATTTTCCAGGTGCCGTCTGTCACAGCTTCCTTTGGCTAGGAAAGGGAATTCCCTGACCCCTTGCACTTCCCAGGTGAGGTGATGCCTTGCCCTGCTTCAGCTCACGCTTGGTTGGCTGCACCCACTGTCCTGTACCCACTGCCCAACAAGCCCCAGTGAGATGAACCTGGTATCTCAGTTGGAAATGCAGAAATCACCCATCTTCTGCGTCACTCCCAGTGGGAGCTGCAGACTGGAGCTGTTCCTATTCGGCCATCTTGGAACCTCCCGGGACAAACAATTAGAGTAATTTAAATGATTGACCATATTTTAGGGGGTTGGCGTACTACAGCCTGTGGGCCAAATCCATTCTATCTTTGTCACCTGGTTTTGTAAGCAAAATTTTATTGTAATACAGCCACATCTGTTAATTTAACTATTGTCTATGGCAGCATTGCCACTACAACGCATAGTTGAGTAGAAACTGAGTGGCAAAGTTGAAACTATTTGTACCATCTAGCCCTTTACAGAAAAAGTTGCTGACCCTGAACTATACAGTGGAAGTAAAGCCTGCAGGGTGCTTACAGACTGTGAGCTTATAGAGTCAGGACCTGAATCAAGCAGCAAGTATAATAGGACTGAGAAAATTGACAAAAGGGAGAAATTTAGAGTCAAATTTTAGGAGTAGAGGACTCTTGAGACCACTTGGGTCTTAGGATTTAACTTCAGGGAGGGACTGAGCAGTGGAGTAGAGGAAGCAGTTCATTGCGTTTCAGGTTGTGGAATAGGTAGGTAGGGTGTTGGATAATAACAAGGGTTGGAGAAGAAAGAAGCTTTCTCCAAAAGACACTTGGCAGATGACTTGCCAACGTAAAGAACTTAGTTCCGTTATCTAAGATCTATCTAGATGTTTTCTTTACCCTTGTTGGGGGTTTTTTTGTTTTTGAGACAGGGTCTTGCTCTGTGGTCCAGGCTGGAATACAGTGCCACCAACACAGCTCACTGCAACGTCAACCTCCTGGGCCCAAGCCATCCTCCTGCCTCAGCCTCCTCAGTAGCTGGGACTACAGGCATGCATCACCATGCCTGGCTACTTTTTAAATTTTTTGTAGACACAAGGTCTCGCCAGGTTGCCTGAGGCTGGTTTCAAATTCCTGGGCTCAAGTGATCTTCCCACCTAGGTTTCCCAGAGTGTTGGAATTACAGGCATGAGCCACCACATCTGGCTTGTTTATTGTTAATTCATTCCAAACTCTCAGCCTGAAAACACTGAGAATGTTTGCACGCTAGTTTTCCACATCATATACAGTATTATTAAAATACTCATTTGGAATAGAATTCCATATGGGTGAACCAGAGTACTGTTGGGATGGTTGTGGCTATTTGCACGTAGGTGATTTCCTGATTTTATTCAAAGACAGTATTACTGGATTTTAAAATCTGCTTTTAACATTATTTTTCCTTTACACTGTACATAGGTCTATGAAAATTATCCTACTTATGATTTAACTGAAAGAAAAGATTTCATAAAAACAACTGTAAAAGAGGTAAATATTTCAGTCTTTCAAGTTTGACTTTAGAAATATAAAAGTAATTACATAAAATACTCTATATTTTTCAAAATATTCATGTCACTAAATATCACATTTAATCCTCACATTTGTTCATAATAGGGAAATATATTTCTTCTCATTCCCACTTTAAAGCTTAAAATTAAAGTTTGAACAATAAGTGATAAGACCTGAACTCAGATTATGATGTGGCCTCATGGTGTACCTGGGCATCTCAAAGTTGCCCTCACAAATACTTGAGGAAGTTCCTGTATACCAGGCAAAGGTGAGGGGAAGATAAGCAGGTAGCTATAATTCTGTATTGATCTCAACTGATTTTTGAAGGACAAAATAGTAAAATAGATGTGGGAAAAATGGGATAAAGGTTTATGATTTATGGCAAAATAATGTTTCACTTTCATTACAGCTAATTTCTTGAGATAGAGGACAGAGAAGATGACTCGTTCCCATAGATCTGAAGATCTGATTTATACCATTATACCAGCAAAGAGAATGTATTTCCTTTTCTAAATCCTTGTTAAGCAATGTTAGTAGAACTTACTGCTGACCTTTTTATCTTGAGTGTTATGTGAATTTGAGTTTGCTGTTTTAAATTGCATTTCTATGCCATTTTTAGTTTAAAATCTTGCATGGCATTAATTGTTCCTTGCTTTTATAGTTGTATTTTGTACATTTTGGATTTCTTTATATAAGGTCATAGATTCTTGAACTGTTGTGGTTTTTAGTGCACTTAATATTAGCTTGCTTAAGGCATACTTTTAATCAAGTAGAACAAAAACTATTATGACCGGGATTTATACACACAGAGATTGCAGTATTTAGTATATGAAATATTTTGAATACACATCTCTGTCAGTGTGAAAATTCAGCGGCAGTGTGTCCATCATATTAAAAATATACAAGCTACAGTTGTCCAGATGACTGAATTGGAACTTTTCTCCTGCATGTGTATATATGTCAAATTGTCAGCATGACAAAAGTGACAGATGTTATTTTTGTATTTTTAAAAAACAATTCGTTGTATATAAAGTTTTTTTATTTCTTTGTGCAGATCACTTTTTAAACTCACATAGGTAGGTATCTTTATAGTTGTAGACTATGGAATGTCAGTGTTCAGCCAGACAGTATGATGGAGCAGTGAAAGTCAATTCAGTGATGGGAACACTGAAGGAACAGTTATCCTGCTTTGCCTCGAAAGTGTCATCAATTTGTAATTTTAGTATTAACTCTGTAAAAGTGTCTGTAGGTACATTTTATATTAAAGACAGACCAAAAATCAACCTATCAAAGCTTCAAAAACTTTGGGAAAGGGTGGGATTAAGTACAAGCACATTTGGTTTATAGTAAATGAACTGATTTTTATTAACTGCTTTTGCCCATATAAAATGCTGATATTTACCGGAAACCTAGCCACCTTCATGATTATGACTAAAGTACCAGATTATAATGCCAGAATATAATGTACAGGTAATCGTGGATATCTCTGACAAAGTGTGTCCCAAAAATAATATACTTTTACATTAAAGAAATTTACCGTTTCTCTGGAGTTGGGGCTCTTGGCTTTTAGAGTTTGGTTAATCAGTGTTGATTCTAGATGATCAACATAATGGACCACTCCTGAATGAGACTAATTTTGTCTTTCAAATTTACTGTCTTAAATCAGTTTATTAAATCTGAATTTTTAAAACATGCTGTTTATGACAGAATGACACATTTGATGTACCAATTAAGTGTTGAAAAATATCTTTGCATCATAGAACAGAAATATATAAAAATATATGTTGAATGTTAACAGGTATTTTCACAGGTTTGTTTCTTGATAGTTACTCCGACACTAGGGAAAGGTAAAATACAAGTGAACAAAATAAGCAACTAAATGAGACCTAATAATTGGCCTTCGATTTTAAATATTTGTTCTTATAAACCTTGTCAATAAAAATAAGTCTAAATCACTGGTGTTTTAAGTCTCTTGCATTTGGTATCTTACAGGTGTATATAGCATTTCCTTCCCTATGGTGAATAATTCTGAAAAGGGATTTTTAAATTGATTCAGCCCTATAACCTATACAATTTGGAACACTCTTTTGTGGTAATGGACCATTTTCTTGGAGTGACTTCACAAAACTTACCAATAATTAAGGTTAATTTTATGACCATTTAAAGAAGGTAAGTAGTGATGCATGGAGTATTTGGAAGTGAGGAAATGGAGTTGTTCTGTATGAAAGTTCTTGGTGAGTGCACACACTTATTAAATGGATGTATCACCACTACAGTACAGAGTACATTTGAAAATCTAGTTTTTTATTAAGTAGTTTTACACAACCAGCTATTCATGAACTGTAGTTAAAACATTGTAAATCTGTATATTTACTGCTACTCAATTACAAAATCTTCAGATGGCATTGAAAAAACATATCCAAAGTAACTCAAGAAAAAAGTACCATGGCTTCTTAAACAATCAAATGAAGTATGTCACTTGATAGGAAGTTTAATACACACATTTACCATACTTTAAAGTAGGTTTTCCCCTACTTGTAGCACAGTTCAAGTGCCTGGAAACTAACATAATAATTTACTGTTAACCATTTCAAACTTAACATTTTGCATTTATCACTTTAAAACACATGCTGTCTAAACATTTTAATACATGATACTTTAAAGCAGAATACTTGCCAGTCAGTACCAATGAGTCTCAACAAATAACCTAAATATCAGAGTTGTCTTGGGTTAACTTTGAGATATACAGCTGTTGGCTTGTTTTGGGACCACACTTTGGGGGGCAGGCGGTGGGGGAAGTGTCTTAAATGCCTGAGGTTCACTGCACATTGTGTGTTAGGTATTTACTCGTTTAAACTGACCTACTTTAAAATTTTTTAAATACTCAATATTTTGAAGTCTCTTTAAAGTCATATTTAGTCCCTTTTTTAAAGCAAACCAATACTGTTCAAAAACAAAAGCATATTTCTAACCTGTATACTGAAGTTTCTTGGCAAAATAGGCATCCTGAAGACCCTGAAACCAGTGTTTATTTTAGAATGAGATGATATATTAAACTGTTTTCTGCCATGAGTGTTTTTAAAAAAAGATAAAATACTTGCCATGTTCTTAGGCCTTTAAAATATAGCCTATAAAATGTGTACTAGTTAGGAGAGCTCACATTTTTCTGCAGTTTTCCAGTGGACCTGCCTGTGGAATACTGTAAAGAAAAGTCTGCAAAAAATATTCCTAGCAATTGAATCAGTTCTTTTAAATAAGAAGTGGAGAGGGGCTTTGATTAAATTATTCTGACAAGTTTTTTTTGCTAGTGGTTGCCAAAATTAAGGATATTTAGAGTGTCCTATCACCCAAATTTGGCTTTAAGAAAAAGCTATATTCTGTGTCTATAGTGTGAAGCCCACACTATCTGTGTGTCATTCTCAATGATGCAATACCTATCTGGAAACTTTCCTGTTTTGCCAATGGGTGCACAAATCAAACATTTTATCACAAAAGATACTTGAATTTAAATTTCTTTTGAACACCCAATGGGAGGAGATATGTACAATACAAAATACCTAGAAGCTTCATTTTACTGTCAACTGGAGTTTGTGCTGTATCCAAAAAAAAGTTCTATCTAAATTTTAAGTAAAAGCTCAATATTGGACCTACATAAAAATTAAGGCTCATTGGTAAAGATATTGATAAATTGTCACAGAAGAAAAACATGGCTTTATCTGGTTTTTAAATGATTCCTGCTTGATTGACTTGGTTTCTCAACGTATGAAAATTGATCAGCCATATAAAATGTGAAATCCAAAGGGAACTTCCAACCATGGAACAATCAAATCCATGGCCTCAATTGAAACTTACATTCTGCTTTATTCTGAAATCCAGACTTTCAGCAGTAGTTGAACCTATGGAAAATGCAATTAAATCTAAGTGCTTGTAGATTTTCGAGGTCAGTGCTTTCAGTGATGAAATAGGTTTACATTACCATATCGCCTTAGAAACATTTCAGTTTTGCTATGTAGAGAGGGTTTTTTCCCCCTCTTATAAAACTGAGGTTTAACATGTGATTCAAATTTTCCCATCTGGGGTACAGAAGAAAGCTGGGTCCACCGAATTCTTAAAATGCCGCAATCTTGCTTGCTTCTCGAACGCCACTCAAATATGCCCCTGTAACAGTTTGTGGGAAATGCCTGTTTGTTGCCTGTGAAACATAATTACATAATTTGAGATCATGCATAAAGAATTGGTTGATACCAAAAGACAAAACAAGGTTAGACTTTATCTGGTCTAACAAAGATTTATGCCACTCCTATGCACTCATATTCACACTCACCCATCGTAACACTGGAACTTTTCTGGTTATCTGGCCATGCATTGTCAAATTCACTCATTGTATGCTATCTTGAAGTACTATGCAGCACTCTTTAAAATACTAAGTATATATGTGACAGGTACTAGAGTTAAGAACAATTAAGACACAGTCCCTCCCATCAGACAAGTAATGTAGCTGGTACAATCACAGGCGAAACAAGTACAAAAGATGAATGGCAGTTCAGCCAAGCCACAGATGGCGTTTTGCTAGACGGGTAGAAAAAATAGGTAGAGAGTTAAGTTACTCAAAGGCTATACCAGGGACCGTAAATTCAATAAGAAAAAGGCAAAATGTGAGTGAGGGCTGTTGGATTGGGAGGAAGTAAAACGACTCAATGATAGGAGAACCTCACTCAAGGAATGGCTGTGGTGGGAATAGAATAAGCAAACCAGGAGGATAGGGGAGGACAGGATAGGAGGAGGCCTGATTAGTGATTAAGTAATTATGACAAGGTCTGAGATGTGGCTGTGGAAAGGGGTAGCTGAAGAGGAGCTGAACAGACCACAGAAAATGGAGGATAAGAAATGGAGAGGTGAAGTGAAGTGTAGTTACGTAAACTGATGCCTGGGTAGAAGGGAAAACCTCCAGGGGCCAAAGGCTTCAATGAATGGGGGAGTGATTACATCAGCAGAAATATAGTGACTAGTTGGGGGATAAAGTGGCAGTAAGGGAAGGAAGCCTCAGAAATAGGTTTTTAGAAGAAGGCGTGGTGGCTCACGCATGTAATCCCAACGCTTTGGGAGGCGGGTGGATCACTTGAGGTCAGGAGTTCGAGACCAGCCTGACCAACATGATGAAACCTCATCTCTACTAAAAAAAAAATAAAAAATTAGCCGGGCACAGTGGCACACACCACCTGAGGCAGAATTGCTTGAACCCAGGTGGCGGAGGTTGCAGTGAGCCAAGATCGTGCCACTGCACTCCAGCCTGTGCGACACAGCGAGACTTCATCTCAAACAAAAAAAGAAAAAGGCGAAGTAGTAATTGCAGCAAAGGAAAGCAAGAAGCCATCTAAGCCATGTTCATGACCCTAAGGCACAGTAGCCTGAAACAGCCATCTCTCAGAAGCTGCTGACATTTGTTGTCTGGCATGCAGCCTTTATCCCCTTACAGAGTAAGGTCTTCATAGGCCAAGGAGTAATCAAAGTCATCTGGTTTTTAGATGTCATTCTTTTGTTTTGGTTTGAAAAAGAGTCTCACGCTGTCTCCCAGGCTGGAGTGCAGTGGTGTGATCTTGGCAGTGGTGTGATCTTGGCTCACTGCAACCTCCGCCTCCCAGGTTCAAGCGATTCTACCCCAGCCTCCTGAGTAGCTGGGACTACAGGCTCCCGCCACCACGCCCAGCTGATTTTTGTATTTTTAGTAGCGACGGGGTTTCACCATGTTGGCCAGGCTGGTCTCAAACTCCTGGCCTCAGGTGATACACCTGTCTCAGCCTCCCAATGTCCTGGGATTACAGGCATAAGCCATCGCACCCAGCCAATATATTCTTTTGTAAACAAAAACATTAACTATATTTTAGATGAAACAATGAGACGTGTACTTCTAAACCATATTAAACAAAGTAGGAACACAGGTGAAAGAGTGGTAACAATTCATTTTAAGTCTGGGGTTGGGGGCAGGGGTTTTAACAAAAAGCAAACCAATTCATCCCAAAGAATCCTTAGAAAATCTCAGCCATTGGAAGTATGAGGAACCATGGAGGCAGCAGTTAGCAAGGGGTGAAAACAGGATTGGCTTAAAGACTATAAAGAACAATTATTAATAGATCCCTCACCAGATTCCCCACTTGACCGGCTGCAACTCATTAGAGGTGTGACTTAGAGATCAGGGCGAAGCACCAAATGAAATGGGGATGAAGTGAAATGAAGCCTTTATAACTAACAACGAAGCTTCCAGTGCCCACAGTGCCAGGGGCTGAGCTTCCACCACACAGGAAACTAACTGTTCCCAGATAGTGATGTTTGGGAATCCGGCCACTGGTTGATAAGCTTGCTGGAGCTTTCACAAAGCTTTTAAAAAAATGCCTTGCTCAAATCTAAGTCAACAGTGATGGATCACGGATTTGGACATGTAGCAGGCAAAGACTGCAGCACACAAAATAGGAATTCTGAGACTCTGAGGAAACCAGGGAGGGAAGGAGCAGGAAAGCAAAAACATGCAAAGCTTTAAAACCTTAGAAACAAGTTATAACAAGAGGATGCTACCAAAAGGGAACATTCTGCAAACAAGAAAGTGCTCATAAAGTAAAAGCCAAAATTTTAAAAGTCAATTAGTTGGATTTTAAAATCTCCCCCAAAAGTAGCATAAGAGATGAATAATAATAAAGAGGAAAAATCAGATGGTCAATTCAAAATTTCCAAGATATGGAACAGAATCTCTAGAAAGAGAAAAAACTCATCTTTATTTGAGCAGATAAGAAAATGAAGTAAAAGGATCAGAAATCAGAATAACAAAACATTTTTCAACAGAAGTAAATCAAGAAAGAGAGGGATCTTGGAAATAAAGGCCCAATGCTGGAGAGTGATTTTAAAAAATAGAGACCCAGGCCAGGCACAGTGGCTCACGCCTGTAATCCCAGCACTTTGGGAGGCTGAGGCAGGTGGATCATGAGGTCAGGAGATCTCAAGACCATCCTGGCTAACACGGTGAAACTCCGTCTCTACTAAAAATACAAAAAATTAGCCGGGCGTGGTGGCGGGTGCCTGTAGTCCCAGCTATTTGGGAGGCTGAGGCAGGAGAATGGCATGAACCCAGGAGGCGAAGCTTGCAGTGAGCTGAGATCGTGCCACTGCACTCCAGCCTGAGCGACAGAGAGAGACTCCATCTCAAAAAAATAAAATAAAATTTAAAATAAAATAATTAAATTAAATTAAATTAAATAGACCCAGGAGGACACTCTGCAGTAATCTCAGAGGTCAACCAGTGTGGACCAGAGCAGAGGGAAGAGGACTCGGGAAGGGGACATTTCAAGGATTGGAGCTAGCAGGCCAGCTCAGACAGTGTCAACTGTAAATGAGAGACAAACGCAGGGTATGGGAGACATGGGGAGAGGTACCAAAGGAATTAAGCTAATGACCAAAGGAGCCATTGTAACTGCCAAGAAAACAAAACTGTAGGAAGGTATCAATGGACACCTTGGCTCAGCAGTAAACAACATTTACACAGCCATGTAAATACCAATTAAATTAAAAGTGTGAAATAACCATGTTGAGCAAATGGTGCAGAGACTAAACAGGCTAAGTCTTTAACCCAACAGGGAGGCAGTCAATAATGTCTGTCTAATGCTAAATCAGAAGATGACATCATAGGCCAGGCATGGTGGCTCACACCTGTAATCCTAATACTCTGGGAGGCTGAGGTGGGAAGACTACTTAAGGCCACGGGTTTGAGACCAGCCTGGGCAACACCGCAGACCTCGTCTCTACAAAAAATAAAAAAAAAAATTAGCCAGGCTTGGTGGCACATGCCTGCAGTCCCAGCTACTTGGGTAGCTGAGGTGGAAGGGTCACCTGAGCCTGGGAGTTTGAGGCTGCAGTGAGCTAGGACTGCACCACTGCACTCCAGTCTGGGCCACAGAGCAAGACCCTGTCTCAAAAAAAAACAGAAAGAGAGATGGCAATATAAACACTTTTGAAATATGAAGTCCAGAAGGAATAGTTAGAAGGTTAAAAACGGCTGCCTCTGGGAGCAAGAAGAGGACACTGAGAAGGCTTCTGATGTCTATGGTCATAAGACTTTCGACAGTATTTGAATTGGTTTTTAAACTCTGGGCAGATATCATTTTAGATGAAAGAAAGGAATCAAAATACAAATAATTGGGTTTGGAATCAAGATCCATACCTCACCGGCGAAAAAGATGGTTCCTTGAATGTCTTCAGCAATGATATCGTAGGCCTCCCCACTTCCACCTGTCTTCACAAAACTGTATGCCATCTGGATCCACGGGTCTGTGCTCCACCGAGTGACAAAATACTTTGTGGGATCTGGGACCTCCTATGTCCAATAGAAAGGAATTATGAAGTAGGATCAAGAAGGGACATAGATGGCCGGGCACAGTGGCTCACACCTGTGATCCCAGCACTTTGGGAGGCTAAGGCGGGCGGATCAGAAGGTCAGGAGATCAAGACCATCCTGGTTAACACGGTGAAACCCTGTCTCTACTAAAACTAGAAAAATTAGCCAGGCGTGATGGCGGGTGCCTGTAGTCCCACCTACTCAGGAGGTTGAGTCAGGAGAATGGCGTGAACCCGGGAGGCGGAGCTTGCAGTGAGCCGAGATGGCGCCACTGCACTCCAGCCTGGGCCAAAGAGTGAGACTCCGTCTCAAAAATAAATAAATTAAAATGAAATAAAATAAGCAGCATATCTGAATGCCCCTTTCTCTTTAATTTATGTAACTTTTTAGTCATTTCACTTCTATTTCTACTCCTTTATTTCAAAAAGATATAAGCCATGGCCATTTACAAATCTCCAGAGATGGTGAGATTTAGTACACTGGCAAACAAAGTATCCTGAGCTCCTTGGAGAAAAGAGACTATCTGCATGTGTGGGATATTTTAAAAAAAGCTGGACAAGCCTCTTCTTAAAAGGAAAGCTGTAGTCAAAGCTTCTAGGGCTTCAGTAAATATAGAATCCATGTAGAAAACACTGAGCCTTTTACATCCTTACCAAAAAAAAAAAAAAAGGGAAGTGTGTATGATGTGAGAAGAAAAAAAGGGAAGGAAGACAATTGTGTAAAAAAAGGTACAGGGCACTTTTACAGGCAGAACCATGTCCCCCTCAAATTCCTATGTGGACACCCTAACCCTCAGTGACTCAGAATGTGACTGTATTTCGTGATATGGTCTCCAACGGGTAATTAAAGTGAGGTCACCGGGGTGAGCCTTAATCTAACCTGATTTGTGTCCTCGTAAGAAGAGGAGATGAGGACACAGACACACACAGAGGGAAACCCATTGAGGACACAGGAAGAAGACGGCATCTACCAGCGAAGCAGAGAGGACCCAGGAGAAACCAACCCTGCCGACACCTCAATCTCAAGCTTCCAGCCTCCAAAACTGTAAGGAATAAGTTTCTGTTGTCTAAGGCAGCCCCAGTCTGCGGTACTCTGTGATGACAGCCCTCAAAGACTAATCTCAGTGCTGAGGTGGGCAGTGGGACTGTAAAAGAAAGAAGACTGTGGCCCCTGCCTTTCTTCCCGTGATTCTCAGTGACGCTGGCTGCTTGGGCTTCACACCTGCTCTGGATAGCAAGCATGGCTTTCCCCTTTCAGGGAGGGCTTCCTCTCTCTCACCTGCTCCTTGAATAGCTCCCGGAGCGTGGCCATGCACTGCTGCAGCACCTGTTTGTCGTCCAGGGTCCTCACGGATGCAACTGCCTCCCCAGCAATCACAGACATCAGCACGCTGTGCTTCTTCTGGAGACATGAAAGGGAAAAAGCAGGTCTCTGAGTGCTCAGCTCCCACAGATAAGGGCCTCTTTTTTTTTTTTTTTTTAAATGAGACAGAGTTTTGCTCTGTCGCCCAGGCTGGAGTGCAATGGCACAATCTCGGCTCACTGCAACCTCCACCTCCCAGGTTCAAGTGATTCTCCTGCCTCAGCCTCCAGAGTAGCTGGGATTACAGGCATCTGCCACCATGCCCAGCTAATTTTTGTATGTTTAGTAGAGACGGGGTTTCACCATGTTGGCCAGGCTGGTCTCAAACTCCTGACCTCAGGTGATCCGCCCACCTCGGCCTCCCAAAGTGCTGGGATTATAGGCATGAGCCACTGCACCCAGCCAAGAGCCTCACTCACACAAGTTAAATTTCACTATTTCTGGCTGCCCCTTATCCTCACGTCACTCGCCAGTCCATTTTCCTCGCAAACACGCATTACTCATCCATCCACTCTATTGCTTCCTGCTGGGGAAAAAAAAACACTCAGAAATGTAAATAGCAACTTTAGGGTTCCCTTGGCTGTTCACTAATTAAAGCTTGCTTCGGAAGAAGTAGAAAGAGATAGAGAAGGAAAATCTGCAGATAAAACAATGGAAAAAAAAAAAAAACCTCAAATGGTAAAGAAAATCTGCCCTCAGCTCCTATGTGAAACCTTTTAAGACAAAGTTTCTTGAAACTGAAAGTCAGAAATAGCTGTGATTCTTTCGTGTGGCAGCAATATGACGGCAGGGAAAGTGACCACCACCGTCCAGCTCTGGGTATGCCATTCTCCTCTCTCCTTCCTTCCCTCAGCTCTCACATCTGCTGACACTCACGCCCTCCCTCACCAATCATACACCCCTTCCCAGCTCCCTAGAGGACCCTCACAGAGGAAGTTTCAAGCACCACTCATTGACTCTGCCATCTCCAACTTCACCTATGAGGAATTCCCCTACAGCCTGAAATGACAGTTTCCACAAGCATCCAATTCATGTCCCAGGGAGCAACATGAGGACTTCAAGAAGACATAGCAAATACTGGGGCTCCTTTCCTATAGGAAAATGTTCAGTCCAAGTGTCCTCCCAGAATATAAACATAGACCCAGGGTCTCCATGATGTTCGTTAGTTCCTGAGCTTGATAGGTGAGTAATTATCACATCAAATTCTAAACTTTAAGATGGAAATTCAAACCACAGTTCTCGAATGATTTTACCTGGGGATCCATGTCATAGAACACGGCAAAAAGCCCTCGCTTGCTGGCACTGGGAGGAACGTGACCAAAAAAGTCAGCCCCTTGAACTTTACTGTCCCAAAATCTATATGGAAATTGCAAGGCAATCTGCAAAGTGAGCAGAAGAAAGACGGTTAGGTGTTTGTCGTCACAAAACCACAGGCAATCTCTAAGCAGCAACCTGTAGCTCTACTCTAAAACAAACACACTGCCTGAAAGAACAACCCCAAATACCGCTCTTTCCATTCTCCTCACCTCCTTTTTTCCCTTGTGAACTCCTTGGTTGTTTTTTGTTTTATTTTGTTTTGTGTTTTTTGGGTTTTTTTTTTTTTTTGAGACGGAGTTTCGCTCTTGTTGCCCAGCTGGGTGTGCAATGGAGAGATCTTGGCTCACTGCAGCCTCCATTTTCTGGTTTCAAGTGATTCTCCTGCTTCAGCATCCCAAGTAGCTGGGATTACAGGTGCACACCACCACGCCCAGCTAATTTTGTATTTTTAGTAGAGATGAGGTTTCACCATGTTGGTCAGGCTGGTCTCCAACTCCTGACCTCAGGTGATCCGTCCTCCTCAGCTTCCCAAAGTGCTGGGATTACAGGCATGAGCCACTGTGCCCAGGCCAGCTCCTTGCTTTTGATGCCACTCAGTTCCATTCCCATGGATAATGGAACCCACTGGCAACCTACAAGCTAGTCTGAAGATGCCCAGCATTCCTAAGACTCACTCCTGGGCGTATGTCCCTAAGTTAAACTCTCACTACTCATAAGTCTGTCAGAATCTGCTGCAGCACTGGCCCATTCTGCTACAGGAGATATTAAAGGCAGGAGAAATAAACCACTGTCCTCACTGGGGCCAATGAGTGGAAAGCAGACAAGCAAGCAAGCAGAAGGGGTAAAAAAAAAAAAAAAAAAAAAAGAAAAAAGGATAAAAGAATTGCTTAAACCAAATTCAAATTCTGAATAACAAGATTCTTTCTCCTAACGTCAAAACTCACAGACCTCAGCCAGGTCTCCCCCTTTCGTTTTGATAATATTCTTCTGTGTTCTTCATGAACACTTACTCAAATGAAAAGGAAATCTTTGAGTTTTATTTGTATTCATTTAGTACCCACTACTTCTCCATATCAGAAGTTAACATCTATCATCTGACATTAATCTCTTTCTTCTGAGGATGAAGTCATTTAAGTCACCTTTTCAATGATGCCTGCGCCTAAGCTGTTGATAGCCTTCATCTTCTTCTCTGACAACGGTGGATTAAACTGAATGGCACCTTTCTGTAGTAAGGCCAGTGGTACAGTGACTAATACCTGTGGAAAATAATTAACAGTTAACACACAAACAGCAACAGAACCTCACACTACAACTACACTGGTATCAACAACCCATGTTGTTATACTGGCAAGAACAAGGGCTGCCATGTGCAGCTCTGCAGGTTGTTCACTGCACAAGGGTGCCAATGCCTGGCTAAGCAGAAGTGGCAACCACAGGGAAGAATTTGCAAAAAAGTTCCTGATGGCTAATAATAATCATAGATAAGAGTCAGCAGAGGCCAGGTGCGGTGGCTCACGCCTGTAATCCCAGCACTTTGAGAGGCCGAGGCGGGCAGGTCACCTGAGGTCAGGAGTTCAAGACCAGCCTGGCCAACATGGTGAAACCCCGTCTCTACAAAAATACAAAAATTAGCTGGGCGTGGTGGCGGGTGCCTGTAGTGCCAGATACTTGGGAAGCTGAGGTGGGAGAATCTCTTGAACCTGGGAGGCGGAGGTTGCAGTGAGCCGAGATCACGCCACTACACTCCAGCCTGGGCGACAGAGCAAGACTGTCTCAAAAAAAAAAAAAAAAAAAAAGAGTCAGCAGAACCCAACCCTGAAAAGCAGTACTTGAGGAGGAAAGAGCCCTAACTATGGAGTCAGAACTTTGTGCATCATTCCTGATACATTCTACTGTGTGGCCAAGCCTGCCACTCATCTCTGCCATACATCTATAAAATGAAGGTACTATCTGCCCCACTAACCTCTGAGAATCAGGGTGATGCTTTAAAACTAAAATTTACAAGATACATCAATATGCTTCAGAAGTGGTGAAGCACATCACAAACATTAGGAATTGGACATTTCTGGCTCCAGACCCCATTATCGTTGCTACAATCAGGACGCCATTACTACTACTGCCAGCTCCAGAATCCTGCCACATACAGAACCACGTGCACCAGCAACATGCATGCCTTACGGTCTCCTTCTTGACTTGTGGTTACTGACTAAACCCTGAAACTTTCATGAACCCTGCTGCAGAAGAACCAAACACCTCCACCATTGTGTGCTCTCAACAGAGGCAGCAGAAGGGAAGCAAAAGTCAACCTACACCTTCTAAATCTCATGCCAGTGCATCAGATTGGCTGGGCTGGATGGATGTTTAGAAACCTGCTGTAGGGAGTTGGGGAAGAGTGTGTGTATTTACTTTCTAATATCTGCAGTACAGAATATTAGAAATCCACCCTAGGATCAGAGTGGAATGGAGTTGAAGACCAAGCACTCAATCTACCTGAGGCTTCAAAGATTTTCTATATTTGGCTTAACTCTCAATTCTAGGATCACAGGAAGCTCAGAGTTCTGTGATTTTGTCACTATTTTCTGCCACATGAAAATTTTATAAAGTATAAAATATGTTCTCTATCATCAAGAAGTTTATAATCTATTTACAGATAATTACCATGCAACCAAAAAAATGAGGCAAACCACAACAAAAAACCAATTACTATCCAATTAAATTACATATAAGAACTGCAAGAAAATAAATAAAATCTAGATTTTTTTTCCCTTTTTTTTTTTTTTAAAAGAGACAGGGTCTTGCTCTGTTGCCCCAGCTGGAGTGCATTCTCCAACTCCTGGGCTCAAACTCCAGCCTCAAACTCCTGGGCTCAAGTGATCCTCTTGCCTCAGCTTCTTGGAGTAGCTGGGACCATGGGTGTGCAGCACCATGCCCAGCTAATTTTTTTATGTTTGGTAGAGATGGGGTCTCACCATGTTGCCCAGGCTGGTCTCAAACTCCTGGCCTCAAGCCATCTTCTCGCTTCAGCCTCTCAAAGTGCTGTGATTACAGGCGTGAGCCACCCATGCCCACAAATCTAGATGTTTTCTTAATGACAAAATAGCACTAAAAAGCATAAGAACTTGAGTAGCCCAGGTGCAGTGGCTCACACCATAATCCCAGCACTTTGGGAGGCCGAGGTACGAGGATTGCTTAAGACCACGAGTTCAAGACCAGCCTGGACAACACAGGGAAACACTGTCTCTACAAAAAAAAAATTTTTAATTAGCTGAGTGTGGTGGCATGTGCCTGTGGTCCCAGTTACACAGGAGGCTGAGGTGGGAGCACTGCTCAAGCCCAGGAGTTCGAGGCTGCTGTGAGCTACAAGCTGCACCACTGCACTCCAGCTTGGGCAACAGAATTAAGACCCTGTAAAAAAAAACAAAAAAAACAAAAAACAAAACAAAAAACCTTGGGTAAACAAAAAGGCAAATGATATAAACACATCCTAGTAAGGAACGAAAGCGAGATGTCAATGGAGGCAGCCTAAACCTAGTTAGTTTGCCAGAGGTTCATCGATCTATCACGTTGGGTTGAAAATTTTTCTCTTACAAGTTTGGGGAAACTTCCAATGCAAACTGTGATGCGTGCTAGCTACAATAAAAATATTTGTTTTAAACATTTCAAAGTGCAGCCTGAAGCTGTGCCCTAATTTCTCCAGAAGGCTGGAATACAAACACAGAAACGCACCAGTACTGGCCAGGGTCAGGCAGAGAGTAACAAAGCAGGGGAGTTAGAACCAGCTTGCTGTCCTGGACACCAAGAAGTGGAGCCACAGAACAGCAGAGGCTGAACTGTCGGGTGACTTGCAATTTTAAAAGGTAGTATTTTTAAACACAGTTTATCACCAGGCAGAACCTATTAAGAGCTTACAGAAAAGGTCACTGCAGACAAGGTTCTCAACCACGGCTGCACACTGGAATCACTTGAGAAGCTTTAAAAACATGACTAGCCGGGCATGGTGGTGCATGCCTGTAGTCCCAGCTACTCGAGGGAGGCTCAGGTGAGAGGATCCCTTGAACCCAGGTGCTCGAGGCTACAGTGAGCTATGACTGTGCCACTGCACTCCAGCCTGGGCGACAGACTGAGACCCTGTCTCTGAAAAAAACAAACAAAAAATCGAGGCCAATTCAACAAGAATGTATCAGGGTGGGGCGTTGCAACCTTTCTTTGTAAGCACCTCCCAGGTGATTCTGACGTGCAGCCCAGGGATTGCTGCCCAAAATCTCCTAGTTGGGTAATGGCAGGAATAATGTTAGGACCCCCTACCCCAACTAACTCATTCCCTAGACCTGTCTTTCCCGTGTGACAGGCAGTCCTTTATTTCTGTATGAAAATCAAGGACTATGAAATAAGTTTTCGATACCTGAAGTGTAGGAAGCACAGCTAGTCTAGGAACTAGTGATAGTTCATCATTTATATTTTTTCACAGTCACTTAAGATATAACTAAACTTAAATTTTCAAGGTTTACTAAATCCCCTCTACCCCATGGAGGCACCTTTATTCTCCAATACTATAAATCTCAGTGTGATTTCAGGCATTCCATTCAACAGTACCTTGTACTGTTCACCTACTAAAGCTGTTTACAAAAAATTGAAGCCATATGAAAGTACTTCTGATAGTTTCAAGATTTCAAGATGAAAACAGAACTTTCTTGATCTGAAAAAGGATTCTGTGGTTAAAAAAAATGTGGAGAGCACAGAATAAAAGTAAAATAGATTTCTTTAATGAAGTAAAATAGACTTCTTTAATGCAGGACTTCTCAGAGCCTTTAATATACTTCTATTTGGGCAGGGCGCAGTGACTCACGCCTGTAATCCCAGCACTTTGGGAGGCCAAGGCGGGCGGATCATGAGGTCAGAAGATTGAGACCATCCTGGCTAACACGGTGAAACCCCATCTCTACTAAAAAATACAAAAAAAAAAAAATTAGTCGGGCATGATGGTGGGTGTCTGTAGTCCCAGCTACTTGGGAGGCTGAGGCAGGAGAATGGCGTGAACCCAGGAGGCGGAGCTTGCAGTGAGCCAAGTTTGCGCCACTGCACTCCAGCCTGGGCGACAGAGCGAGACTCCATCTCAAAAAAAAAACCAAACAAAAAAACAAACAAACAAACAAAAAATATATATATACACATACTTCTATTTAACCCTATACAACTCCTATTTAATCCTAAAAGTAGAGTATCGTACACAATACTTCCCAAACTTACTTGGTCTTGCCAAACTTATTTGGCCAAGGAAATTTTTTTCTTGTTCAACTCTCAGGACTAATGTGCCCTAGAACTCACCTCAAGGAACACAATTCAGAATTCCATCTGCCATGAGTCTATACAGTGTTAGAGCAATGAAATCGGCTTTGCATATCTACATACAATTAAGTGGAGATACATAACTTACCAGAAATCCAACAAGGGTCCAGGCAGATTCCCAAAGAAAAACTCCGTGACAGGAAAGATTTCTCCTTCCCTCCAAGCCCCCGGCAGCAAAGGTTTCTACCCACCCTTGTACTGCCCTAGCTCTTACCTTTTGTGCAGAATACCCTGTGCCATCTGTAGTGGTAACCTGCACTTCATCTCCAGAATAATCAATACTCTGCACCTGCTCAAAAAGCAATTATGAAATAAAGTGAGGGATGGAGCCATGTGATCCAGGATCCTTTCCGATTCTCATATTACATGAATTTACATCTCTCCAAGGCTAAGGGGAATCTTTTCCTGGCATTCAGAGATCTAAACCATTGTTACAGCTAAACTCAGGGAGTTAGAATTTATACTGTGTCAGAATATACAAAATAAACACTGTGTCGGAATATAGAAAATAGTTATAATATGATGTGAAGGGAAATACAGTTAAGTAATCACCCCCATGATTACAATAACACACAATACAAATGCACTGAGAAAGATTTGAAGGGAAAATTTTAAAGTGAAAATAACCACTGGGTTAGGAAGGTTGCGAAGCAATTTGAATACCTTCTTCTTAATAGAAATGCACTGGGGCCACTACGGTTTCCAAGCAGCAGCAGCTGCCTCACTGACATGGATAATGCTACACAGGCTACGAATGAGCCACAAAAGTACTTCTAGACTCTGGCTCAACACCAAAGCCAGCCCCGTTCTCCTGCGTGAGCCACATGCCCAGAACTTCACATCCTCCCCAAACAAGGCGAGCCAGAGCCTCCCAGCAGTTGATACTCACTGGAGATTTGAGTCGAATGTCGAGCCCTTCTGCCAGTTTTTCAATTATCACCGAGTACCCGGGAGTTAGCAGAGTGTGGTCACCAGCAAACTGGGCAAAGAATTCATTGTGGTCCCAGGAGCGAGCAGATACCTGGGAAACAAGAGAGGTGGGGGACACAGCAGTGTAAATCCTTGCACCTGTGCCTGAGAGCCAATACGAGGAGCTTCAGGTGGGAACAGCCACCACGGCAGGAGGGCAGGGGACAGGCAGACCAGCCCAGGCAGAGCCCACCATTGGGGGGAGGAAATCTCGATAATTTTATTTGAGGAAAGTTTATTTGAGAACAAAAGGTCTATATGACTTGGGCATGGGTACCACTCCTTGATAAAAATAGAAGCTGATTTTCTATATTGACAACTCTGGCAAAGTAGAATTCTATAAGGGTAAAACTGTATCTGATCAACATATATAAATATGCTATCTGTCCTCAACATGGAAGCTCTACAGAGTAGAAACCCTGCACGATTTTGGAAAACAGCATGATTCCAATCACAATGCAGAACCAAGTGGAAATGGAGAGGTCCCAAAGGGGCCTCTGAAATCATCCGTGGAGTTCTATTCAAAATACAGAGTACTGGAGTATTAAGTTCACAGTTGGTTAAATGAGTTAGGCAAGCTTAAATTTACTTTAACAAGGTAAACAGACCAGACTTGCAAGGATATTCTATTTTGGCTTCTTGAGAGCAGTGTTTTAGACTCCATGGTTCCACTGAAATGACCCAAGACCCTCTGCAGAGGGCAGGGAAAGGAGGGTAAAGAGACAAGTCCTGGTGCAGTGGCTCATGCCTCTAATCCCAGCATTTTGGAAGGCCAAGGCAGGAGGATCATGTGAGGCCAGGAGTTCAAGACCAGACCTGGCAACATGGCAAGACCCCATCTCTACAAAAAATAAGAAAAATATAGGAGACCCTGCTCTGATTCAGCCCAATAGCCCTCCTTCCTTTGGAGTGATTGATTTCTTTTTTTTCCCCCTAGACAGGGTCTCACTGTATCGCCCAGGCAGCAGTGTGGTAGCACCATCACAGCTAACTGCAGCTTTGACCTCCCAGGATCAAGCAGTCCTCCCACCTCAGCCTCCCATATAGCTGGGACTACAGGCACATGCCACTAAGCCCAGCTAATTTTTTGTATGTTTTGTAGAGACAGGGTTTTGCCATGTTGCCCAGGATGGTCTTGAACTCCTGGGCTCAAACAATCCGCCTGTCTTGGCCTCTCAAAGTGCTGGGATTACAGAGGGGAGCCACTGCACCCAGCCTCTTCCTTTGTTTTTATGTATTGAGCTTCTTTCACAAGCATTATCTGAAGAAGAGTTTCTCTTGCTTCAAAAAAAAAAGTTTAAAAAACAACCAAAACCACTGTGGAGTTAATATGCTTAGAAGTCATGGTTTTCAAAAACTTTTAAGCAGAATCATTCTTTCCTGTTTATCCAAACCAGCTCAAATTCAATATGTAGACACACAAAACACACACACACACACACACACACACACACACACACACACAAATACAAGTATTTTCTCTTTTTCTTTTTTTTTGAGACCCCAGGCTGGAGCGCAGTGGCGCGATCTTAGCTCACTGCGACCTCCGCCTCCCGGGTTCAAGCGATTCCCCTGCCTCAGCCTCCCGAGTAGCTGGGACTACAGGTGTGCGCCACCACGCCTGGCTAATTTTTTGTATTTTAGTAGAGACGGGGTTTTACCATGTTGGCCAGGATGGTCTCAATCTTCTAACCTCATGATCCTCCCACCTCAGCCTCCCAAAGTGCTGGGATTACAGGCGTGAGCCACCGCGCCCAGCCTAAACCAAGTATTTTCAAAGCACACCTTTCACAAAACCCAAGCGCACCTGGTGAAGGTTGCTGCCACAGGCGTACTCCAGGTTACTGAGATGGAACTGAAGCACCTGTCCCTCCAGCTCACTGAATTGGATACCAGATTCCTTAATAAATGCCTTGTAGATCTCTTCTATCTTTTCTGTAATGGGAATGGATCAAAGCAGAAAAAAAACAGCTTTAACAAGATTCTCCAATTCCTTCTCCTTTGCTTTCAACCTGTCACCCAGCAACACCCAAAACTTCCAAAGTCTTTTCCCAAGTAAAGTGAGAGGGGAAAAGATCTCTTGATAAGGTCCATTTCTCTCAGGAAGAGAAAGTTTACCTTAACCGGAAACAAAGCTATGTAAGTTCTATATCTTCAGAAACGTCTCAATTTTGCTTAGTTGAAAAATGGTTTCCTCTTTTGCTCAAGATACAGAAAAACTGTCCCCACACATAGATGTACATGCACACACACAGAAGTTACCATTCTCTTTCTGGTCCTGCTACCATCACCTTAAAGTCAATGCTTACAACATCTCACCTCAACTAAGAGACCTGTAACCTATTGGCTACAGTCTGTCCCAAACAAGAATATTCCATCATGGGCTCGTATCCTGTCAGCACTCTGCCTCCATATCTACAATTACTGGTTGCCTATATAATAAATTCCCCAACCACAGCCAGGCAAAGCTAGCACATGTTAACCTCTCCAAAGGCAGCAGCTACGATCTGCCCACTCACAGGCTCCGCTGTGCTGCTTTGAATCTTTTTCCTGGTAAATTCCTACCCTGCAGGATCTGCGACCTCCCACTCTCCCTCGCAGGAATGCCTTCTCCCACCCAATCCCATCCATTCTTTATGGTGGGGCGTCACCGGGCCATGGCAAGCCTCCAGCATTTCTCCCTGTCATCAACTCCAGCCCTTACTTATCTGTCCCACTCAACTGGACCTTGTAACTATATGGACACAGCCCCGCGATCTCATTATTGTCTTACATTCCTTTGTAGCAGGGCTGGAAGAGGGTTCTGGCTTCATATCTGACTAATTCTAAGCATCTCAGTATAGGTGACTTCTTTACAACTGTTCCAGTGACGACAACCATCCAAAGCACGTATCACAGACTCCGAGTTTCTTTTTCTGGTGTTTTTTCTTTTTTTTTTTCCTGAGACAGGGTCTCACTGTGTCACCCAGGCTGGAGCGCAGTGGCACCATTCCGACTCACTGCAGCCTCAACTTCCTGGGCTCCAGCAATCGGCCTCCCAAGTAGCTGGGACTATAGGCGCCCGCCACTATGCCCAGTTAATTTTTGAATTTTTAGTAGAGACGGGCTTCACCATGTTGCCCAGGTTGGTCTCAAACTCCTGAGCTCAAGAAATCTACCCACCTCAGCCTCCCGAAGTGCTAGGATTACAGGTGTGAGCCACCACGCCTGGTCCCCAAGTTTATAGAATGTCACACACTTCTCTGACTAGAAGCAGAACTGAGTATCAGTTACTTCAAAATTTTTTTTTTTTAGAACAGCTCAAGGCTTTCATCAAAATGTTCAGTTCTTGCACTAGATTGTAACATGCGGATGCCCAAGAGGCCTCCAGATTTGTGCCTGGCTTTGTTGCTCCTAGACCCCTGGGCTTTGTGCCACTTTCTGTGACTTTTGTAGAAGTCCCATCCCCGCTTCCTGCTGTGCAGTTTCTACATTCCTGTTGGTTTTGTGGAGGGGGGGGAAACCAAGATTGCTAAGATAGTATATAAAATTAAATATAAACAGACTGAGAGAGGCCTGTGATTTTTTTTTTTTTTTTGGAGACAGAGTTTCGCTCGTCATCAAGACTGAAGTGCAATGGCCCGATCTTGTCTCACTGCAACCCCTGCCTCCCAGGTTCAAGTGATTCTCCTGCCTCAGCCTCCCAAGTACCTGGGATTACAGGCATGCGCCACCATGCCCGACTAATTTTTGTATTATTAGTACAGATGGGGTTTCACCATGTTAGCCAGGCTGGTCTCGAACTCCTGAACTCAGGTGATCCACCCACCTTGGCCTCCCAAAGTGCTGAGATTACAGGCATGAGCCACCGCGCCCAGCCGAGTGTGATTTTTATGTAAATAATATTTAAAATAGCTTTAGTGCACGTGCTTTCTGAAATGAAATCTAGTCCCTTAGTATTTAGATTCTAGTTTCCCCAGCTTTGTGCTGGTAAGATGAGATCTCAGACAGCTAAGATACCAACAGGCAGGATATAACTATAGCCTTACACAGAGATGTGTACACTATTATCAAAACTTTTAAACAAGCTATTGATAAGATGAAATACCCACTTACACAGTAAGAATTGCTGAGCCTACCTTAACAACTTGGGTTTTTTATTTGTTTTGTTTGTGAGACAGTGTCTCACTCTGTCACCCAAGCTGAGGTGCAGTGGTGAGATCATAGCTCACCGCAGTCTCTAACTCCTGGACTCAAGCTATCCTCTCACCTCCTGAGTAGCTGGGACTACAGGTGCGTACCATCATGCCTGGCCTACAGCTTGTTCTAGGTAAGGGTAAGGCAAAGCATTATCATTAAACATTTTTATCTGGTGACTCTGAAAGAAATGTAATGAAAACTCCAGCCAGTGACTGCAACACAGGTACAAAACACGAACCAAGTCCTCAGAATATCCTGCACGTCAGCCTAATAACTGTTCCCAACTCCAGGAAATTTAACAACCTACGAGTTAGTCTGGACACTACAACATTTGTTTAAATGATCCCTGTTGACGGGAGTATATTTCTGAAAATGTTCTCTTATAGTATATCAGTCAAAACTTACTAAGGATGATTACAGCGTAGGTCTCTTAGAGGTGGTGGGTTGCCACAGTAGAGGGGGAGGGAATAGAGAAAAAGAAGAGATACACAGTCTCTGCTATTAAGAAGTTTACTCCAAACAGAGATGAACTGTATATCAGCCTGAGGAATTGAGAGCTCTTGCAAAGAAACATAGTTGAAGCAAATTAACACCTTGCAAACTGAGTTCCAATGTTCACACTACAAGAAACTCCAACATGCCTCCAAGAACTACAGGTGAATACATTCAGGTCACAAAATTGTAGGCCAAATAAATATCAATTTAAGAAGCAATACAGTAAAATTTCAGCTGGCACCCTCGTGAAAATGAGCCACTATGGATGGTCAAGTTTTCTAAATAGTTGTGGCTAATATTTCCCATTTAAGTACAAAAGCCAAAAGATTTTGAATTAAAATTCCTTTTTTTTTTTTTGAAATAGGGTCTTGCTTTGTTGCCCAGGCTGGAGTGCAGTGGTGGGATCATAGCTCACTGGAACCTCAACCTCCTCAGCTCAAAGCTATCCTTCTACCTCAGCCTCCCGAGTAGCTGGGACTACAGACACACACCACCATCACCACTATGCTTGCCCCCCCCTCCCCCTTTTTTTTTTTTATAGACACAAGGCTCACTATGTTGCCCAGGCTGGTCTTGAACTCCTGGGCTCAAGTGATCTTCCCCGCTTGGCCTCCCAAATGCTCGGATTACAGGTGGGAGCCACTGTGCCTAATGGGTTAAAATTCTTAAACTGTAATACTCTTTTTTTTTTTTTGAAATGGAGTCTCGCTCTGTCACCCAGGCGGGAGTGCAGTGGCGCAATCTCGGCTCACTGCAAGCTCTGCCTCCCAGGTTCACGCCATTCTCCTGCCTCAGCCTCTCCGAGTAGCTGGGACTACAGGCGCCCGCCACCACGCCCGGCTAATTTTTTTGTATTTTTAGTAGAGACGGGGTTTCACTGTGGTCTCGATCTCCTGACCTCGTGATCCGCCCGCCTTGGCCTCCCAAAGTGCTGGGATTACAAGCGTGAGCCACCGCGCCCGGCAACTGTAATACTCTTGCATTCTTAAAATACACTGGAAAAAACCTTAACTCACTGCTCGACAAAAAGAAATCCTGGCACACAGAAACCCTTATCTAGAAAAGACATTACAGGGTGATGATTTATCACACAGGGCTTACCACATGTTTCCATAAAAGTAAGCTACTCTGGGAAAATTAAAATTAAACATGTAGGTAATTTTGTAAAACACCAGCTATTGTGTAAAGTAAGGTCTGTGTGTGTGTGTGTACACACCGCAAGCATCTAAGGCTCCCTAAAAAAAGTTCTCCTCCCCTGAGAACTTGGAGGATCCATCAGTCCAAAAGAAATGCTCAGGAGAGCTACCCTCCTGTTGCCGACATCCGACCTCGCAAATGAACGATGCCACTGCTGATGAAGCTTAGGTAACAACGAAACTGAGATGGAACAATCAGAACACCGTTCTCCCCATACCTCCTAAAGGGACATCTTGGAGCTGAGTCTTATCCTTTCTCCACTCAGAGACAACATCCAAGAGAGCATTAAAATGAAAATCCATGCGCTTGTCAATAGTGGGGTCAGTTATTCTTCCACCTTCCTGAATTAAGTCACATCTTTCTCCAAATTTATGCATGCTGATGCCAAGCTTCAAAATAATAAGAATAAGAAGGTGAAAATTTTCCCTGGAAAAAAATATTTACAGGTTCTAAGCTGAAAATCAGACAGAGCTCTCATGGAGAAAATGGTCTCATACCTCTCAAAAATAAAGCTAAATATGCTTCACAGGGAATGGCAGCAAAGTCAGGCAGTGAAAAAAGCATGAAATCTACAAGATCTTATTTGATGAGAATGTGAGAGGGGCACCAACAGCTCCTACGCCATGCCCACTGTAACTTTTTGGCTAATGTTTCAGATGCTAGACACTGCCTGTCCTTGCTCGAACATTCTATCTCCTCTGTGGACCCTCATGTAAATGAACACACAAACACACAAACACTCACAGCAGAAATTGAAATTGAACTGACCATCAGTAAACATTTCAGAAAAAGCCTTGGGCCCACCAACTCTTCAAATAAACTCTGTAAGACTGCCAGATTAAAGACAGGCTGCCTCATTAAATATGACGTTCAGATTAGTAATATATAATTTTTTAAAGTATATGTATGTCCCAAATATTGCATGTAAAATATCCCATGTAATACTGGGAAATACTTGGGCAAAAAATTACTTGTTTATCTGAAAGTGAAATTTAATTGAGAATTCTGGATTTTTATATGCTAAATCTGGAAACTCTAAAATTATGAGCTAACCAAGTGGCCTGCAAATAACAAGGAAATAAAATTAAACAGCTTAGAAAAAGGAAAAAATGTCTTTTACATCCTCTAGTTCTACCTTCTCAGAAAGGGAGAAGTGTAATTCTTACTACTTTGCAGAGGAGATGAGGGGGCTGTTATATGTAATTTACTTTAGAAGCATATTAATACTGCACACAAGCAAATTGAAACTGTTTTTCTTTCCTTTATCTACAACGCAAAGCTAAAAGAAACTCACTTGCTCACACATTAATGCTACTGGGTTGTTAATACACCCATTGACAATCTGAGCTCCTCTTCCCACTGTGACGCCTTTAAAAGATTTATCATCCCAGACTCGGCCTCCAATTCTGTCTTTGGCTTCCAGAACAGTCACCTAAAAAGACAGACAGTCAGGGAAGCTAAATGGGACACAAGAGTTATATCAGACACGGTATTATAAAAATGTAGAAGGACACTGTTAAATAGCCTCTATATTTGGTTAATTCCAAATATTTCTACAAAAACAACTTTAAAAAGCAGGCAGTGTGAACAACAGAAGCCAAAATAGATGTTCAAAACAATCCATCTAGACTCTAGCAAGGAAAAACTGAGTGGTCTGTTGAAAGAATCACTCAAACCAGATAATAAGATTTGATGAACTAGGCCAGACACGATGGCTCATGCCTGTAATACCGGCACTTCGGGAGGCCGAGGCAGGAGGATCACATGAGGCCAAGAGTTTGTGACCAGTTTGGCCAACATGGTGAAACCCTGTCTCTACCAGAAATACATAAATTAGTCGAGGCGTGGTGGCACACACCTGTAATCCCAGCTATTCAGGTGACTGAGGCACGAGAATCGCTTGAACCCGGCAGGTGGAGGCTGTAGGGAGCAGAGATTGCGCCACTGCACTCCAGCCTGGGCAACAGAGTGAGACCTTGTCTCAAAAAACAAAAAGATTTAATGAACTAGTATATGAAATGTACTTTGAAAGTTTTTTATAAAATAGTGTTCCATAAGAAGCAGTTAAAAACTTCTTTAGGTGATTTGTCCTAAGAAATATCTACGTAGCAAAATTCCTTTAGCACTGCGAATAAGCCTTAACTTCCCTAAGATATATTATTTAAAAAAAAAAAAAAGTATGCCACTCCATATAAATATGACTTCATGGGCTTGGCCTAATGAGGTTTGTCTCATACCCAGGCTATTTTATTGCCACCAAATTTCTAATGCTGGTGGCATGAGAAGCTGCTCTTGGGTGCACCGGCAGCGCTTCACCTGCAGCCCTGGGATTCCAAGTGCCACATTCCCTGAGTTGCATTACCTGCAAATGTGAGTCCTATTCATTGCAGGGCCAGTCTTTCACTTCTGGATCTCTAGAAACTACTTGAAATTCTCAAGGAGAGGTTCCCCAAGTTAACCATCTTTCAGGCTACTCAGAGGAATCTATTTCCCACCCATGGGGGGAATGGAGGGTCTCCTGGGTATCTCCCTCATCACTTGGGGATGGGGCAGAAAGTAATATTGATTCTCCAAACTGCTTTCTCAAACTTACATTCTTCACTTTCTCTAACTAGGAAGGCTGCACCTTGTAGTTCTACCCTCTTTCTCTGACTTCAATTTTACACAGAACCATCCATTTCTAGTTTTTGATTTTTTTGAGTTGGGGTCTCACTCTGTCACCCAGACTGGAGTGCAGTGGCTAGATCTCGGCTCACTGCAACCTCCACCTCCTTCACTCAAGAGATCCTCCCACCTCAGCCTCTTGAGTACCTGGGGCCACAAGTGCATACCACCATGCCCAGCTAATTTTCTTTTTGTTTTTGTTTTTGTTTTTTTTTTTTTTTGTAGAGACAGGGTTTTGCCATGTTGCCCAGGCTGATCTCAAACTCCTGAGCTCAAGCGATCTGCTCACCTCGGCCTCCCAAAGTGCTGGGATTGCAGGCACTGAGCCACTGTGCCCAGCCCATTTCTACTTTCTTTTTAGTATAAGAGGAAGGCTGAACATTAAAGACCAGCCTGCCTAGATTTTGGATTTTAATAACCTTCCTTGTAATATAATCTGTAGAGGCCAGGCGTGGTGGCTCATGCTTGTAATCCCAGCACTTTGGGAGGCCGAGGCGGGCGGATCACGAGGTCAGGAGATCGAGACCACGGTGAAACCCCGTCTCTACTAAAAATACAAAAAAATTAGCCGGGCGTGGTGGCAGGCGCCTGTAGTCCCAGCTACTCGGAGAGGCTGAGGCAGGAGAATGGCGTGAACCCGGGAGGCAGAGCTTGCAGTGAGCCGAGATTGCGCCACTGCACTCCAGCCTGGGCGACAGAGCGAGACTCTGTCTCAAAAAAAAAAAAAAAAAAGTAATATAATCTGTAGGTTTCCCAAGTAAAACTCAAATAACCTTGGCCCAAATATCTAACACTGAAATAAACAATCAACTGAAACACGTGCTAGGCCCGGAGCAGTGGGTCATGTCTGAAATGAGATTCAAAGGGCGTTTTTTTGTTTGTTTGTTTGTTTGTTTTGTTTTGTTTTTTTGAGATGGAGCCTCACACTCTGTCGCCCAGGCTGGAGTGCAGTGGCGCAATCTCGGCTCACTGCAAGCTCTGCAAAGGGCATTTTTGACAGGCATAAAAAAATTTAACTGGAGGCTGGGCACAGTGGCTCATGCCTGTAATCCCAGCACTTTGGGAGGCCAAAGCAGGCAGATCGCTTTAACTGAGGAGTTTGAGACCAGCCTTGCCAACATGGTGAAATCCCGTCTCTACCAAAAATACAAAAATTAGCCAGTCTCATAACACTGTCTCGAAATAAATAAATAGAAAAAAAAACAGAACTGAGTATTTTAGAAACTTTTACACAAGGAACAGTGAATATCCATGCTACTATTTGCTGTCTCAAACTACTGCGGAAACGGGCTTTTTCCCATCATGTCTATTGTGCGAATAATAATCTGTCAAGAATTTCTACTTTGGCCAGGTGCAGTGGCTCACATCTGTAATCCCAGCACTTTGGGAGGCCAAGGCAGGAAGATCACTTGAGGTCAGGAGTTCAAGACTGGCCTGGCCAACATGGTGAAACCCCACTCTACTAAAAATACAAAAATTCGCTGGGCAGGATGGCACACACCTGTAATCCCAGCTTGAACCCAGAAGGCAGAGGTTGCAGTGAGCTGAGATCACACCGCTGCACTCTAGCTAGCCTGGGCGACAGAGCGAGACACTGTCTCAAAAAAAAAAAAAAAAAAAAAAAAGAATTTCTACTTTAATGCCAAGTTAGAGTTTCTTCTGACTTGCTCATTAGAGTCTAAAATTATCTCCAAAGCTGTGAGAATTTCTATTTACCTTTTTCTTATGAAATCAATGTCAAGTTTTATAACTTTTCTAGGACCTAATATAAACATACAATGTATTTAGTATTCTTCACTAAAAATAGGAACTGGTTTCTAAATCTTAGAAATTTGGACCAAAAGGAGCAGCCAACCATCTGTTCTAACTCCATGTCCCCAAAATCCTACCTTAATTCCAAAGTTATGCAGTTGCCTAGCAGCTGCTAATCCTGCTGGACCAGCCCCGATAATGATGACTGATTTCTTAAAAAGAAAAGAAACAAAACTCCAATTAGAGCAGATGATAATGACGACCTGTTTTAGCTGTTCTGGAACTGCAGAGCAAATTTGTTCACTGGCATTTCTTTGATGTCCTTAGAAAGTTATTTTCCTAAAGAATGTGGTGGCACTTGTCTTATTACTCCCTTCCCTTTTTCCCTACAATCTGGGGAAACAGTGCTTGATGTTCTCCTTTCAGGAGAAACACATTCTGTGAAAGCCTTGCTTCTGTAAGTTTTATGGTGATAATGTGGATTTTACTATATTTATTAACAGCAACAGACTAGTGTTTGTCCTGATCAACGGCAAGGCTATTGCTAAAGCTACAATCACCTACATTGTGGTAGTCCTTAGGGAGAAGATACTGGTCGGCTCCCACGCTGAGAACTCCAGTGTTGATGAGACCTTTTCTGGTCATAAAATACAGTATTCTCTCCACTTCCTGAATGCATCGAATACGCACGAGACCCCGGACGATGATGTGAGGAATACATTTCTGAGGAGTAAGAGCTTCCTGTGTTTGGAAATAAAACCAAACTGCTTTTTTAAAAAAGTCCCAAGAAATTCAAACAATAGCAGGAAAACAATCCATTTAAAAGACAAGTAAAATATCTGAATCAACATTTCTCAAAAGCAGATGCTCAAATGGCCAACAGGTACAGTCCTCCCTGGTTTCCAGGAGGAGATTGGTTCTAGAATCCTCCTGAGAAGACCAAAATCCATAGATTCTCAAGTCCCTTATGTAAAATGACATAATATTTACATATAATCTACGCATCCAGCATGCTTTACCCTACCTCTAGATTACTTGTAATACCTAATACAATGTAAATGCTATGTAAACAGTTGTTACATAATATTGTGTAGAAAATAATGACAAGGAAAGTCTGTATAGTGTTTAGTAGAGATGCCACCATCCATTTTTTTTCCCAAATATTTTCAAGATGTGGAACCCAAAGGTACAAAAGCCAAGTATATATGAAAAACTGCTCACCATCACTAATCATCAAGGAAATGCAAATTAAAGCCACAATGAAAATCACCTGACACCTGTTAAAATGGCTATTATCAAAAAAGACAAAAGGTAACAAATGATGAAGAGAAAAAAGAACTCTTCTTCACTGTTGGTGGAATGTACATTAGTATAGTCATTACGGAAGACAGTATGGAGGTGTCTCAAAAAACTAAAAAACAAAACTACCACATATATGATCCAGCAACCCCCACTGCAGGGTAGTCAAATAAAATGAATCAGCACGTCAAAGAGAGATGTGTTCTCCCATGTTCATTGCAGCATTATTACAACTGCCATGATACGGAATCAACCTGGAGTCCATTGATGGATGAATAAAGAAAATGTGCTATATCCACACAATGGAATACCATTCAGCCTTAAAAGAAAAAAAGGAAATCCTGTCATTTGCAACAACATGGTTGACCCAGAAGGACATTATGTTAAGTGAAATAAACCAGACACAGAAAAATACTGCATGATCTCACGTACACATGTGGAATCTAAAAACATCCAACTCACAGAAGCAGAAAGTAGAATGGGCATTACCAGGGGCTGAGGGTGGGGGAATAGTGGGGAGATGTTCATCAAAGGACACAAAATTTCAGCTTAGACAAAAGGAATAATTTCAGGAGATCCATTTTACAACATGGTAACTACAATACATAGTTAACAACAATGTATTATATACTTGAATATCATGGAGAGAGTTTGCAGTTATCAGAGACAAAAAAGGTAACTATATGATGTAAGGCATATGTTAATTAGGTCAATTTAGCTATTCCACAACGTATATATATTTTCTTTTTCTTTGCTTTTTTTTTTTTTTTTTGAGATGGAGTTTCACTCTGTGGCCAGGCTGGAGTGCAGTGGCGCGATCTTGGCTCACTGCAACCTCTGCCTCCCTGGTTCAAATGATTTTCCTGCCTCAGCCTCCCAAGTAGCTGGGACTACAGGCGCCTACCACCAAGCCTAGCTAATTTTTTGTATTTTTAGTAGAAACAGGGTTTCACCGTATTGGCCAGGCTGGTCTCAAACTTCTGACCTCAGGTAATCCACCCGCCTCGACCTCCCAAAGTGCTGGGATTACAGGCATGAGCCACCGTGCCTGGCCACAACATATATATATGTATTTCAAAACATCAGATTGTACACGATAAATATATACAATGTTTAAATTTCTCGATTTAAAAGGCAAACCAATTAATGTTTAAAACTTTTTTTGGTTCCTCAAAAGGTTAAACCTAAAATACCATATGACCCAGTAATTCCAATCCTTAGTATATACCAAAAAGAACTGAAAACAGATGTTCAAACAAAATGTTCACAGCAGCAGTATTCAAATAGGGAAAAGGTGGAAACAATTCAAAGCCAATTAATGGATGAATGGACAAACAAAATGTAGTATGTACAATGAAATATTATTCAGCTATAAAAGTTAGTGAAGTTCTGACATGTGCTACAACATGGATAAACCTTGAAAACATTATGCCAAGCGAAAGCAGCCAGTCATAAAAGGCCACATATTATATGCTTCCATTTACTGGAAATATCTACTACAGGCAAATCTATACAGATAGAGAGTAGATTCGTGGTTGCCAGGGGCTGAGAGCAGGAGAAAATGAGAAGAGATTGTTTAATTGGTATAGGGTTCCCTCTTGGGATAATGAAAAAGTTCTGGAACTAGATAATGGTGAGGGTTATACATTATATATGTATTTAATGCCACTGAGCTGTAAATTATACAATGGTTAAGATGGAATGGGGCTGGGCACGGTGGCTCATGCCTGTAATCCCACCACTTTGGGAGGCTGAGGCAGGAGAAGCAATCACTTGAGCCCAAAACTTGGAGACCAGCCTGTGCAACATAGCAAGACCTTGTCTCCATTTAAAAAAAATAAGAAGGAAAAAAATATGGTAAATTTTATGTTATGTGTATTTAACCACAGTAATTAAAAAAAAAAAAATTCTCCAGGTTATTCAAATCCATCACTTATCACTAAGACAGTAAGAACAAAGGGAGGTTTGCCCAGTGGGGAAAAAGAAGAAGGAGACAACAGGAAGATATAGCGATTTACACTTTATCATGTCGGTTTTCCCTGAGCAAGAACGACTGCAGCTGGTGCATGGCGGCAGAGCACATCACACTCCTGACTCAACAAAGGCCACTATAGAAATCCAGGAGGCTGATCCTACTGACCACAGAAAAAGCTGGATTCTTGTGACTGACAAGATGGGTGGGGGGGTGGGGCGACCGGCACGGTGGCTCATGCCTTTATAGCACATAATCCCAGCACTTTGGGAAGCCAAGGCGGATGTATCACCTGAGGTCAGGAGTTCAAGACCAGCCTGGCCAACATGGTGAAACCCCATCTCTACTAAAAACACAAAAAATTTAGCCAGGTGTGGTAGTGCACACCTGTAATACCAGCACTTTGGGAGGCCAAGGCAGGTGCATCACTTGAGGTCAGGAGTTAGAGACCAGCCTGGCCAACATCGTGAAACCCTATCTCTACTAAAAACACACAAAAAATTAGCTGGGTGTGGTGGTGCACACCTGTAATCCCAGCTACTCAGGAGGCTGAGGCAGGAGAATCACTTGAACCCAGGATGCAGAGATTGCAGTGAGCGGAGATCGCACCATTGCACACCAGCCTGGGCAACAAGAGTGAAACTCTGTCTAAAAAAAAAAAGATACTGTCTTTCTCTGCTCACCCAGCCTTGGCATGACCTTGATCTGTTTCAAAGACTCAAGAGTAATGATGCCACCACCTCCACCCAGTGTCAGGAAGCAAGAACAGGCACCAAGCAGCTCCCACCCCAGGCCTCTCCTCTGCTCCTTGTCACCAACCCCCAGCTCCACCAGAACCAAATATTCAAGAAATAACACATACAACACTGGCTTGGATTGCTGCAGAAGATAACACATTTGTTTGTATTCATGAAGTTTAAAAAAAATCATTTCAAGGCCAGGTGTGGTGGCTCATGCCTGTAATTCCAGCACTTTGGGAGGCCAAGCCAGAAGGATTGCTTAAGCCCAGAAGTTTGAGAACAGCCTGGGCAACATAGCAAGACCTCATCTCTACAAAAAAATTAGCTGGGCATGGTGGCACATGCCTGTGGTCCCAACTACTCAGAAGACTAAGATGGGAGAATCACCTGAGACTGGGAAGGCGAGGCTGCTGTAGTGAGCTGTGATGGTGCCACTGCACTCCAGCCTGGGCAACAGAACAAGTCCGTGTCTCAAAAAAAAAAAAAAAAAGAAAACACACATTTCAAAGTCTTTGAATTCTTTTAAAGCCAATATATTTATGTTTTCCCACTATAATATTAAGTATATAAATTCTTTTTTTTTTTTTTTTTAAGATGGAGTTTCGTTCTTGTTGCCCAGGCTGGAGTGCAATGGTGCGATCTCAGCTCACTGCAGCCTCCGCCTCCTGGGTTCAAGCGATTCTCCTGCCTCAGCCTCCCAAGTAGCTGGGATTAAAGGCCACCCCGGCACCACCTCCAGCTAATTATTTGTATTTTTAGTAGAGATGGGGTTTCACCATGTTGGCCAGGCTGGTCTCGAACTCCTGACCTCATGTAATTCACCCAACTCGGCCTCCCAAAGTGCTGGGATTACAAGCGTGAGCCACCACGTCCGGCCAGTATACACAATAAATTGTATCTTATGAAAAACTAAAATAGATCCAGGTAAGTTTAGGATTTCTATACGATTCTTCCCCTGTATAAGTCAAATTTCAAAGTCAAACAAAAAGAAGTGTGACCAAAAAGAAAAAAATGAATCCAAGGTGTTTCTTTGTTGTGTTTTTTTTTGTTTTTTGTGTTTTTTGTTTTTTTGAGACGAGATCTCACTATCTTGCCCAGGCTGGTCTTGAACTCCTAGGCACAAGCAATCCTCCTGCCTCAGTGTCCCAAGTAGCTGGGACTACAGGGCCATACCACCACTCTTTATAATTTATTTATAGGAAATTCTGACCACAATTTTGTTCAGTTTGGTTCACTGAGCACCTATCTCAAGGCTACTGGGCGGAAAATAAGTTGCACAGCCTACTCACCTGGCTATGATTCACATGGTTGCATTAACAGCCATAACTTAATCAGGTTATGTCATTTCATTCTGGATTCTAATCCAGTGAAATGCCAAGGTGAAACTGGCATATCTTTCTTTAGTCAAGATCACTTTGGCAGTCTTGTACAATGTTCTGAATTCAGCAATGACGTAAACTGCTGAATAATAAATCAGAAAAATGCTAGGGTCAAGAGAATCTCTGTTGGTTTTTTTTTGGAAACAGGGTCTCATTCTGTCACCCAAGCTAGAGTGCAGTGGCACAATCACGGCTTACTGCAGCCTTGACCTCCCAAGCTCAGGCCATCCTCCTGCCTCAGCCTCCTATGTAGCTAGGACTACAGGCATGTGCCACCACACATGGCTAATTTTTTAAATTTTTGTAGAGATGGGGATCTCACTATGTTGCCCAGGCTGGTCTTGAACTCCTAGGCTCAAGCGATCCTCCTGCCTCAGCCTCCCAAAGTGCTGGAATTACAGACATGAGCCACTTCACCCAGCCCCTTTGTTTTTTGTTTTTAGCTAGTATTCCCATTCTGCCCCATAAATTATCTTCACCTTTTTCAAGGTGGGTACAATGTGACAGCCCTAACACGTATTTAGTCCCAACAGAAGAAAAGTACTGGTCTTGGTTGATTTAGGACGCCGAGGTGAATAAAAATTCCTGTCCTCAAGGATTTGTAATTCAATCTTTGATGTTTTTCCCTCCTGCCATTGCCATTGGAATTCTTTGGACCAAACCTTGCACCTTATACTCACCACTAGGGAGTCAGCATTCTGACTATGTGTGGTCTAAAGTGGTGGTTTTCAACAAGGGGTGATTCTGTCCCCATTTGGAAATGTCTATAGACATATTTGGTTTTCACAGGTGGGAAGCATTACTGGAATCTAGTGGGTAGAAGCCAGGGATCTTGCTAAATATCCTACAGTGCAAAGACAGTCCCCACTACAAAGAATTATCTGCCCAAATTGTCAACAGAGGCAAGGCTGAGAAACCCTGGCGTAAAAGCTTCCAGCCCCAGATAAAGTATCCCCTCCTTTTCAACATGGTTCTCCTCTGTCCAGTGCTATTGGCTAACATGCCCTTACTTACTTTGCAGTTAGTATACCACAGTGCGAGGATGAGGTTTCTCAAAGCCAGGTACATGGTGGGGTCTCGGGAATACTCTGGAAACTCATAGAGCTCATCCAGTTCCATCACATCCGGCCTCACACAGAGGGCTTTGCCACACTCATTGGGCTGGTAGAAAGGCTGGAAGTATCGGTTCATGCCTGGAACTGATAGGTAACACAAATGGGCAACTCCTGCAAGCTGCAACTTCCAAATCCAGAAGAATTAAAGGGCAAAAGCAAACCAAAAAGTAAGCCTAGACAAGCTCCACTGTCTACCCTACATAAATACCTCTGCTTCCTCCACCCAGTTAGACAAAACGTACATAAATTAAGTATTTTTCTCATTCTTTCTTCATGCTATTCTCAACTTTAATTTCCATAGCATGGAAAAATTATTTTATTTTTAATTGTGGTAAAAAAATGCATACCATAAAATTTATCATCTTAATTTTTTTTTTTTTTTTTGAGACAAAGTCTTGCTCTGTTGCCCAGGCTGGAGTGCAGTGGTCCGATCTTGGCTCACTGCAACCTCCATCTCCTGGGTCCAAGCGATTCTCATGCCTCAGCTTCTTGAATAGCTGGGATTACAGGTGCTCGCCACCACATCCAGCTAATTTTTCTATTTTTAGTAGCTATTGGTTTCACTATGTTGGCCAAGCTGGCTTCAAGGTACTGGCCTCAAGTGATCTGCCCACCTCAGCCTCTCAAAGTGCTGGGATTACAGGCATGAGCTACCATGCCCAGCTATCTTTTTTTTTTTTTTTTTTTTTTTTTGAGATGGAGTCTCACTCTGTCACCCTGACTGGAGTTCAGTGGCGCGATCTCGGCTCGCTGCAAGCTCCACCTCCCGGGTTCACACCATTCTCCCGCCTCAGCCTCCCGAGTAGCTGGGACTACAGGCACCCGCCACCATACCCAGCTAATTTTTTGTTGTTGTTGTATTTTTAGTAGAGACGGGGTTTTACTGTGTTAGCCAGGATGGTCTCGATCTCATGACCTCGTGATCCACCTGCCTCAGCCTCCCAAAGTGCTGGGATTACAGGCGTGAGCCACCGCGCCCGGCCTTCTTATCTGCTTTTAAGTGTACAGTTCAGTAGTGTTAAGTACGTTCATGCTGCTGTGCACAGATCTCTAGAACTTTCTCATCTTGTAAGACAAATTCTGTATCCATTGAATGCCCACTCTTCATGGAGATACGTTTTTAAAATAACTTTTTTTCTTCTCTCGAGACAGAGTCTTGCTCTGTCACCCAGGCTGGAGTGTAATGGCACAATCTCAGCTCACTGCAACCTCCGCCTCCCAGGTTCAAGCGATTCTCCTCCCTCACCCTCCCCAGTAGCTGGGATTACAGGCACACACCATCACACCTGGCTAATTTTTTGTATCTTTTTTATTTTTTAGTAGAGACGGGGTTTCACCATTTTGGCCAGGCTGATCTCAAACTCTTGACCTCATGATCTGCCCGTCTCAGCCTCCCAAAGTGCTGGGATTACAGGCGTGAGCCACTGTGCCTGGCCTAAAATAACTCTTATGGCATTTTTCTGACTATAAAATGAATAGGTTCATAGAAGTAAATAACAATCACTAACCCCTGATTGTGTCAGTAGTGGAGTTACATTTAGGGGTACACTTTATCCTTATTTCTGTGTCTATTAACAGAGAATATTCATATAATAGATATTTGCCTTCACGAAACTGGAAAAAAATGTTATGAAAGTGCCGTTTTCTAACCTGCTTTTTAATGTGTACAATATCATGAATACTTTCCTGTGTCACTAAATATGCATTCAATGGCTGTATAATATTTTCTTATTATTTAATCATTTCCCTATTGCTAGGCATTACATTTCATCCAATTACTTCACTATTACAAGCAATGTGAAAAGAAATTTCTTTGTACGTATCTTTGGATTTATGTTTGATTAGTTGTTTAAGATAAATTCCTAGAAATAGCACTGCTGGGTCAAAGAGTCTCTGTTTAAAAGTTTTTGATGCACACTGCCAAATCTTCCTTCGTAAACGTACACTCTCCCTAACAGTAGTCAAATGCCTCTTCATCACATCTTTGTTAACCCTGGGAATTACCACTTTAGCTTTGATTTCCACCACATCTATATTTCAGTGTTATTAGTAAACAACAACAACAACAACAACAACAAAACCTTAAGATACGACCACAGTGCAAAAATCTATTTGCATAATCAAAAATGCCATCTGTTCCTGCCCAGGCGTAGGAAATCCAGAATTCTTGCTTCTTACGCCAAGAATTCTAATGTAGAATTTTAAAGATACCTTTAAAGTAAATAATCAGGCCGGGTGCACTGGCTCATGTCTGTAATCCCAGCACTTTGGGAGGCCGAAGGGGGCGGATCACTTGAGGTCAGGAGTTTGAGACCAGCCTGGCCAACATGATGAAACCCTGTCTCTACTAAAAATATAAAAACTAGCCAGGCGTGGTGGCGTGCGCTTGTAATCCCAGCTACTCGGGAGACTGAGGCAGGAGAATCGCTTGAACCTGGGAGAAGGAGGTTGCAGGGAGCCAAGATCACACCACTGCACTCCAGCCTGGGTGACAGAGTGAGACTCCGTCTCAAAAAAATAAAATAAAATAAAAAATAAATAATCAAAAGCATGCCTGCTCTGTAGTTTTTTTGAGAGTAGGTAATTTTGCTGGGATCACCAGTGGCAATAATTAGAGGCAGAAAGACTCAGAAGAAAAAGGACTGCTCATATAGTGGAAAACTTTTTCCCGGTAAGTCAGAGTTCATGTTATCATTAAACGAGACAGCAATCCAGCTTCCAAATAAATACTCATTAAGTCCTGTAGGTAATTCATGAGTGTTGCAGGTTTTCCAAATTACTGAGGAAAAATTAACCACACACTATACACAAATGATATGACTGATCCGCAGTACAACCATTTCCATGAAATAATGAGGGGCTTTATATCACAGGTCACATACATTTTTAAAAATAATTTTTATCTATTTATTTATTTTTAGAGACGAGATCTCGCTATGTTGCCCAAACCAGTCTCAAACTCCTGGCCTCAAGGGATCCTCCTGCCTCGGCCACTCAAAGTGCTGGGATTACAGGCATGAGTCACTGTGCCCAGCCTGCACATTTAAAAAAAATCCTTTGCATTTTGCTCACTCATACATTCCCCAGGGAGGGGAGCGGGGAATGGAAAGCAGGGAGTCCCAGGAACGGCTCTCACCATGCACGGAGGGGGCAGCCTTGGAGTGCTCCAGCTTCCCAGGGCTGGCATTGCCAGTGGCAGCGGCGCGGTTTGTGCTGGTGCAGGAGGGGCTCATGCCAACACAGTCAGGGTAGTAGGCAGACAGCAGGGGCGCTGCCACGCTGTCTTTCAGCAAAGGAGGTAGGATGAGCATAGAGTACCACCAATGGTTGGAAACTTCCAATACTCTCTGCAATGGGCCAGACAGGAAGAAGAGAGACAAGGACAGACAAGAAGTGTACATGCAGATTCTGCCAGGGACACACGGTTCCCTTCGTTTCACTTGTCCTTAACCCACTATGCTTTTTCTCGCTCAGACTTAACAATTCTATTCCAGAGCTCTACACACACAGATGTAGAAACAAAAATGGGCTGATAACACCTGGCGAGAATGTCTGCCAGACAGAATCCTTTCTGACATATGGCAACAGCCTCCCTTATCCCTCCCCCAAAATAAGCCCCCCAATGCCAGGTGAGTCTGAAAGCTGTGCCCATTTACTAGATCACAAGGCTAGGTTTAAGTCTGATGTGAAAAATGTGTCTCTGCTCAGTAATCATCTATCATTCAAGCCCCCCGCCTTTAACTTAGGACCTCAAGATAGTTAAAGTTGGGAAACTGGGCATAAAAAATAATGCTCCCAAGTAGTAAGTATTACCGCTTTTTGCCAAAGGCTACTAAAAAACTTTCAGAGGGAAAAGTACACTGCAACCATCAAAATAAGATGCCAAATGTAGAACTGAACAAAAGCAGTTATTTTCAGTCTTCAAATATGTGATCCTGTTCCAGAGTTGACTTAACATGGAGTCATCAAATCAGAGCCTTCTCATGATGACTACTGAAATAAAAAGAAAGTCTATGTGGCTTCTAAAGCAACACTGCCACAATCCATGGCAGACAGGCTTTTCTAAATGCAATCTGACACTTATGCTCCAGGAATTCGGGGAAAAAAAAGGTCTATTCTGGAGCCTGGGAAAAAAAAAAATGTGTGTGTATGTGTGTGTGTGTGTGTGTGTGTGTGTGTGTACACACACATATATACATACTGATATGGTTTGGCTGGGTCCCCACTCAAATCTCATCTTGAATTGTAGTTCCCATAATCCCCATGTGTCATGGCAGGGAACTGGTAGGAGGTAATTAAACCACAGGGGCGGTTACCCTCATGCTGTTGTGATAATGAGTTCTCATGAGATCTGATGGTTTTACAAGGGGCTTTTCCCCCTTTGCTCGACACTTCTCCTTCCAGCCATCATGAAGGACACATTTGCTTCCTCTTCTGCCATGATTGTAAGTTTCCTGAGGCCTCCCCAGCCATGCAGAACTGTGAGTCAGTTAAACCTCTTTTCTTCATAAATTATCTAGTCTCAGGCAGTTCTTTATAGCAGCGTGAGAATGGACTAATACACATACACACACCCTTTTATATAACAGAATGGATTTAAAGTAGATTTGCTAAAAGTCAATGCTGTCTTTGCCTGAAAAGCTATTGTAGTTCCTGAGTTTCAGACATCTAGAACAATCCAATCCTAAATCATTGAAAATCAGAATGACTCAGGATTCTAGAAACTCAAGAAACCCAAAATTTAAAAACCTCTTTTCTGAAACAGTCACCAAATCTGGTTACTGTCAGTTTGTCAACTCAGGTAGCAAAGTCTTATGAAGACAGAGGAAATGTGACCAGCTTTGCCAGCTGGAAGTACTGTTCCCCCTCCCATATCTGCACGAGGACAGGACAAAGCCAACATGCTGAGATCAGAATGCATAAGAACACTCCTGCAGCTGAATCCAGGCCAAGACAATCAAACTGTGGCCCTCTTGTGCTTTTCTTAGGAGGACTCAAGTGGAGAAAAGGTCACAAAGTCATCCTTGAAAAACAAGTACAGCAAGCCTGAGCCCTAGAGCCAGGCAGGAAAGCTGTGTCTTCCTCTTCGTTTCCTTTTAATGAAAAGCAACATAACTTTATTTTTATTTTTTAAGTTGGGGACAGGACTACCCATAATATCATTATTGCTAACATTTTCATAATATAGTTATCATGTTAGATTAAATAGTCACGATCAGCAACCAAAGAGAAAGAAATTCATGAAGCTGTTACTATCATTTCCTTATAACACTTATCATCAAAAGCACAATTAACCCCAATCCACAGCATCCGGAAATACTCACTAGATCCTCTGGGAGGGAACAATGATCTGAGGTCTCGGGCTACAAAAGAAAACCAAGTGTTAAATTTGGGTTGCTTATAAAATAGTCTCAGGTATCCATTTATCTTCAGTAAGACATCTCTTTTCACCTATCGGGCTGGCAAAGAAAAACATTTTGATGAAACAATGTATAAATGAGAGTGTCTGGAGGCCTGGCTCTGTGGCTCACGCCTATAATCCCAGCACTTTGGGAGGTCGAGCAACAGTTTGGGAGGTCAAGGGCGGGGGGATCACTTAAGGTCAGGAGTTTGAAACCAGCCTGGCCAAGATAGTGAAAAACTGTCTCTACTAAAAATATAAAAATTAGCCAGGCATGGTGGCGGGTGCCTATAATCTCAGCTAGTGGAGAGTCTGAGGCAGGAGAATTACTGGGACCCAGGAAGTGGAGGTTGCAGTGAGCCGAGACTGCGCTACTGTGCTCCAGCCAGGGTAACAGAGCGAGACTCCATCTCAAAAAAAAAAAAAAAAAGTGAGGGTGTGAGGAGACAGGCACTCTCATAAGGATGTTCCTGGTGGAAAATAAAGGCATATAACAACCACGAAGGGCAGTGACAAAATACGAACATTTAAAATGCACAATCATTTGACATCATCTTTTATTAACTGAAAATACGTATGACACATCCAGCAATTCTAACTGGGTTATATTTTCCAGAGAGAGACTCTTGTATATCTGCACCAACAAAAGTATTACAAAATGTTCAAAGGAGCATTATTTGTATTCAAAAAAAGCTAGAAACTGGCCAGGCTCAGTGGCTTATGCCTGTAATCCCAGCATTTTGGGAGGTCAAGGCAGGTGGATCGCTTGAGCCTAGGAGTTCAACACCAACCTGGGTAACACAGACAGACCCCCCCCCCATCTCTACAAAAATTGCAAAGATCAGCCAGGCTTGGTGGTGCACGCATGTACTTCCAACTACTCGGGAGGCTGAAGTGGTAGGACTGATTGAGCCCAGGAGGTTGAGGCTGCAGTGAGCTGTGATAGCACCACTGCACTCCACCTGGGCAACAGAGACCTTGTCTAAAAAAAAAAAAAAAAAAAAAAAAGAAAAAAGCTAGAAACAACCCAAAGGTCATCAACAGTACAATGGACACTCAATTGTATTATAGTCAAACAATGACATGCTGCACAGCAATGAAAACAAACTACGACCACACATTACAACACGGACGCATCTCACAATGTTGGGCAAAAGAAGCTAGAACAGGCCACATGCAGTGGCTCATGCCTGTAATCCCAGCACTTTGGGACGCTGAGGTGGGTGGATCACCTAAGGTCAGGAGTTCGAGACCAGCCTGGCCAACATGGTGAAACCTTGTCTCTATTAAAAATACAAAAATTAGCCGGGCGTGGTGGTGCGCACCTGTAATCCCAGCTACTTGGGAGGCTGAGGCAGGAGAATCACTTGAACCTGGAAGGCGGAAGTTGCGGTGAGCCAAGATCGCAACACTGCACTCCAGCCTGGGCAACAGAGCGAGACTCCGTCTCAAAAAAAAGAAGCTAGAACAATCATAATGTAGGATACCATTCATGTAAAACTTAAAAACAAGCAAAAAAACAAAACTAAACAAAACTGTATGATTGTAAGTCAGAAAAGTAGGTAGTTACTATAGGGGAGCAAGGGTTACAGACTGTAATTAAAAGTGACACGGGGCTTCTAAGGGGCTGGTGTGTGTTCAGTTTCCTTCCCAGGAGCCAGCTAAATGAGTACTTGGTGAAAATTCATTGAGCTATGCATTTTGATTTGTGCATTTTCTGTTTGTATATTTCACTAAGAAAAGTTGCCTAAATAAACAAGATTGTTATACCATATGGCCTAGCAGTTCTAGTCCTTGGGCTATATTTCAAAGACACTCTTGTCCTTGTGCCAAGCAAGAATGCTCACAGTAGCATTTGTATGTAACACCCAAAAACTAGAAGCAGCCCTTATATTCATGAACACAAGAATAGATACACCAAGGTAGGTTCACACAATGTAATACTACTCTTTGGTATTAACACACCAAAGTTTTAGATGCATCAACATGGATGTATCTCCAAAACCTTAATGTTGAGTGAAAAGAGCAAGTTAAAGAGGAATATAAACAATATAATTTGTAACCAGTATAAAAATATGCAAAACTTATGTTACTTAGGGTTTCAGAAATATGTATTAACTCTATAACAAAAAGCAAAGGAATAAGAAAGACAAAATTCAGGGCCGGGCGCGGTGGCTCACATCTGTAATCCCTGCACTTTGGGAGGCCGAGGTGGGTGGATCACCTGAGGTCAGGAGTTCGAGACAAGCCTGGCCAACGTGATGAAACCCCGTCTCTACTAAAAATACAAAAATAAGTCGGGTGTGGTGGTGGGCACCTGTAATCCCAGCTACTAAGGAGGCTGAGGCAGGAGAATCGCTTGAACCTGGGAGGTGGAGGATGCAGTGAGCCGAGACTGCGACACTGCACTCCAGCCTGGGTCACAACAGTGAAACTCTGTCTCAGAAAAAAAAAAAAAAACCCCACAAAATTCAGGACACTGTTTATCCCTGCAAGGGAAGGAGAGGAAGCATAATAACTACTAAGGAGCACACTGGAGGGAAGGACAAAGCCACTGGGAGTGCTCTGTTTCTTCAACTGAGTAGTAGGGAGGTACACCAGTGTTTGCTTTCATTCTTTCCTCCTTACATACAAATTATAATTCTTTGTGTCTATAACTTATTTCATATTAAAACAACAGCATCTACCCTTTGATACAGAAATTTCATTTGTAGGAACTGATCTTACAAATATACTCAAAAATAGCACAGATAGAAAGCTTTTCACTAAAGCACAGTCAGGAATGGTAAACGTTTAAAAGTAACCTAAATGCCCTTCAATAGCACTAAATTAAGCACAGGACGTCTGTTCAGTGGACTACTTATTAGACAGCCATTGAAGAGAAAGAAAGGCTGAGCACAGTGGCTCACACCTGTAATCCCAGCACTTTGGGAGACCAAGGTGGGAGGATCACTTGAGGCCAGGAGTTTGAGATCAGCTTGGGCAACATAGCAAGACCCTGTCACTACAAAAAAATTAAAAATAAAAAAAAATTAGCTGTGCATGGTGGTGTGCCTGTGGCGAGAGGCTGAGTTGGGTGAGAATCACTTGAACTCAGGAGTTTGAGGCTGCACTGGGCTAAGAGGATGCCACTGTACTCCAGCCTGAATGACAGAGCGAGACACCATCACTTAAAAAAGAATGAAATAAAAATAAAGAGAAAGAAGAGATCTTTATATACTTATATGGACACATCTTCTAAGACATATTAAATGAGAAAGAGAAAAATCAAAAACAGTGTACACAGTTGTCAACTGTTCTTTTTCATGTTATTCTACAAATAAACCTTCACTGACTTTCTCCTTAACAGCACACCACGCTGAAAACCAAAATTACTCAGGGTCAATAAATATAATTTAAATTTCAAAAGTTCGGGTTATGGAGAGTGATCGATTCATACTGGAACAATAAGATGAAGGGGTCTCAAAGGAGGGTGACTGGGGTTGGGGGAAGAGATTTGATATTATCTATAGAAGTCGGAATTTAAAAAGACTATAAAGGCTTTAACTAAGGTGAGGTGAAAAGAAAAGTAATTAAGTTTTCAAAAATGTAAGGAATCTGACACCTCTAAGGCCCTCCTGGAAAAAAATGCTTGATGTTAAAATACAGCCAGCCAGGTTTCAAATCAAAATAAAAAAAAATAGAGGGAACTATGGTAAAAGAAATTACAGAGAGCAGTAAATCTACATAAACATATAAGTGAGAGTAAACAATGGAGGGTAAACAGTTATAGAAAATAATTAATAAAATCACCAAGAAAACTAAACAAAAAACAAAACCATAACAAAAATTGGGAGAGAAGAAAAGGAAGTGTTATATAATTTATTTTTTTCTGATTTCATAGCAGGGTGTTGACCAATATCATCTAAAATTGAAACACAAAGTTTGTTTTTTATTCAAGTTAGAGTGATTTCAACTTTTTTACTTTTCTTCTTGAAACAGGGTCTCACTGTGTCACTTAGGGTGGAGTGCAGTGGTGCGATCTTGGCTCACTGCAGCCTTGACCTCATGGGCTCAAGAAAGTAGCCGGGAGTACAAGTGCACGTCACCAGGCCCAGGTAATTTTTGTATTCTTTGTAGAGACAGGGTCTCGTCATGTTGCCCAGGCTGGTCTCAAACTCCTGCCTCAGCCTCCCAAAGGGCTGAAATTACAGGCATGAGCCACTGCACGCAGCTGATTCCCACTTCTTATTCTCATATTTTCTTAACCTTTTAGAGAGTTGATAAAGAAATATTTTATGTTCAACAATTTCTTATTTCATTTTGCCTTCCTTTTCTTATTTTAAATTGATGTTATATTAAACACAACCAACTTAGAAAAAAAGTGTGTATAGTACTATTCCTTAATGGGAAGCTATTTGTCAATCAGGCCTTTTCCCTGTATACACACAGAGGTACACTATATAGATAACTCTTGAATGAATCTCACTCAGTGATGGTTATTTCACAATGATGACTGCATGAATGTTTTTCTGCTATCTTAGTTCTTTTCTATATTGCTGGAATTTTTCAATAATGAACATATATCATTTGTCTAAAAATATTCTACGGAAAACCTTCGAGTTTTCAAAAACTACTTAGAGAAATTGAAAGTGACAACCGCCACCCAAGAAAAAATTTAAAAAACAACAAGGCCAGGCACCGTGGCTCACGCCTGTAATCCCAGCACTTTGGAAGGCCGAGGTGGGCGGATCACAAGGTCAGGAGGTCGAGACCATCCTGGCTAACACAGTGAAACCCCGTCTCTACTAAAAATACAAAAAATTAGCCGGGCGTGGTGGTGGGCGCCTGTAGTCCCAGCTACTCAGGAGGCTGAGGCAGGAGAATGGCGTGAACCCAGAAGGCAGAGCTTGCAGTGAGCCGAGATCGCGCCACGGCACTCCAGCCTGGGCGACAGAGAGAAACTCCGTCTCAAAAAAAAAAAAAAAAAAAAAAAAAGAAAAAAAAAAAAAAAAAAAAAAAAAAGCAAGGCATAGTTTGACCAATTAGTAGAGATAAAGTCAAAGTTGTCCATTCAATTGTCAGCAAGTAAAAGAGAGGTGAGATTATGGATCACTCCAATTACAGTTTAGTCAAAGCACAGAACAAAATGTAAAAATCACAGCTAGAGTGGCCGGGAGCAGTGGCTCACGCCTGTAATCCCAGCACTTTGAGAGGCCAAGGGAGGTGGATCACCTGAGATCAGGAGTTCGAGACCACCCTGGCCAACATGGTGAAACCCTGTCTCTACTGAACATACACAAATTAGCTGGGAGTGGTGGTGAGCACCTGCAGCCCCAGCTACTCGGGAGGCTGACGTGGGAGAATTGCTTGAACCTGGAGGTGGAGGTTGGAGTAGGCCTAGATGGCATCACTGTACTGTAGCCTGGGCAACAGAACGAGACTCCTTCTCAAACAAAACAAAACCACAACAAAATCACAGCTAGTATTGATTACTGTCATATTACACAAATCATCCAAAATCTTAAAAAATTGTCTGAAACAACTTTTAGAATCATCGCATACCCAGGCTGAGTGAAAATGGCTCAAAAAATAGAATCTATTAAAATATTCTGCTATTTTTTATTGTTGCTTGGCTGAACTCTCCTTTAAATATTATAATGAAATGCCACTGAGTCAACTTTTCATTGTCAAGTAATCTGGGACACAGGTAGTTAATTAAGTTTACTGCAACCAAGACACTGTTCCTGCAAGCTGGACACACTCCCCTCTGCCTGTTCATGGTATTTTCATTGCTCAGTTCCCAGCTCTCATCAGTGCAGCCACGCAGCCTGGAAATGAACTGCCCATACCCTCATGTCAGCTCCCTCCCATTTTCTTTTTTCTCTTCCTCTTCTCAGAGAGGCCTTCAACTCTCAAAGTTGAGTTCCAGAATCAATCAAGGGCCTCACCCTGGGCAAGACAGCAAAACCCCGTCTCTATTTAAAAAAAAAAAAAAATTAGTGAAGCACAGTGGCATACACCTTAGTCCCAGCTACTCAGGAGACTACGGTGGCAGAATCACCTGAGCCCAGGAAGTCAAGGCTGCAGTGAACCAGGATTATGCCACTGTACTCTGGCCTAGGAGACAGAGTGAGACCCTGCCTTACAAAAAAAAAAAGAAAGAAAGAAAGAAAGAAAAATATCTAGTGCTAAATTGAAAGATTTTGGAATAGCTCTTACCAATTCCAGGAATCTAATCCCAGGCTCAGATCAATGCTTTCCTTCCCTCACTCTCAAATCACCAACATCAAGAATAAAAGAAGGGATACCGAGACAGAGCCCACCAACATTAAAAGGAGAACAAGGGAACAGTACAAACAACTTTAAGTTAAAAATGTGACAACATAGATGAAAAAGACAAACTGCTTGAAAAACACAACCTTCCAAAATGGAAAGAAGTCATAAACCACCTAGATGGCCATATATCTGTTAAAGAAACTGAATTTGTAATTCCTAACTTTTTACAAAGAAAACTACTGGCCCAAATTGTTTCATTAGTGAATTCAACCAAACACACAAAAAAAGAAGTAATATCAAACCTATACAACAAAATAGAAAAGAGGATATACTGCTCGTTTCACAAAGCCAGCATAATTCTGAAAGCAGAACCCGACAAGGTTATTACAAGAAAGGAAAGTAACGAAGTATCCAAGACAAACACAGATGCAAAAATCTTTAACAAAATTTAATCAAATCTGAGAATATATAAAAAGAACAATATATTAAAAACAAATGGATTTTTTTTCCCCAGGAATGCAACATCGATTCAACATTCCCAAATGTTGTATAATTCATTACATTTGCTGTAATGAATGTATAATTCATTACATTTGCTGATTAAAGAAGAAAATGCAATGGTCATCATAAAAGATGCAGGAAAACTACTAGCCAACATCTATTCATCATAAAAAGTTATCAGCAAATTAGGAAAAGAAAAGGAGACTGCTCCATCTCATAAAGAATGTCTACAAAGAGCTATAGCTAACACTGTATATGATGATACTGAACACATTCCTCCAGAAGTCAGGAACAAGGCAAGGTTGTCTGCTCTCATCACTTCTATAGAACACTGTCACTGGTGGTCCTGACCAATATAGTAAGGCAAGAAAAAGGGCAAAAAGACTGAGAAGAGGCTTGTAGACAATCATGATTGTTTGTATGACTGATTTGCAGACAACCCAAAGGAATCTACAAAAAGATCTATGAAACTTAGTAAGTGAAGTTAACAAAGTCTCTGGATACGAGGCCAATATACAAAAGTCAATTGTATTTCTACATAGTTGCAACAGCGCACAACTTGAAAATGGAGTTAAAAATAAATTTTACTGGCCGGGTGCAGTGGCTCACACCTATAATCCCAGCACTCTGGGAGGCCAAGGCAGCTAGATCACGAGGTCAGGAGTTCAAGACCAGCCTGGCCAACATGGGGAAGCCCTGTCTCTACTAAAATACAAAAAATTAGCCAGGCGTGGTGGTGCATGCCTGTAGTCCCTGCTACTCGGGAGGCTGAGGCAGAAGAATTGCTTGAACCTGGGAGGCGGAGGTTGCAGTGAGCCGAGATCGCGCCATTGCACTCCAGCCTGGCAACAAAGTGAGACTCCATTTCAAAAAATAAATAAATAATAAAAAATAAGCTAGGCGCGGTGGCTCATGCCTGTAATCCCAGCACTTTGGAAGGCCAAGGCAGGCAGATCACCTGAGTTCAGGAGTTCGAGACCAGCCTGGCCAACATGCTGAAACCCCATCTCTATTAAAAATATAAAAAAACTAGCTGGGTGTGGTGGTGGGTGCCTATAATCCCAGCTACTCGGGAGGCTGAGGCAGGAGAATTGCTTGAACCCAGGAGACGGTGGTTGCGGTGAGCCAATACAGTGCCACTGCACTCCAGCCTGGATGACAGAGTCAGACTCCATTCAAAACAAAAAAATCAATCAATCAATCAATTTTATTTATAATTACAGGAAAAAAATTAAGTATCTAGAAATAAACTGAACAAAGGCACAAAAGATATCCTCAGCGAATATTAGAAAACACTGTTGGGAGACATTAACCTTAAAAAGATGGAGACAGGTACCATGCCCATGGGTCAGAAAAGGGGTCAGGAAACATTTTCTGTAAAGGATCACATAATAAATATTCTAGGCTCTGTCGCAAATACTGTCATTGTAGCATGAAAGCAGCCAATACATAACAATGAGCATGGCTATGTCCCAATTAAAACTTTATTTACAAAACAGGTGTGGTGCCAGGTGCGGTGGCTAACGCCTGTAATCCCAGCACTTTGGGAGGCTAGGAAAGGAGGATCACTTGAGGCCAAGAGTTCAAGACCACCCTGGGCAATATAGCAAGTCCCTGTCACTACAGAAAATTTTAAAAATTAAAAATAAAATAAAATAAATAAATAAATAGGTGTGGCCTCAAGGAACTAGAGAAACAGGAACAAACTAAACCCAAGCCCAGCAGAAGAAAGGAAATAACCGAGATCAGAGAAGAACTAAATGAAATTGAAACAAAAAAAAATACAAAAGATAAATGAAACAAAAAGCTGGTTCTTTGAAAAGATAAAGTTGATAGACAATTAGCAAGATTAAGCAAGAAAAGAAGAGAAAAAATCCAAATAACTCAATTAAGAAAAAAAGAGATATTACAACTGACACCACTGAAATACAAAAGATCATTCGAGGCTACTATGAACACCTTTACACACATTATCTAGAAAACCTAGAAGACATGGATAAATTCCTGGAAAAATACAACCCTCCTAGCTTAAATCAGCAAGAGTTAGATACCCTGAGCAGACCAATAACAAACAGCAAGATTCAAATGGTAATTAAAAGATTACCAACAAAAAAAAAGCCCAGAACCAGATGGATTCATGGCAGAATTCTACCAGACATTCGAAGAAGAATTGGTACCAATCCTTTTGACACTATTCCACAAGATAGAGAAAGAGGGAACCCTCCCTAATTCATTTTATGAAGCCAGCATCACCCGAATACCAAAACCAGGAAACGACATAACCAAAAACGAAAACTACAGACCAATATTCCTGATGAACATAGACACTAACAAAATACTAGCTAATGTAGATGCTTAACAAAATACTAGCTAGCCAACAACATATCAAAAAGATAATCCACCATGATCAAGTGGGTTTCATACCAGGGATGCAGGGATGGTTTAACATATGCAAGTCAATAAATGTGATATACCACATAAACAGAATTAAAAACAAAAATCACATGATCATCTCAATTGATGCAGAAAAAGCACTGGACAAAATCCAGCATCCCTTTATGATTAAAACTCTGAGCAAAATCGGCATACAAGGGACATACCTCAATGTAATAAAAGCCATCTATGACAAACCCACAGCCAACATAATACTGAATGGGGAAGAGTTGAAAGCATTCCCTCTGAGAACTGGAACAAAACAAGGATGCCCACTCTCACCACTCCTCTTCAACATAGTACTATAGAAGTCCTAGCCAGAGCAATCAGACAAGAGAAAGAGATGAAGGGCATCCAAATTGGTAAAGAGGAAGTCAAACTGTCAACTGTTTGCTGACGATATGATCGTTTACCCCAAAAATCCTAAGGACTCTACCAGAAGGCTCCTAGAACTGATAAAAGAAGTCAGCAAAGTTTCCAGATACAAGATTAATGTACACAAATCAGTAGCTCTTCTACACACCAACAGCGACCAAGCAGAGAGTCAAATCAAGAACTCAACCTCTTTACCAATAGCTGCAAAATAAAATAAAATACTTAGGAATAAACCTAACCAAGGAGTCAAAAGACCTCTACGAGGAAAACTACAAAACACTGCTGGAAGAAATCATAGGCGACACAAACAAATGGAAACACATCCCATGCTCATGGATAGGTAGAATCAATGTTGTGAAAATTACCATATTGCCAAAAGCAATCTACAAATTAAAAGCAATCCCCATCAAACTACTACTATCATTCATCACAGAATTAGAAAAAATTCTAAAAGTCATATGGAACCAAAAAAGAGCCCTCATAGCCAAAGCAAGACAAAGCAAAAGAACAAATCCACAGGCATCACACTACCTGATTTCAAACTATACTATAAGGCCATAGTCACCAAAACAGAAAACTACTGGTATAAAAACAGGCACATAGACCAATGAAGCAGAATAGAGAACCCAGAAATAAACCCAAATACTTAGAGCCAAAAACACAAAGTGGGGAAAGGACACTGTTTTCAACAAATGGTGCTGGGATAATTGGCTAGCCACATTTAGGAGAAGAAAACTGGATCCTCATATCTCACACAAAAATCAACTCAAGATGGATTAAGGACTTAAATCTAGGACCTGAAACTACAAAAATACTAGAAGACAATAGTGGAAAAACCTTTCTAGACACTTGCTTAGGCAAGGATTTCATGACCAAGAACCCAAATGGAAATACAATAAAAACAAAGATAAATAACTGGGACTTTAAAGAGCTTTTGCAAGGCAAAAGGAACAGTCACTTCTCCTCCAAATGACCCATAGATTCAATGCATTCCAATAAAAAACCCAGAGGCTTTTTATTGGACACTAAGAAGTTGATAATAAAATTTACATGGAAATACAAGGGTCATAGAATAGCCAAAACAATCTTGAAAATGAAAAAAAAGTTAGAAGAATGTATACTACCTGATTTTAAGACTTACTATAAAGATACAATAATCATGACAGCAGAGCACTGGGTAAAAAACAGATTAATGCAATAGGGTTCAGAAACAGACCTACACACATATGGCCAATTGCTTTTTTTATAACGGTGCTAAGATAGGGCTGGGTGCAGTGGCTCACATCTGTAATCCCAGCACTTTGGGAGGCCAAGGCGGGTGGATCACAAGGTCAGGAGTTCAAGACCAGCCTGGCCAACATGGTGAAACCCTGTCTCTACTAATAATACAAAAATTAGCCGGGCGTGGGGGCGGGCGCCTGTAGTCCCAGCTACTTGGGAGGCTGAGGCAGGAGAATTACTTGAACCCGGGAGGTGGAGGTTGCAGTGAGCCGAGATCGAGCCACTGCACTCCAGCCTGGGCAACAGAGCAAGACTCCATTTAAAATAAAATAAAATAAAATATAAAATAAAATAATGGTGCTAAGATACTACAAAGTGAAAAATACAGTCTTTTTAGCAAATAGTAATGAACAACTAAATATCTGTATGGAAAAAAATTGAATGTTGGCCTACCTCTCACATCAAAAACAAAAATAAACTTGAGCGAGTGACCTAACAGTAAAGATGAAAACTGTAAGGCACCTCAAAGAAAACACAGAGTATGTTTACAAGGTGAAAGGTAACCAATGATTTCTTAGAAAAGACACAAAAAGTTCTAAGCATAAATGAAAAAGTGAATAAACTACACTTCAAAATGGAAAACTCCTCATAAAAGACCTATTCAGAAAATGAAAAGGCTTAACACTAACTGGGGGAGAAAACATTCGAAATACACGGTTATATCCATATTACACAAAGAACTACAAATCAATAAAACCCAATTAACAAAAAAACTTGATCAGACATTTTCCAAAGAGGAATGCATGGTCAATAAGCATATGAAAATATACTCAAGATCACCAGTTATTAGGGAAATGCAAACTAACACTATAATGATACTAGTACATACCCATTAGAATGGCTATAATTAAATTTTTTCAAAAAGAATAACACTACAAAATGTTGTAGTATGGTACAACCATGGAAAGACATCTGGTAGTTCTGCAAACATTAAACACAAATTTATGATATTAATCACTGGTTACATTCTTTTTTTTTTTTTTTTTTTGAGATGGAGTTTCACTCTTGTTGCACAAGCTGGAGTGCAATGGCATGATCTCAGCTCACTGCAACCTCTGCCTCCCGGGTTCAAGTGATTCTGCTACCTTAGCCTCCCGAGTAGAGATTACAGGTGCACGCCATCACATCCGGCTAATTTTTGTATTTTTACTAGAGACAGGGTTTCAACATGTTGGCCAGGCTGGTCTCGAACTCCTGACCTCGGGTGATCCACCCATCTCATCCTCCCAAAGTGCTGGGATTACAGGCGTGAGCCACTGCACCCAGCCACTCCTAATATATTTTTATTCATAAGAAACGAATAGGCCAGGCACAGAAAATAAACTATATAGTTTATTATAAATATAATAAAATAGAATATTATGTTTATATTTTGAATCCCAGGCTTTTATTAAATCCCAGGCATTATAAAAATATGATGTTTATATTTTGAATCCCAGGTTGAATTTCTCTTATTTGAAATGCTTGGGAACAGAAGTGTTTTGGATTTTGGATTTTGGAATGTTTGCAACATACTTACTGGTTGGGCATCCCTAATCTGAAAATCTGAAATGCTCCAATGAACATTTCCTTTGAGCAGAACCTCTGAGCATCATCTCAGAGCTCAAAAAGTTTCAGATTTTGGAGCATTTCAAATTTTCAGACCAGGGTGCTTAACCTGTACCACAGCCACTCAATTGTATGCTTTAAAAGGGTGAATTTTATAATATGTGAATTTTATCTCAATTTCTAGAAACAAAGTATTTTACTTCTGAGATTAAAAGGATTCCTGATATTCTTTAATGTACTGCAGGTACCAGTGGCATTTGTGTAGACTAACACCCTTAACGCACTAAAGCAATAATAATATGTTTTTAAAAAGTAAGTAATTGCCAAATTTCAAAAAAGGCACATTATAACAATGATGGCCGATTCCTAATTGCCAAGCATATCAAATAATCTTTTCTTCCTCACTAATAGGATCCGGTTTTGTTTAGTGTTGCAACATCCTCAGTTGTAAAATATTTTCTTCCTCTGTCCTCACTGTAGTTAGGGAAGCTGCATTTATGGTGTCAACATCATTATATAAAAAATGAAACAAATCAAAACTAGCAAAAAAATTAAAACCAGAGTAGCTGCATGATCCTGTTGGGGCCAATGAGATATAATTAGAAATCTACTGATGGAACTTCCAGGAAAGCTCCTGTTTCCCCCAGGAAAAGAGGGACAGGCTCAGCTGATACTCCCCTCTTGCCCTTTGACCTTTCCCCCTTTTCTGCTTAGGATTTGGACATATGACTGGTGGTGTAGCAACTACCTTGTGGCCTTGAGGATGGAAGTTAGACTACAGGTGGCTGGAGTGGAAACTACAAAGAGATTTCCTTGGGCAACAAAACCAACCCTGGACAGCCTATGTCTTAACTGCTTACCTATGTCTTAACTGCTTATAATGACGGAAAAGTAAAATCCTTAATTGGTTAAGCCATTATAGTTGAGGTTCTATTACATGCATGCAAATACAATCTTGACAGAATGATCAACACAATACATGAAAAACATACACCATTACTATTTACTGACTACATTAATATACCAATTAGCTCAAAAGCAAAAAGAGAACGTACCTTAATAGCAGTATTTGGTTTCATACCACATCGATAAGTCTTGGCTATCTGTGGAGTAAGCTGGATTTCCTTGGTAAGCTGCCTCCATTTTCTACACTCAGGTTTTGTACACTGAACCTAGATGGGAAGTATCAAATCAAGATGAACAAGTGAGCTAATCTTCAGTTACCATTTCTATCCTCCACCACTTGGTCATCTTCTCCAACCTGTTAGCAATCGTAAGTATTTTTTCTCCTCCTTGCATCACCATCATCCATATAATTCACTTTCACCCCATTAGGATAATTTCTGATTTAATACTTCCTCAGGGTGAGGAAAGTGCCAAGGGGATCTGAGTCTTGTTGTCAGAAAGGTTTTCTAGGCCAGGCGCAGTGGCTCACGCCTGTAATCCCAGCACTTTGGGAGGCTGAGGCAGGCGGATCACAAGGTCAGGAAATCCAGACCATCCTGGCTAACACGGTGAAACCCCATCTCTACTAAAAATACAAAAAGTTAGCCAGGTGTGGTGGCGAGTGCCTGTAGTCCCAGCTACTCAGGAGGCTGAGGCAGGAGAACAGCGTGAACCCGGGAGGCGGAGCTTGCAGTGAGCCGAGATCGCACCACTACACTCCAGCCTGGGCGACAGAGCAAGACTCCGTCTCTAAAAAAAAAAAAGAACTTTTCTAGCTCTAACCTAAAGAAACAATCAGGGCCAGCCATGGTGGCTCATACCTGTAATCTCAGCACTTTAGGAGGCTGAGGCAGGCAGACTGCTTGAGCCCAGGAGTTCCAGACTAGCCTGGGCAACATAGTGATGCCCCAACTCTACAAAAAATACAAAAGCAGACAGGTGCGGTGATGCATGCCTGTAGTCCCAGCTACTCAGGAGGCTAAGGTGAGAGGATGGCTTGAGCCTGGGGAGGTCAAGGCTGCAGTCAGCTGAGATTACACCAGTGCACTCCAGCCCAGGCAACAGACTGAGACCCTGTCTCAAAAAAAAAAAATCAGCATAAAATAAACTGAAATTTACTTTCAGCTAGTCAAAAAGCATGCATACTAAATGCAATGTGGTATGCTGCGTTGGATCCTAGAACAGTGAAAGAACATTAGTGAAGAAACTGATGAAATCCAAATAAAGTCTACAGTTACTAGTACTACACCAAAGTTAATTTCTTACTTTGACAAATAATCATGGTATGTAAGCTGACAATATTAAAGGAAGCTGTGTGAAGGATATATGGAAACTCTCTGTACTATCTTAGCAACTCTGTAAATTTAAAATGATTCCAGGCTTGGTGCAGTGTCTCATGCCTGCACTTTGGGAGGCCGAGGCGGGTGAATCATCTGAGGTCAGGAGATCAAGACCAGCCTGGCCAACATGGTGAAACCCCATCTCTACTAAAAATATTTTAAAAATTAGCTGGGCGTGGGGGTGCATGCCTGTAATCCCAGGTACTCAGGAGACTGAGGCAGGAGAATCGCTTGAACCTGGGAGGTGGAGGTTGCAGTGAGCTGAGATCGTACCAATGCACCCCAGCCTGGGCAACAGAGCAAGACTCCATCTCAAAAAAATAAATAAATAATTTTAAAAAGATGATTCCAAATTAAAGTTTATTTTTTAAAAGCATGCAGATATCCATATGCAACAGAATGAAGTTAGACACCCTACTTTACACATATACAAATATTAATTCAAAATAGATAAAATAATACCTAAACGTAAGCACTCAAACAACAGAACTCTTAGAAAACAAAGCAAACCTTTATGACCTCGAATTTGGCAATGAATTACAAGCGATAACACCAAAAGCAACACAAGAAAAAAACGGATAAATTGAACTTCCTCAAAATTAAAAACCTTTGGGCATCAATGGGCCCAAAGGAAGACAACAACTTACAGGAAAAAATACTTGCGAATCATAGATCTAGTAAGGGTTTAGTACCCAAAATATATAAGAAGGCCAGGCACGGTGGCTCACGCCTGTAATCCCAGAACTTTGGGAAGCTGAGGCAGGCAGATCACCTGAGGTCAGGAGTTTGAGACCTGCCTGGCCAACATGGTGAAACCCCATCTCTACTAAAATTAGCTGGGTGTGGTGGTGGGTGCCTGTAATCCCAGCTGCTTGGGAGGCTGAGGCAGAAGAATCACCTGAACCCAGAAGGCAAAGGTTGCAGTGAGCCAGAGATGGCACCATTGCACTGCAGCCTGGGTGACAAGAGCGAAACTCCGTCTCGAAAAAAAAAAAAAAAAAATTTTTTTTTATATATATAATTTTTACACCTCAACTACAAAAAGACAACTTAAAAAAAGGCAAAGGAAGACTGGGCGAGGTGGCTCACATCTGTAATCCCAGCACTTTCGGAGGCCGACGCCGTCAGATCACCTGACATCAGGAGTTTGAGACCAGCCTGGCCAACATGATGAAACTCCATCTCTATTAAAAATACAAAAAATAGCCCAGGGTGGTCGCACACACCTATAATCCCAGCTACTCAGGTGGCAGAGGCAGGAGAATGGCTTGAACCCAGAAGGCAGAGGTTGCAGTGAGCCAAGATCGCACCACTGCACTCCAGCCTGGGCGACAGAGCGAGACTCCATCTCAAAGACAACAAAACAAAACAAAAATGGGCAAAGGATGTTAACAGATATTTCTCCAAAGATATACAAATGGACAACAAGCATTCGAAAGGTTGCAGTAGTCATTAGGGAAATGCAAATTAAAACCACCACGAGATAACACTTCAAACCCGTGGAAAAATCAGAACCCTCATACACTACAGACAGGAATGAAAAATGGTACAGCAACTATGGAAAAGAGTTTGAGGTCCCTCAAGAAGTTAAACATATAATTACCAAATATGATCTAGCAATTATATTTCTAGGTACATACCCAAGAATTGCAAACAGGTATTCAAACAAATAATTCTACAAGAATGTTCACTGCAGCACTATTCACAATTGCTAAACGCTTGAAATGATCTAGATGTCCATCAATAGATGAATGCTTAAAAAAACTGTGGCATATCCATTCAATGGAGTATTATTCACCCATAAAAAAGAAGGAAGTACTGACACATCCTACAATGGATATGAACCTCAGAAACATTAGGTTAGGTGAAAAAGGTCAGATACAAAAGGTTACACGTTGCACGATTCCATTCATATGAAACATCCAAAATAGAGAAATCCATCAACACAGAAAGCAGATTAGTGGTTACCAGGAACTGGAGGTAGCAAGAATTAGGGCTTCCCTTGTGGGTGATGAAAATACTTTGGAATTAGATAGGGGTGGTAATTGCATAACACTGTGAATATACTAAGTGCCACTGAAGTGCACAATTTAAAATGGTTAATTTTATGTTATACGAATTTTATTTCAATGAAAAAATAAGCATGCACAAAGCTCAGCATTACTTATAATATTTTTTAAATTAGCAAATTGGCCAGGTACAGTGGCTCACACCTGTAATCCTAACACTTTGAGAGGCTGAAGTGGGAGGATTGCTTGAGTCCAGTATTTGAGACCAGCCTGGGCAAGATATAGAGCCCCGTCTCTATAAAGAATTAACAAATTAGCTGGGCGTGGTGGTGCACTCTGTAGTCCCAGCTGCTCTGCAGGCTGAGGTGGGAGGACCACTTGAGCCTGGGAGACTGAGGCTGCAATGAGTCATAATCCCACAACTGCACTCCAGCCTGAGTGACAGAGCAAGACCCTATCTTAAAAAAAAAAATTGGGCGTGGTGGCTCAGGTCTGTAATCCCAGCACTGTGGGAGGCTGAGGCAGGTGGATCACTTGAGCCTAGGAATTCAAGACCAGCCTGGGCAACATGGTGAAACCCCATCTCTACAAAAAATACAAAAGTCAGCTGGGCGTGGTAGCATGTGCAGAGAGTCCCAGCTACTAGGGAGGCTGAGGTGAGAGAACTGCTTGAGCCTGGGAGGTGGAGGTTGTAGAGAGCTAAGATTGTGCCACTGCACTCCAGCCTGGGCAACAGAGTGAGACCTTGTCTCAGAAAAAAAAAAAAAAAAAATAGCAAATCATTTATTAAATGGTGGTATATTTCAACAATATATGCAATAATGAAAATATATTTTCAAAGAATGACTAAATGAAAAAAGAATATGAGGTCAATTTTTTTTTTCTTTTTTTGAGACAGAGTCCCACTCTGTCACCAGGCTGGAGTGCAGTGGTGCAATCTCAGCTCACTGCAACCTCCACCTCCTGGGTTCAAGTGATTCTCCTGCCCCAGCCTCCCGAATAGCTGGGACCACAGGTGTGCGCCACCACGCCTGGCTAATTTTTTGTATTTTTTTAGTAGAGACAGGGTTTCCCCATGTTGGCCAGGATGGTCTTGATCTCTAGACCTTGTGATCTGCCCACCTCAGCCTCCCAAAGTGCTGGGATTACAGGTGTGAGCCACAGCCCTGGCCCAAATTAATTTTTAAAAAGCTAAACATTACAAAAATCGTATCTGAAGCCTGATTTTAAACCTAATCAGTGTATGTGTATAAAGCATGAAATTGTGTTTAAACAGACAAAAATATGAAAAGAAAAAAAAGATTAAAAAGCTATGTACCAAGCTCAGCAATGACTATCACCAGCTGGTGGTGAGCCTTTAGTTTTTTTCTTTTTTAAAACGATTTTTTTTTTTTCTTTTTTTGAGACAGCCTCTCACTCTGTCACCCAGGCTGGAGTGTAGTGGTGTAATCACAGCTCACCACAGCCTTGAACTCCTAAGCTCAAGCAATTCCCCCACCTCAACCTGATACCTGATGAGTAGATGGGACTACAGACACCTGCCACCACTCCTAGCTACTTGAAAAAAAAATTTTTTTGTAAAGATGGGGTCTCACCATGAGATAGGGTCTCACTTTGCCCAGGCTGGGCACAAAGCAGTCTTCCCACCTCAGCCTACCAAAGGGCTAGGATTACAAGTATGAGCCACCACACCCAGCCCAGTTTCCCCTTTTATACTATGTTGAAATATCTGAGCTTTCTATAAAAATAAAAAATATTTGCTTTAATAGTCATAGAAAGAACAATAAATATAATAAGAGATTTCCTAAACAGCATTTTCATCCATTCCTCTTGCATTTGGCTCTACAAATACTTCACAGATGGAGAGCATCATTCTCCTTACCCAGTAGGGGAGTTGCTGGTCTGCCATGAAAGCTTTGGGACTAGGTTCGGTTTTGCCATTGCTAGTCCATATTTTTTTCCATGTAGTATATTTGTCATATCCATCCTTATGGCTGAAAAACAAGAAAAATTAATATATCTTGCTATAAGCAATCAGGTCTTCAAAACAGGAGGCAAGTTAGTAAATCTTATGTAACAAACTTAACTAGCCTTGTTATAAAAGTAGAGAAAGTTATTATGGCACCCATAAAACAGGCTGTCAGGAGTATATTCTTGTCAGTTTTAGTATCTAAAACTAAGAAAGGCATAGTGTTATTTGAAAGAGAAATCAAATTTTTTTCTTTTTTTTCCCCTTGATACAGGGTGTTGCTATGTTGCTTAGGCTGGAGTACAGTGACTGTTCACAGCTGCAATCATGAATCATGGTGTGCTGCAACCGCGAACTCCTAAGCTCAAACGATCCTTCTGCCTCAGGCTCCCAAGTAGCTGGAACCGGTTCAGAATATTTTTATTTTTTTACTTTTTTTAAAATTTTCTTTTGAGATGGAGTCTCACTCTGTCACCCAGGCTGCAGTGCAATGGCACAATCTTGACTCACTGCAACCTCCACCTCCTGGGTTCAAGGGATTCTTATGCCTCAACCTCCCAAATAGCTGGGATTACAGGCACCCACCACCATGCCTGGCTAACTTTTGTATTTTTAGTAGAGACGGGGTTTCGTCATGTTGGCCAGGCTGGTTCCGAACTCCTAACCTCAAGTGATCTGCCCACCTCAACCTTCCAAAGTGCTGGGATTATAGGCATGAGCCACTGCGCCTGGCCTAGAATATTTTTTAATGTATGTAGTAAATCCTAGGGCAGCCATTAAAAATTACATCAGTAGATGAAATACAATACAATCATAAAAATGCTCAATTAAAATCAGAGAAGGTGGCGGGGCACGGTGGCTCACACCTGTAATCCCAGCACTTTGGGAGGCCAAGGCGGGCAGATCACAAGGTCAGGAGATCAAGACAATCCTGGCTAACACAGTGAAACCCCGTCTCTACTAAAAACACAAAAAATTAACAAGGCGTGGTAGCGGGCGCCTGTAGTCCCAGCTACTTAGGAGGCTGAGGCAGAATGGCGTGAACTTGGGAGGCAGAGCTTGCAGTGAGCCGAGACTGCGCCACTGCACTCCAGCCTGGGGGACAGAGTAAGATTCTGTCTCAAAAAAAAAAAAAACACAAAACACAGAAGGCAGAGGAAGGGGAAAAACGAATAAAATGCACCACATGGAAAACAGCTAGCAAGATATTTTAATCCAGTTATATCAATAATCACTTAAAACACGAATAGCATAAACATGCAGATTAAAAGATTGTCAGTGGGATTATAAAAAAACTACATGTGTAAACGAGAAATCTCCTCTAGGCCGGGCATGGCGGCTCACACCTGTAATCCCAGCACTTTGGGAGGACAAGGTGGGAGGATCACGTGAACCCAGGAGTTTGAGACCAGCCTGGCCAACATGGGGAAACCCAGCCTCTACTAAAAATACAAAAATTAGCTGGGCATGGTGGCGCACACCTGTAATCCCAGCTACTCAGGAGGCTGAGGCACGAGAATCACTTGAACCCAGGAGGCAGAGGTTGCAGTCAACCAGGATCACACCACTGCACTCCAGTCTGGGCAACAGAGTGAGACCCTGTCTCAAAAGAAAAGAAAAGAAACCTACTCTAAATACAAAGACTCAGAAAGGTAAAAAGTAAAGAAACAAAGGTGTATCATGCTAACATTAAAAAAACTGAGGCAGCCACATTTATGTGAATAATGAATATTATCAGGGATAAGAAGACAAGGCATATTACATAAAGGGGTCAATTTGAGAGAATGCACAACAATGTTAGATACACAATGTTAACAACAGAGTTTAAAAATACATGATGGCCAGGCGTGGTGGCTCGAGCCACCACCAAAGTGCTATAATCCCAGCACTTTGGGAGGCTGAGGCAGGCAGATCACCCAAGGTCAGGAATTCAAGGCCAGCCATGCCAAAGTGATGAAATCCCGTCTCTACTAACAGTACAAAAATCAGCCAGGTGCGGTGGCGCACGCCTGTAATCCCAGCTACTTGGGAGGCTAAGGCAGAAGAATGGCTTGAACTCAGCAGGTGGAAGTTACAGTGAGTCGAGATCGCACGACTGCACTCCAGCCTGGGCAACAGAGCAAGACTCCATCTCAAGAAAAAAAATACATGAGGTAAAAATGTATAGAACTGAAAGGAAAAACAGACATATCTGCATTATAGTTGGAAATGTTAAGAGACAATTATAATTGCAGACTTTAAGACACTTTTCTTAGTAATTGAAAGATCAGGTAGGAGTAAATCAGAAAGATGTATGTGTGTGTGTGTATATATCTATATCTATAACTATATCTATATCTATATATGACCTGAACCGCACCATCAATCAACTTGGTCTAGTTGACATTGATAGACCCACCTGACAATGGCAAAATACACATTTTTCTCCACTGCATGCAGGACATTTACCAAGATACACTGCATTATGGGCCATAAAGCAAACTTTGACAAATTTAAAATGCAGAAATCATACAAAGTATATTCTCAGACCATTACTGAACTAAACTAGAAATCAATAACAGAAAAATTGCTGGAGGTGTCCCAAATATTTGGAAATTAAACAATTTACTTCTAAATAACCTATGGATCAAAAAGGAAAACTCAATGGAAATTTAAAAAATATTTTGAACTAAATTAAAATAAAAGTTGTCAAAATTTGTGAAATATCACAATCTACTTGGACGGAAATTTATAGCATTTAAAAACGCATTTATTGGAAAAGAAGAAAGATGTAAAAATAAGTAATTGAAGCTACTAATTTATGAAACTAGAGAAATAAGAAAAAACTAAACCTAAAGCGAACACAAGTAAATAATAAAAATTAGAGCACAAATGAATGAAATTGAAAACAATAAAACAGAATCAACATCTCCTAGATGTTCCAGAACTTTCAGACTGAAGAAATAACTGTTTCGCTGGGTGCAGTGGCTCACGCCTGTAATCCCAGCACTTTGGGAGGCAAAGGCAGGCGGATCGTTTGAGCCCAAGAGTTCGAGACCAGCCTAGACAACATGGTGAAACCCTATCTCTACTAAAGAACCCAGGAGTTGGAGGTTGCAGTGAGCTGAAATTATGTCTCTACACTCCAGCCTAGGCAAGACTCTTGCCTCAACAAAAAAAAAAAAGAAAAGAAAACTGTTTCATCGCAGATATTTTTTGATCCCTGAGTGTGCACACACACAAACATGCACACACACAAACTACAACATCAAAGTTCTTGTCCAAGTTACAGTCATCACAGGCACAGCTGAAAGAGCTGAATAATTCATTAAGCCTAGAGACTAAGCTTTAATCAGCTGACCACACGCACTGCCCCTGCCATGGTCTCCTTCTCCAGGGAAACCTCACACAATTAGTGAACATACCTTCTGTAGTAATGGTCAAAGCACTCATTACAGAAATGTTCCCCGCAGGAGAGATGATACCATCGGGAGGTGTAGCCATTTTTGGCACATCTGAAAATAGTGAAAAACATATAGCTTTGGTAATGAATAAACATTTCTCCTCCCATTTTTTAAAAAACGTCTTGCAAGCACCATCTATGAACCCATTTTGTGTTATCTCCACTTAGCCCCCTAATGACAGGGGAAACAGGAATGGATTACTAGTAGATAATAACACACAGGAAGGATGCAGGGACTCAGACCATGGGACCTAACCTAGCTGGCTGCCTGGGGCTTAGCAGTCTTAAGAAGACTCCTTGGGGCAATGATAGGGTTTTATGACACAAAAGGACAGATGCCACTGTGCTTGCTGCAGGCTGCATATGTGGACATGAGAGAATAACATGGGGCCCAGTACTGAACAGCGAGGGAATCTGGTCAGCTGAAATCTGAACATCAAGCAGGCAATTTGGCAAAGATAACTTGTCAAACAGTTGATAATATAGCAAGAGAATGAAAAATCATGCCACTATGAACACGATCACCACCACGTCTTTGTGTTTATTATTTTTTTATTTATTTGAGATGGAGTCTCCCTCTGTCACTCAGGCTGGAGTACAGTGGCATGATCTCAGGCTCACTGCAACCTCTGCCTCCTGGGTTCAAGCGATTCTCATGCCTCGGCCTCCTGAGTGGCTGGGATTACAGGCTTCTGCCACCGCGCCCAGCTAAGTTGTGTATTTTTAGTAGAGACAGGGTTTCACCATGTTGGCCAGGCTGGTCTGGAACTCCTGACCTCAAGTGATCCGCCCACCTCGGTCTCCCAAAGTGCTGGGATTACAGGCGTGCGCCACCGTGCCCGGCCCTCTTTGTGTTTAAAAACAAATAGGATTTGTTTTCTCAATTTTATTAAACCTTAACCCTTAATTGAATATTTTCCTCTGGAAGTAAAAAAGTAAAAAAAAAAAGGTCATACTTGTGTCACCCCACAATAAAAATGGCAAGGCTGTACTTAGCTATAGTTTCTATGGACCTGTATGTGCGTATGGGAAGAGGCGGCATGTTATATGAGAGAGAAAAACACAACGAAAAGTAAACAGATGCTGGTGTCTACAGAGAGCTCACGAGTTCTCTCTACTGTCTCACCACGACGTACACCATTCCACCCTCAACCCTTGGAGAGGCAGATATGGTTGGTTGGATTTGAGGACACTGTGTTGCAAAGTTGACATGGGTGTGGCCTCTCCCAGTAGGCTAGGGATAAGTACTGAGGGCCTTGAGGAGGGTGTGGTGTGTACAGAATGTCTGGGCAGTGTCTCTATTATTAGATCAGATGACTTACAGTATCTGCATCTATCTTTAGGAAAACTATCTTCAAGGATGATGTTTCCACAAAGAACTTCTCACAAGCAGAAATGGGAGGCCAAGACACACATCTAAACAGACCTTTCAGAAGCACTTGCAAAGCACACAGGACACGTTGCCGTACAGCCTGCCTTTTCACATTTCCTGTACTTCTTCTCTGACCCACCATCTTCATCCTCATCTGTTGTCTCTGTTGCTTTCTTCTTTGCCTAAGGGAGTCACAGCTGATGTTAAAATTTCACTGATGATGGCAAAATGACTAAGGATGAAGGTTCACTACTGAAATCACATCTGATCTAAACATGAAGGTCAAAAACATCGTGGCAGTAGGTCAGGGATGACAATACAGCAATTTCCTGGTGACTGCATGGTGCAAGTAATTTACTAACTTGCTAGAGATATAGAAATAACATTTTAACAACAGATGTCTAAGCAAAGAACTAAATTCATGTAAGTCTTTCTTAGAAAAAAGTGACATCAGCTGGGTGTGGTGGCTCATGCCTGTAATCCCCAGCACTTTGGGTGGCTGAGGTGGAAGGATCACTTAAGCTCAGGAGTCCAAGACCAGCCTGCGCAACACACCAAGACCTTGTCTCTATTAAAAATAAAAAAAAATCAACCACGCATTGTGGCAAACACGATTGTGTCACTGTACTCCAGCCTGGGGGACGGAGGAGATTGTCTGGAAAAAAAAAAAAAAAGTGACATGAGTCAAAAAAAAAAAAAAAAAAAGTCATTCCCCAAATTGAGATTTTTTTTTTCTTTCTTTATTTAGAGCAGTTATACCATCTCAGTATTTTTTCTTTTTTTTGAGACGGAGTCTCACTCTGTCGCCCAGGCTGGAGTGCAGTGGCGCCATCTCTGTTCACCGCAAGCTCCACCTCCCAGGTTCACGCCATTCTCCTGCCTCAGCCTCCCGAGTACTGAGACTACAGGCGCCTGCCACCACACCCGGCTAATTTTTTGCATATTTAGTAGAGACGGGGTTTCACCGTGTTAGCCAGAATGGTCTCGATCTCCTGACCTCGTGATCCACCGGCCTCGGACTCCCAAAGTGCTGGGATTACAGGTGTGAGCCACCGTGCCCGGCCCCCTCTCAGTATTTTAAATAAAAAGCTAGAAAAATTATAGAGAAAGAATTACATTGTTCAATTTTTTCTTTTAAAAGAATAAAAGCCCTACTCAAAAAGCCCTATACATAACCCTCCAATAGCACTCAACCAATTACAAGCTGAAGTCCGAATTCCTATGAATGACATCCAAGCCAGGCATGACCTGGCCCCAGCCTCACACTCTGGAAGCAACCACACAGCCATGATTCTCTGAACATCCTATGCTGATTCACACTCTACGCCTTTATACTTACAGTTCCCTCTGCCAGATAATGCTTCTATTTTCTATATTCTATCATGTTATCACACTGTGTTATGACCGTACTGAGAATTTCTCCCCTAGAATACAAGCAACTTGAGGGCTGGAGTAATCTTTTCAACTCTAATTCTCCAGTCCCAATCAGTAATTCTGCGTGCTCAAAAAAGGCTTGTTGAATGAATAAATGAACACTACCTGCCTACCGGAGCTCCTCAAAGGAAGGCTATCCGGAGAATGATCAAAAGATGCTTTTTTCTTTGTCCTCCCCCGTGGGGTTGCCATTACATTAAATAATCTGCAGAAGAAAAATCAGACCATTAAATATTAGCATCTGCAAATATTTTTAACAGTCTGGAGCAAGTTATTATACACTTTAGTAGGTAAGAATGTATGTCACATTGCCTGAATACAAAGCTACAATTTTCTTTCTTTTCTTTTGAGACATTCTCGCCATGTTGCCCAGGCTAGCCTGGAACTCCTGGGCTCAAGCGATTCTCCCACCTCAGCTCCAAGTAGTTGGGAATACAGGTGCACATCACCACACCACCTGGCTCAAGCCACCATTTTCAAGTTCTTAACCTCTCTAAGCCTCAGTGTTCTCATACATAAAATGGGCACCGTAAGCATTTACTATAGCACTGGCATGAAGTTTAAACAAGATAACCTATTTTAAGCACCAAAACTGGCCTATCGTAAGTACTCAATAAATATTACCTATTAGTAGTTATGCACATTAAAAGATATAAAATGAGAAACATGCCACATGAATGATCAATAAACAAACCACGCTATGTTTACAAAATTCAATGAGGAAAACCACCTGGTTTTGCCTATGTTCCTCTCCATTTTACTGTGTCTTCTTAGCAGTTCCTGCACTTTGATCTATTATACTTTAAAAAGAAAACTCATGGCCGGGCACAGTGGTTCATGCTTGTAATCCCAGCACTTTGGGAGGCACAGGCGGGTGGATCATGAGGTCAGGAGTTCGAGGCCAGTCTGACCAACATTGTGAAACCCCGTCTGTACTGAAAATACAAAAATTAGCCAGGCGTGGAGGCGCGTGCCTGTAATTCCAGCTACTCAGGAGGCTGGAGCAGGAGAATCGCCTGAACCAGGGAGGCGGAGGTTGCAGTGAGCCGAGATTGTGCCACTGCACTCCAGCCTGGGCAACACAGCAAGACTCCATCTCAAAAAAAATAAAACTCATTCATTCCTTTTTAGTACAACTCAACAAATAAATATCAAGAAAACCATCTAGTCACTACTGAATATACAGATCTAAATTAGATAGAAGCACTGGTATCTTCTACTGGAAAAAAAATTTCCCAAACTAGTCCAATAACAGCATAGTTAAACAAATATTAAGAACCGAAGTCTACAAGAGAAATAATGTGTAGCAGCTATGAAAGATTAAGAGCTAACAGAATTTTTTCAATTAAATAAGGAATGAAAAATGCTTAGCATAAGTATTCAGTAATATATAAAATCTATAACTATCATTCATCTCCTTCCTCGATCCATTGGATTTAACTACACATACACACACAAAATGATAAATGAAAAATAAATAGAACATACCTATGGATAAAGAATTTGAAAGTGGAAAAGTGGAACCATAAAACACAAATTCCAGATATATAATCTTAGTCTTGGAGAAAAGCTTTAAGGAGCTTGTAATCCTATTGTTTCATATTTGTGAGCTGTATTAACATTCATAAGAGTATTTTTCATGGATTATTAACATCCTATGGAAAAACTCATTTTGCCATCTACATTGACTTTGAGACATCTTGGTATCAATGTTACGGATGATTTTCCTTTGACTTTTTTTTTTTTTTTTTTTTTTTTTTGAGACGGAGTCTCGCTCTGTCACCCAGGCTGGAGTGCAGTGGCGCGATCTCTGCTCACTGCAAGCTCCGCCTCCCGGGTTCACGCCATTCTCCTGCCTCAGCCTACTGAGTAGCTGGGACTACAGGCGCCCACCACCACGCCCGGCTAATTTTTTTGTATTTTTTAGTAGGGACAGGGGTTTCACCGTGTTAGCCAGGATGGTCTCGATCTCCTGACCTTGTGATCCGCCCGCCTTGGCCTCCCAAAGTGCTGGGATTACGGGCATGAGCCACCGCACCTGGCCTCCTTTGACTTAATCTTCACTTTCTCAGACACAATAAATGTTAGCTGTGAACACATATTCCCTACATATTCTGAAGTGCACTATAGTTCTTTTAACCATTAAATAAACTGCCATTTAGTTCTACAGCATCTATGATACTGTTGGAGAAAATGCTAATAATGTTAAAAGTACTATCTACCGGCCGGGCGCAGTGGCTCACGCCTGTAATCCCAGCACTTTGGGAGGCCCAGGTGGGCGGATCACGAGGTCAGGAGATCGAGACCATTCTGGCTAACACGGTGAAACCCCGTCTCTACTAAAAATACAAAAAAATTAGCCGGGCGTGATGGTGGGCGCCTGTAGTCCCAGCTACTCGGGAGGCTGAGGCAGGAGAATGGCGTGAACCTGGGACGTGGAGCTTGCAGTGAACAGAGATGGCGCCACTGCACCCCAGCCTGGGAGACAGAGTGAGACTCCGTCTCAAAAAAAAAAAAAAAAAAAAAGTACTATCTACCTATAATTGTTATACCCAAAGAAGGCTCTTTGGACTCTATTTTTAAAAGGCTGTTCACTCTAACAAACCTCTTCAGACACATATAAATATGAATTATTATATATGTAAATATACAAATCTCTTCATTTATATATAAAATATACCTGACATTATTCATAACATGAACCACAAATATAGTATATATAAATATACAGTATTTGTAAATGTATAGTATATGTAAGCATTATAGTAAAAATATCTGAAGTCAAATGTGGGGTTTAGGAACATAAATGCATCAGCCTAGGTTCATGCAACATTTGACCCTGTCACCTGGGAAGGTATGCATTTTCAAAAGAAAGTACAGTTTCCTGAAATTTCATCAAACATTTTAATCTAACTGAATACTAGAAAATATGTACTTAATGCAACAAAGAATTCAAGAAATAGTTAACAAGGAAATGAAAACATGAGCTATAAAAGCCATTATTAAATCTGATTGAAGATTTTTATGGTAGCATATTTTCAACTTTATACAATTGAGGGTTATATGAATCCATTCTAAGAACTTTTGGCACTTGATGTAATTTATATATTTCCACTTGCTGGCTCCTTAGGTCTTAAAATGAAAAAAAAAATTGTAGTATACTAAAATGTTTTCCTTCTTGATTTTTCAAATTAATAAACACACCTAAACATAATCAATTGGTTTCATGCTCAACATGATACATATATTTCTAATTTTTAATTCAAGCATTTAAAATTTGGCTTTGGTTTTCTTTTAATGTGATAAAAGAAAAAAGCAGGATTTTTTGGTAAATATATAAGTGGATATATCAATATGTAGATTTCATTATAATAATTCCTAGGTTTTTCTGAAGCAGCTTATTCAAAAAGATTTTTTTTTTTTTTTTTTTTTTTGAGACGGAGTCTTCCTCCGTGGCTCAGGCTGGAGTGCAGTGGTGCGATCTCGGCTCACTACAGTCTCCACCTCCCGGGTTCAAGCAATTCTTCTGCCTCAGCCTCCCGAGTAGCTGGGATTACAGGTGTGTGCCACCACGTCCAGCTAATTTTTGTACTTTTAGTAGAGACTAGGTTTCACCACCTTGGCCAGACTGGTCTTGAAGTACTCCTGACCTCAAGTGATCGCCCACCTCGGCCTCCCAAAGTGCTGGGATTACAGGCGTAAGCCACCGTGCCCAGCCTCAAAAAGATGTTTAAGAAACACACAGAATTCATACAAATATGAATCAAAAGGACCAGTCTAAAATAAAAATTTATAGTGGAGTCAGTACAACTTCTAAAAATCGGACAAACTACTAGCAACTTCTTCAGAGACAACAAAAACAGTAATTTCCCCTTGGGACACCTAAAATAAGCGGGACTAGCACCTTATTACTCCCACACTAATCAAATCTTCAGAAATAGGGATCCAGTACAATAATTCAATATTGAATTATTCAATATTCAACATGCAGTTCAACGATTCAATATTAAATCCCCAATTGCCTAGATATCTTCTGTTGATTCTCCCTGCAAGGCAATTAATTATTGATGGTAATTTTCTCATGTACCTGCTGAAGAAGCCTTCCCTCCCACTCGCCTTTCTGCCACTAAAATAGATTTAAAAACACAAAACAAAACTGGTCAAAGCCTTGATATGTGTGTATACGTGGTGTGGGGGATTCCCCAAATGGAGTGGACTGGGGAGTCCTGCAGGCTTACCAAGGGAAGACTGGACTTCTATGTGGCTGGTTTCCACATCACTGAACCCCAACTTTCTACAGCTGGGTCGGCCTCTTCCTTCCTCTTTCACCTGTGAGCTGCCCGGCCGTTGACTAACAGCTACTCTAATCGGGCCACCCCTCCTCCAGGTCTCCAATCTCAGAAGAGTTACCCCAGCAACCTGGCAATGCTCATCAAGTCTCAACGCATGGTGGCTGTGCCAGAGGATTACTACAACACCTGCAAGACTGTGCGGGCTCCTGGCCGCACCCTATCGGCCGGGAAGAACAAGCGAGGGAGTTCCAACTCCAGGACCGTGGGGTTCTCCCGCGGCTCTGACAGTCCCCAGGAGGGAGCCCCCAACTCCCGGTGCCAGCTGCAGCCGCCTCGCTTTCCAAGAAGCTTTCGGATGCTTTTCGAAGTCGGAGAAGCAACTGCCCCGGGGCTCACCTTTGCGCTGAAGAGGTGCCGGGAGTCTCGGGGAAAAGGCACCGCTGTACAGAAAGGAAACATTGTAGGGGGGTTAGGAGACCGGCAACATCGCGACGAATCCGGCGACCCCACTGCCCCAACACCCTAGCCCGGGAATTCCCCCTTCTTCAGACAGATACCCACCCCGCACCCTCTTTTAATCCGGGGCAGGAGGTATGCGTTCCTGGGGCACCCGCCCACCTCCCACCACGGCGAGGGGCGCTGCACAGGAGGAAAGGGAGGGCTTGCACCCCAACCAAGCTGCTTTGTGCAACGCTGTCACCCGAAATCCGCCACGGCCCCCACGCACGCCCCCGGAGTGGGGAGCCTCCCACCTCTGAGCGCCAGCGAGGCGGTGCGCGCCGCCCTGGACTGCGGGCGCCTCTCCGGAGCCGCGCGCCGCGCGCACAGGACGGCTGGAGCCGCGCCGCGAGCCCCAGCCTCTTCTCGGCCGCCGCCGCCGCCGCTTCCGCCCCTGTCACGGCGTGACCCGGGGTGGGAGGAGCCGACAGGACTAGGGATGGGTAGGGTCCCCGCCTTCGCTTCAGCCGCAGCGCTCGCTCCGCCCTGGCCATTTCCGCCGCTGCGCAAACCCCGGCGCTTGGGGAAGGGGGTGGAGTCTGTGCAACGAGGTACGGGGCGGGAGTGGAGACGGGGCCTCGGGAGAGGGGGCGGGAACTGAGGCGGGGCGCAGGAAAGTGGCAGGGCGCGGGCGGAGGCGGGGCGCGGAGAAGTGGCTGAGGTGGAAGCGGAGGCGTACCCGCCCCTGGGGACATCACTGGTGGCGGAGGCAATGGCCGGCAACCAGCTGTAAGCGAGGTAGGCTCACTAGGGCGCGGAGGGTGCGGGTGAGAAACGGAACGATTTGCTAGGAGTGTATGCGCCAGTGCTAGGGCTTCCAGGAATTCTTACAAGCGTAGACAGCCTGGCAATGAGCCCTGTGAAATGGGGTTCATGGCAGAAGTGGAAACTGGGAATAACGAGGTCGGACAGTAAATGACCTGAATCCAATGTCCAAGATTTAAAGTGCGTCCAAAGCACTGGTGTGTTTGAATTTTTTTTTTCTTTTTTCTTTTAGAGACAGGTTCTCCCTCTGTCGCCCATGCTAGTGTGCAGTGGCACAATTATAGCTCACTGTAACCTGGAACTCCTGGGCTCAAGTGATCTTCCCGCCCCAGCCTCCTCAGTAACTGGGACTACAGGCTCCCTGCACCACGCTTGGCTAATTTTTCAAATTTTTTTTTATAGAAACGGACTCTCGGTTTTTTCCCCAGCCTGGTGTATTAATGACTTTTAGGAAAAAATAAGTACTGCCAAATAGTGAGTGATCCCTGGTGATGTGGGAAACTGGGGTGCTGTAAATATTCTGTCCTGCTCTGCGGTGGTTACACAGGTGTATGTATATGTAAAAAATTCACCGAGTCATACTCTTTTAAGATTTATGCACCTTAGGAAAGTTTCTCTTCAATTTTATGAAATTTAAAAACAAAACTATAGCAGAAGCTTTTGAAAAGGTGAGAATGGAGACTAGAACAACTTGAGGACTTGTATGACCAAAGGAGCACATCTACACTTTTCTGTTTGTGGGAAGGAATTATTGTGAAATTTCCCTTCCTTAATTCTTGTAATGTGCACTTTTTTTGTATTCTAGAAATAAACTTTATTTCTCTAAAAATGATGTGTACATGGAGTCCATGCTGAGAAATTGTTAGAACAGCTAAGACGTTGAGCCCAGGAGTTTGAGACCAGCCTGGGTAACACAGCAAGACCCTGTCTCTACAAAATATTTAAAAATTAGCCAGGCATGGTGGTGCACCCTTGTAGTCCCAGGTACTCAGGAGGTTGAAGTGGGAGGATCGCTTGAGCCCCAGTGTTGGAGATGGAAGTTGTCATTGCACCACTGCACTCCAGCCTGGGGGATAGAGGGAGACCCTGTCTCAAAAACAAACAACTAAGACGTGATTAAGTTATGTGCATGATTTTGTTAGACAGTTCAAGTTTGTGTGAAAGGAATAGAGCTGTGCTACTCCAGGCTGCTGTGGCACTCTGTTAAAGATTATGCTACTCTTTTAAGTAGAGAACTGCTTTATGAAGCCTTGAATTTAGGTTCCAGAGTTTCTGAATGAAAATAAGAAAACTGCAACATTCTTTTGCTTTTCTGTACCCAATATAAATCAGATACTTTCTACTGACCTCTCAGAAAACTCAGAGTCACCTCCCGATACCATCAGGGTCTTGCAGAAGCCATTTGTCAACAAATATTTGCTAAGAAGTGAATTCATGTTCCCAAGTAATGAGAGAAATGCCTCCTCCCTATATCCTAAGCATACTGAGGCCAAATTTGGCAACAAATGGGGAAATTTTCCTGAAATACATGCTTTTATGCAATGTTTGCTATTTCACAGATTAATCATTAAATTAGACCCACCAATAATAGCATGCTAGTATAATCCAAACTAGTTTCACTAATGATTTAAAGGGAATGTTAGAATAATGGTGTTATATTGTCCTTAATATTGCAAAGTTGACATTGAAAGGAAAGGCATTTTCCTCATACATTCAAATGGATCTGCAGTTATGGTCTGTCAGCTGAAGAATGAGAAGTTCATAATTTAGAAAGGAGAACTTTTTCTCATAAATGGTTTCAGACCGTAGAGCAGCCATTCTGACTGGCTTGAGAAGTGTAGCCGCAGGCCAGAAGCCAGAAACTGACACTTCCAGGGAGGAGCAAAGGGAACAGGAATTTATGCTGAGGAAGGTGGCCAAATATACATATTCAGTAAGCTGTAGGATGACTCATGAATATTTATGAAAGGAGGAATTGAGCTTCATGGGTACCATGCACAAAAAATGGCGGTGTTACCACCATCACAGGATGGAGTTTTTGGCCCTCGTACATCAAAAGGTGAAGCAGAGGACAGAAAAACCCTTACTGTGCATTCTCAGTAGACTGGCCAGAACCATTCTGTGGTCTATGATCTCTTATCAGGCACAAAAGGAGGGGCAGCATCAGGGAGTTGGTTGATATCAGTGATAGAATCTTTTGAAAGGGCTTGTTTCCCTTAAGCCCTTAGGGAACAAAACCTAATTGTGGTTAGCAAGAGAGGAGGTATAGAGTTGTATCTGACGCTGTATCTACTGTTGGCCCAGAACTCAGTTTTCAAGATTACTCTGGGTTCCCGTTAGCCAAGTGTGTAGTGAGCCAAGATCGCACCACTGCACTCCAGCCTGGGCAACAAGAGCGAAACTCCATCTCAAAAAAAAAAAAAAAAAAAGAAAAGGAAAGAAAGTGTGCCTTCAGTCAGTTGAGAGGCTTTGAATTTTGTTAGTTTACATTGTACCTGTCTTTTTTCAGTTTCCTTAGTGTGCATTTCCCATGCGAAAAAAGAAGCTGTAGAAAATTATTTGAAAATACAAATGTGTGGATCAGAGATAGGATATTGAACTATGGTTCAGTATCTACTTTAATCTGTTTTTGCTCCCTCCTGAAAATAACAGGATTTTTTTTTTTAAGGCATAAAGTACTAGGATAGCCAGGACAGGAAAGACAAAATTAATAAAATTTTGGAAAGGCAAATGGACAAGTGGGAAAGGATTTTGCAAACTTCAAGGAAACTGAATTCTAAACCAGCAATGAGGAAAGCCATTGAACAGCCCAGTTTGCATTACAGAATCCCCAAATGCTCAGGATTAGCAGCACCAGGTACCTCCATGAAGTGTGAGAGTATGGTTGAAACAAGGAGGATTGCTTGAAATGCTGGTTCAGAACAGGCCAAATCCCCAGACCCTTTTCTCAACTTCCTGCAACCAAGCATATACATCTCACCACACCAGCAGGCTTTGGGGGTTTATTCTCTGGAAAGGGTAAAACAAAGAGTGTCTGTCTAGACTGAGAAGATACGATACACAGTTGAGCATGGGAATATACAGAAAACATGAGGATTAACTGAATACAGCAAACTGGATGCTGGGACCCTTGCCCACTTCTCTTCTTCTTTTCTTATATGAGTATATGACACTGGCTCCAACGACAGAATCCTTAAGACAGGAATTGGGAGATCCATCTATGAAAAATCTGACTAGCACAAGGAAATTAAAGACATTAGCCAGGCATGAGGGTGTGCACCTGCAGTCCCAGCTACTTTGAAGGCTGAGGTGGGAGGATCACTTGAGCCCACAAGTTTGAGGCTGTATTGTGCCACTGCACTACAGCCTGGGTGACAGAGCGAGACCCTGCCTCTAATAAATAAATAAATACATCTAGATTTCCAAATGAAATCCACTCACATCACCCTACATTATAAGCCCCACCCACATTCTTTGCCTTTATTCATTTTAGTACCTATTCTTTTTTTTTTTCTTAAGATCTTGATCTGTAGCCCAGGCTGGAGTGCAGTGGCACCATCATAGCTCACTGCAGCCTCGAACTCCTAGGCTCAAGCCATCCTCCTGCCTCAGCCTCCTGAGTAGCTAAGATTACAGGCATGCACCACCACACCTGGACAATTTTAAAACTGTTTTTGTAGAGATGGAGTCTCACTATGTTGCGCAAGCTAGTCTCAAACTCCAGGCCTCAAGCCATCCTCTCGCCTTGGTCGCCCAAAGCACTGGGTGATTGATAGCAAAAAAAAAAAAAAAAGAAGTTAAAAAAAAATGAGAATTAAGGTAAATCTTTCAGAAAATAGTACAAAAACATGAAGATATAGAAAATAGAAAAAAATGAGAAATTTACCATACCAGGTCAGAAGATTCTAGAGACAAATAATAGGGGTCCCAGAAGGAGAAATAAAAAAAGCACAGGGATGGCCAGGCTCAGTGGCCCACGCCTGGAATCCCAGCACTTTGGGAAGCCGAGGCTGGTGAATCACATGAGGCCAGGAGTTCAAGACCAGCCTGGCCAACATGGTCAAATCTCATCTCTGTTAAAAACACAAAAATTAGCTGGACCTGGTAGTGTACGCCTGTAATCCCAGCTACTCAGGAGGCTGAGCTGGGCGTGATTTTTCACTAAACCTTTAGGGTGCCAACCCCCTATGGCCCCCATACTTCTAACCAAGAATTTGATACCCAGCAGAGCTATACATCAAGGATGAGAAATAGTCTAACCGTGTTTTATACGTGCAAAATGGAAAAACAATATTTTTCTTGTGCTCTTTCAGGAAGCTCTGGAGGTTAGGCTTCACCAGTATAAGGGTGGTCACTAAAAAGTAACAACAAAAAAAAGAGGAAGACATGAAATAAAGCTGGAGATTCAGACAAGAAGGAAATCTCCAGAATGATGATGAAGAGAGATCCCAGAAAGCTAGCTGTCTACCAGGAATAAAGAATAGTCAGGGCAGATTCCAGCAGAGAATTCTCCAAGATGATATTGATAGTATAGCTGATGACTGGAGAGATTGAGAGTGTATTGATAGGAAATTGGGACAATTGGCAGAATTTAGAGTTAAATTAGGAGTAAGTACAATCAGGCCTGTGTGATGAAGCCTACATAAAAACCCAAGAGGATGGGGTTTGGAGAGCCTCCTAATAGCTCAACAGGTGAAGGTCCTGTAGCTAACACATCTCTTCAAGTATATTCTTCGCAGTATCCTTTATAATAAACGTGCAAAGATAACTAAGTATTTCTCTGAGTTTTGTGAGTTGCTCTAGCAAATTAAGCAAACCCAAAGTGGAGGGTGTGGGAACCCCAACTTGAAGCCAGAGGAGGCCTGGACTTGCAACTGGTGTCTAAGTGAGGAGGGAAGCCTTAGGGACTGAGCCCCCAACATACAGAATCTGACACTATCTCCAGATAGGTAATGTCAGAATTAAATCAGAAGATACCCAACTGGTGCCCAGTATTTGGTGTGCTGGGGGAAGAACCCCAACATTTGTTGCAGAAATCTTGTGTGTTGATGATTGGGGTGTGAGAGCAGAGGAAACACTAATATTAAGATAGAATTCAGTTTATTTAACAATCTCTTATAATGTGTATTAAGGGGTATTACTCTACCACCAGACACACTGAAAGTAATTTTTTATATCACTTTTTACTGGATGTTGAAATGGCTAGGTGCAGTGACTCACACTTGTAATCCCAGCGCTTTGTGAGGCCAAGACAGAAGGATCCCTTGAGCCCAGGAGTTCTTCGTTGTCTGGACAACAAAATGAGAACCATCTCTATAAAAAAAAAAAAAAAAAAAATTAGCCAGGTGTGGTAGTGTGTACCTGAAGTCCCAGCTACTTGGGAGGCTGAAGTTGGAGGATCGCTTGAGCCCAGGAGGTTGAGGCTTGCAGTAAGCCAAGGTCTCCAGCCTGGGGTGGAGAGCAAGACCCTGTCTCTGAAAAAAAAAAAAAGGAAAGAAAGATTAGCTGAGCATGATGGTGCACACCTACAGTCCCAGCTACTTGGGAGGCTGAGGCAGCAGAATTGCTTGAACCTGGGAGGCAGAGGTTGCAGTGAGCCAAGATCACACTACTGTACCCCAGGCTGGGAGACAGAGCGAGACTCCATCTCAAAAATAAAAACAAAAATAAAAAAAGAAAGAAATATTTTTAAAAATTCATACTGCTAAGAATGATAGGTTTTCATTTAGCTCATCAATAGAATTCCAATGACCTTAAATGACAACATTGCAAATATTCTCCATGTAGGCACGGAAGACATATGCTTGTGAGACAAAGGTGTCTCTGAAACTATGGATGGTACAAGAACTTCACTTGACATTGAAGAGTACTCCGATACTGAGGTACAGAAAAACCACGTAATAACTCTGGAAGAATGGCAAGACAAGTGGGTGAACGGCAACACTGCTTTTCATCAGCAACAAGGACATCAGTAAGAAATACTTGGTATACAGTAGAGAAATGTTCTATCAGAAACTGACTTTGAGATAGAAATAATAAAAGTGCACATTATTTGACTAATTTTTAGGATGCACATTTAATTCTTCACATTTTTGTGTCTCCCGAGTCACAGTGCATCTATGGCATGATGTAGTTTAATTGGCGGCAGAGTCTTTTCTTCCCACAGTGTGTAAATAATGGTGGGGCTTACAATTGATGACATCTTAGATTTATAAAATACGTTCTTTGATCCCTGCAGCACCTATGTGTTGGCCATGAATATTTATACCTACAACAGGTGCTCAAGGGGTATTACTCTATGTAATGAGTATTTATGCTTACAATTCTTTATACTGAAAACCAGTGGTGTCTGACTTTGCTTTCCAATAGGACGTGTTCAGATGCTAAAGAATTATCTCTATGGTGGGAGAAGAGAAGTTACGAGAAATTAAAAAGTGAGCTAGGATGTTGTGCAATGTAGTAGTGGTCTTCATAGCAGCAATAAAGCATGGGACCAGTGCTGAGTAAAGTGGTCATTATAGACATTCCTTGTTGTGGGCAGCCATGCCCATCTCCCCAGGAGATGACATCATCATCATCATCATCATCATCATCCCAGAAACATTGGGTTATTTCTGTCATGTGGATGGCCTTAGAAGAGCCACATCTCCACAGAGGGAATTACAAGAAACTACAAGAGTTACACTTCTCGGGTTTACTTTTGAGGCTTGAGTACACGTTTAGAGAATGTAACATGAAATTAATGTTGAAAAATCTATGGCTCCAGAGGCTCCATCACCCCCAAAATAGTATATATTTAGAGAATTAATAAAGAATTTTTAAAACATACCCAAGAAAAAAAATTATTTTTAATTACGAATCAGGAAAGCCCTGGGTGTTAAGTCAGATTTACCACTGACTGGGTGTGTGTTTGAGCAAGTTACCTGTTTCCTCATATGTAAGCTGGAGATTATACCATTAATAATATCTGCTTATTAAGGTTGTTGGGAATATTAAGTAAGATAATGAATGAAAGGTATTCACCTACCATACAATTGTCCTAAAACCTTTTTTTTTTTCCCTCCTCAGGCTATTAAAGAAGCATTTAGATACTTTTCTTAAAGGCAAGAGTGGACTGAGGGTATTTTTTCCTCTTTGCGGAAAAGCGGTTGAGATGAAATGGTATGAGCAGATAAACATTAACAGAATTGTCTTGTCTTAATAATGAATTCTTTGGGTGATTTAACAGGATGTGAGTTTTAAAACTCCATTTTCAGGAACTACACAGGGATTCCTTATTTTTCTGTTAGTGATGGGCATATAATTGGAAATAATATTCTCAAACAGTAAGAAACAACAGAAACAGGTATGAAGTCTTTCTGGAGTGAGTTTCAAAATTAAAAAATCAGTTTGGAGCCAATGGGGGCAGAAAAAACAGCCTTCGCTTTTACATTTCCTGGATCCTTGTATGTGGTTCGGTTTTTGTAGGTGGTTTAGGAATTTAGCTAAGTTAATTTTTAGATATTTGAAATGGTGGTGGACAGAGAAATTCAAAATGAATTACAGCTTTTTGGCAGGACAATGTGCATAGTTCACAGTTCAGCTCAACCTTCCCCTCCCACCGGGGAACACAGGAGTTTCTGTTATCATGAATCATTGTTATAAAACCAGTGATTAAGAAAGTATCTCTTGTGAGTAATTCTCTACAAAGAGAATTCACTTTAACAAGCCAGTTTTACTGTGAGTTACCCTAAAGTCACCTCGACATCATTCTCTACACTGAACTCTGTTGTAATGATAATAGACAAATACAATCATACCTGCCAAGATATGCATTTATTTATAAGCTTGAATGTTGAGAACTTTGATCACTGAGCAGGAAAGAAAAAAGAATGTATGAAAAGGTTAGTAAATGCGCCAGGTGTGGTGGCTTCCGCCTGTAATCCCAGCACTTTGGGAGGCCAAGGCAGAAGGATCTCTTGAGCCCAGGAATTTGAGACCAGTCTGGGCAACATAGTGAGACCCTGCCTCAAAAAATAAATTTAAAATAAAAGATTAATAAATGTAAAATATAATAACCTAAAAATGGTCTATTCTGAATATAAGTATCAGTGACTAAAGCAGAGTATGCATGCATTTTTTGGGAGTTGATTTTCAAGTAGAGATGATAGAATTTTTGCAGCCAGCACACACTCAACTGTAGCTGAGAACCTTTGTTAGAGGGCTGCTATGACTTTAAGATTCAAGTGTGGTCATGAAATTGAGAATATTTAAACTATATTATGACACGTATATTTTAACCAATTCATTGAGCCAGAAGAGATAGTTACTTTCAAAACTACCCTCAAAAAAATTAACTTTATAAACAGATTGTCATGTGATGTCATCATAAATGGTAACAATGTAGTACAAACACGTTCTGAGGCAACATTAGGAAAATGGTATGAAATAGCCAATTAAATGTGATTATTGAATATTTGGGGTCTAAAGCCATTTGTAATAAAGACATTACAAAAAATATCAGAACGGACCAGGTGTGGTGGCTCACACTTTTAATTAGGTGAGCAGATCACTTGAGGTCAGGAGTTCGAGACCAGCCTGGCCAACATGGTGAAAACCCGTCTCTACTAAAAATACAAAAATTAGCCAGGCATGGCAGCGTACACTTGTAATCCCAACTACCTGAGAAACTGGGGCAGGAGAATTGCTTGAATCCCGGAGGCAGAGGTTGCAGTGAGCCCATGCACTCCAGCCTAGGTGACAGAGTGAGACTCCGTCTCCAAAAAAAAAAAATATATATATATATATATATGTATATATACATAAATACAGTTATATATATATATATTAGAACTGAGCTACTGTAATTACATGTAAGAAGTTAAGAAGTTATGGTAGTAGATGATTTTTCATTTATGTAACTGATCTACATATTGAGGTCTGTACAGATATCAGATGTGAATACAAAAACCGACCATGAGCTAAGGCCAAAAAGCATTAAAACAAAATGTTTAAGATATTTAGGTTTAGGTTTTTGGTTTTTTGAGACAGTCCCACTCTGTCACCCAGGGTGGAGTGCAGTGGCATGATCATAGCTCACTGCAACCTTGAACTCCTGGGCCCAAGAGATCCTCCCTCCCAACATGCTGGGGTAACAGGCATAAGTCACCGTGCTTGGTCTTATTTTGTTTTTATTACAGGTTGTAGTTGGCTATGCTTCATTTTTCCATCTGTTGACTCTGAAATAAAAACACATACAACCAATTTGAATAACGTTTTTGTTTACATTTTATAACTTAAAAAATGTATGGAGAATTTTAAAACTCCCTGTATGTTTACAAATATCCTAAGAAATATGAAAGATAAGTTAATATGTTTCATTTTACAACTAAACAGTTCATGCTCTGCCCATATTGAAAGTACATACTCTTTTGTAGATAAAAGGTACAGTCAGTCCTGCTATACTTGTTTCAAAACTAAATTCTAACTCAATTGATATATTAGGGAACAATTTGAGCATGAAATAAATTTCACATTTGCTTGTATGTGATTTCATCTATAAGAAACCTTAGGTAAAAGCAGAAAACTGCACCCAGTTGAACTAAGCCAGGTATGAATAGACGGAATGCACCAACATCCCCCAGCTACCTCAGTGAGCATTAGGTCTTTTTCACCATAAAGTGCCATATTGTAGTATTTATCTATTTCTCAACCATTTAACATGTATAAAACTGTTATTATTAGGTTCCTGTTTTCGTTTTTTAATGTGGCACTGACCAAGTTTTTAAATGCTGTGCCCTCACTTTCCCCACCAGCCTGGTGATTTTTATTGCGTGATTTAGCATAGTGCAGAGATTTTAGGAAGGCACATGTTACATTATAGCACAACTATGTTTTTATTTCACTTGACATAAAATCGTAACTGTGCCTAGATATTTGTACCACTGGTACTGTTTTCTCTTGAGACCAAGATCCTGAGACTGAATTCTGTTCATTATAAAACTTACCAGGACTATAATCCCAGCATTTTGGGAGGCTGAGGCAGGCAGATCATTTGAGGTCAGGAATTCGAGACCAGCCTGGCCAACATGGTGAAACCCCGTCTCTACTAAAAATACAAAAATTAGCCGGGTATGGTGGGGCACACCTGTAATCCCAGCTACTCTGGAGGCTGAGGCAGGAGAATTGGTTGAACTCGGGAGGTGGAGGTTGCAGTGAGCTGAGATTGTGCCACTATACTCCAGCCTGGCTGGCAGAGTGAGATTCTGTCTCAAAAAAAAAATTTTTTTTGAGGAAAAAATTTACCCCTTTTCCTCAAAATTACCAGGAAAAGCCCGGTAAAAAAAGCTCACGCCTGTAATCCCAGCACTTTGGGAGGCTGAGGCAGGTGGATCACCTGAGGTCAGGAGCTTGAGACCAGCCTGGCCAACATGGTGAAACCCCGTCTCTACTAAAAATACAAAAATTAGCCAGGCATGGTGGCAGGCACCTGTAATCCCAGCTACTCAGGAAGCTGAGACAGGAGAATCGCTTGAACCCGGGAGGTGGAGGTTACAGTGAGCCAAGATTGCGCCATTGCACTCCATCCAGCCTGGGCAACAGAGTGAGACTCTGTCTCATAAATAAATAAATAAATAAATAAATAAATGAATAAATAAATAAGACTCCGTCTCATAAATAAATAAATAAATAAAATAAATAAAATTACCAGGACAGTGCTATTTGAATATGATAAAATATACAAATTTTTGGATAGTGGTTATTTTAAACAAATGGAAACTACAAGATTAGTATACAAATGAGTGCTGATGTTCTAGACCTGTTCACTTTAGTACGGTAGCTACTAGCCACATGTGGCTATTTAAATGTAAACTAAATAAAATTTAAAATTCAGTTCCTCAATCACGAAGAACCGATGTGGTTAATGCCTATTTTTTTGGACAGCACAGATACAGACATTTTCATCATTGCAGAAAATTTTAATGGACAGTGCTGATTTAGAGAAATTGAAAAGCATTTCCTCTAGTTAAATCAATTTGTATTAAATATCTATAATTACATTCCAACTGTTCCATACATAAAAAAGATATATATAATTTTCCAAATTTTTATTGTTTCCTGAATTCATGTAAGTCAGTTTTTCAGAATTTTTATAAAGTTTGAAAATAATATAGATCTGCTTTCCTGCATGTTCTTCGAAACCCTATGAACCTGAATTCATATAAATTCCTTTAAATTAAAGAAAATATATGCTTACTCTAATATAACCCTCTATTTAGTCATTTGAAAACATAATTTAAGTGTAAATGTATGATTTTATGCAGGTTTGCAGACCGAGGACACAGTGTAATTGGCGTGGAAATCAGTGAACTTGGGATACGAGAATTTTTTACAGAGCAGAATCTTTCTTACTCAGAAGAACCAATCACTGAAATTCCTGGAACCAAAGTATTTAAGGTTTGTTTTGATCTGGGTAAATAATTGTATCCATATCCCTACAAAAGTTTTTCTCAGCATAAGTATTATGCGGATACCATACATGTGTCCGATGGTTCCTATTTAGCATGCAGATTCACCATAGACATTATATAGTATAAGAAGCAAGGGCTTAAAAATATAGGTGATAGCTACCTAAACAGATATAGACATATGTATATAAAAGCTGAGGTCAAAGCCTCTCTGTACTCAAGTTTTTAGGCTTGTTTTATTTTTATTAACATGCATTTTCTGAGAACCCATCATGTGCCAGACCCTGCCTAAGACACTGAAGAGATAAAGATAACATAGTACACCCCCCCGCTCCCACCCCCCAAAAATCTCTTAGTTTAGGAGAGAAGAGAAACAGGGACAAAGCTATTTGTAATGCATGGAGCTAAGTGTAAAGACACAGGTTTTAAGGGAAGAGATGGGAGTTACCTGCCCAGCCTGGCGGTGCTTCCTGAAGCATGGTGACAGATAGAGCTGGAATCAGGCAGGGCCTGGGTCCATGGTCTTGGACACCTGGGGAAGATACTACTTAAATCACCCATGAGGCCTCATAGGAAGTGATTTGAAGGGAAGTAGCCTCCTGGCAGAGGGACCAAACAGGAGGCTGTGGCAGTGGTCCAGGAAGGACATCATCAATCCCTGAGCGAGGAGAGTGATGGGGCATAGAGAGCAGATAGGATGGATTAAACAGCCAACTGATCTTCAAGGTTGTCCTCTATGATATTCTTCTGAGTTGGTCCAAAAGAACCTCACACAGATTTTAAAAGAAAAAAATAAGGTGCCAATAAAGTGCAGTAAAATTATTTACTTTAATTATGTTTAATTAACACATTCCTTCCCTAGAACTTTTACTTTGCTTGGCCCTCTTTCCTTGACTATTCAAGTACATACTAAGTAAAAAAAAAAATTGTTTTTTCATTATTTCATTACAGAGTTCTTTGGGGAACATTTCATTGTACTGTTGCAGTATTTTTGATCTTCCCAGGTAGGTTGAATACTACATCTGCACTTTAAAAAATTGGAATGCTTGCCAGGCAGTGCAGGCATGGGAGTGGAGGTATCTTCCTCACTCCCCTCCACTTGTGTAACATCCACAAAGCATTTTTTTGAATGTCTATTCTGCAGATATTTTTATTACACACTTGTCTGCACACTTTAATGTGTTTTGTCTTTGTTTATCTCCCAAACTATGGGAAACTGAGGCAGCTAGGGAAAAAGAAAGGTGAGTAAGACAGTGCCTTCTACCTTGCACCTGGGCCTGTAATAGAAATGAATTTCAAGTGACCAAGGGAGATAAGAGCTCATCTCCTGAAAGTCCCTGATACCTGTGCCAGAGGCTGGGAGCAGAGTTGTTGCACACTGTCCTTTGTTCCTTCTTCATGCCCCCAAATCATAACAGAGTGGGGAGGCTGCTGCCACAGGCTCCTAAAACCATGAGGGGATGGACAGCTCTCCACACCCAGGTCCACACATCCTTATGGACTCTAGGAGGAAACGCAGACGTGAGATCCTAATACCTTGACGATTGTTGAAGTATCAGCATGCACCATGGGGGACGCTGCTCATCTTCTTAAAGCTTTGATTTTTCTCCCATAAAATGTTTTTTCTCTTTCTGGTAGGACAAACATTAGCAAATTTGACATGATTTGGGATAGAGGAGCATTAGTTGCCATTAATCCAGGTGATCGCAAATGGTAAGTAATTTTTCTTTTTTTGTTTAGCCTTCTTAATTTTTTAGTATACTATACTTTTTCTGGGTTCTAGAAAATCAGCTAGACTTTTATGAGTTTGAAATAGGTTATTATGTTTGGAATTTATAAAAACCTAAATCCAATACTAGCTTTGTCTAAAAAGCATAGGATTTGACAATAGATACCTGGGTATAAAGCTATAAGGCTTGTGGCCCAGTCACTTTCAAGCTGTGTGGCCTTGGTCCAAGTATTCAACTTCTCTAAGCTTTGGTTTACTCCTGCAAAATGGGAATATTTTTGTAATACTAACACAATCATCACCACCTCCACTAACATTACCAGGTAATACTTATTGGTCACTTGTCTATGCCAAGGATTGTTCAAAATACTTTATGTGGGCTGGGTGTGGTGGATCATACATGTAATCCCAGCACTGTGGAAGGCCAAAGCAGGAGGATTACTTGAGCCCAGGAGTTTGAGACCAGTCTGGGCAACAAAGCAAGATGCCACCTCTACAAAATATTTTTAAAATTATCTGACCATGGTGGTATGTGCTTGTAGTCCCAGCTACTTGGGAGGCTGAGGCAGGAGGGTGAGCCCAGACGTTCAAAGCTGCGGTGAGCTATGATCGTACCACTGTACCCCAACCTGAATGACAGAGCAAGACCTTGTCTCTAAAATATTAAAAAAAAAAAAAAATCAAAATATTTCATGTGGTTTAACATTTAATTCTGTGAGGTATAAGCTACTATTCCATTATACAGATGAGGAAACTGAGGTCAAAGAGATTAAGTTACTTGTCCAAAGTTAAGCAGCTGGTATGTGACAGAGTTGAGATTCAAAACCAGAGTGTTTGGCTTTAAAGTTCATACTCGTGGCTGGGCGTGGTGGCTCATGCCTGTAATCCTAGCACTTTGGGAGGCCAAGGCGGGTGGATCACCTGAGGTCAGGAGTTCAAGACCAGTCTGGCCAACATGGTAAAACCCCATCTCTACTAAAAATACAAAAATTAGCCCAATGTGGTGGCCTGTAATCCCAGCTACTCAAGAGGCTGAGGCAGGAGAATCACTTGAACCCAGGAGGCAGAGGTTGCAGTGAGCCACGATCACGCCATTGCACTCCAGCCTGAACGACAAGAGCGACCCTCCACCTCAAAAAAATGAAATAAAATAAAGTCCACACCCATGATCCCTTTGTTAGACTACCTCAAAGGGTTTTTGTGGGAATTGAAAGAAATGAAATATGTGGGAAATACCTTGTCATCTCTAAAGAACTGTATAAATAAGAGCTGTTATTATTGAAACATTTGTTATTGATGTTTTTGGTGACCATTCTTATTATAGCCAGTCTTGTTAGAAAATAAAATTAAAATATGAGTGAGAAAGCATACTGAGTAAAATGTGTCCACATCTGTACACTCTTTCAATTCAAATAATGTCATTTATATACTTACTTGGATACAGCATGTAAATACTGAATTACTTAGTTGTATGGAGCAGACTCGTCACTTGGCCAAAAAGGAGGCTGGGCGCAGTGGCTCACGCCTGTAATCCCAGCACTTTGGGAGGCTGAAGTGGGCGGATCATGAGATCAGGAGTTTGAGACCAACCTGGCCAACACAGTGAAACCCCATCTCTATAAAAATACAAAAATTAGCTGGGCTTGGTGGCGCACACCTGTAGCCCCAGCTACTTGGGAGGCTGAGGCAGGTGAATTGCTTGAACCCAGGAGGTGGAGGTTGCAGTGAGACGAGATTGTGCCACTGCACTCCAGCCTGGGCAACGGAGCGAAACTTCATCTCAAAAAAAAAAAAAAAAAAAAAACAGGTTAGGCTCCGTATCAGTGAAATAAGATTTTTATTTTTTAAAATTGTTTCATCAATAAGGCTTACTGCCAAACCTAATCTTTTTAAATTAGACCATGCCACATTTTAATTTTCATGCTCCTGTTTCCCTCTCTTTGTCACCGCTCCTCCTTTATCTCTTTTCCAGAACTCCCATCCTCCTTGCATGCCTAAAAGTCGTGATTCCCCAAGGGACCACCATCCTCAGCCTTTTGCTCTCACCCAAAAATTGCCAATATTTGTCCTACCAGAAAGGAAAAAAACATTTTATGAGAGAAAAATAAAATCTTATTTTTTTCGAGATGGAGTTTCACTCTTGTTGCCCAGGCTGGAATACAATGGAACTATCTCGGCTCACCGCAACCTCTGCCTCCCGGGTTCAAGCGAATCTTCTGCCTCGGCATGCCAAGTAGCTGGGATTATAGGCATGCTCCATCACACCCGGCTAATTTTTTTGTATTTTTAGCAGGGACGGGGTTTCTCCATGTTGGTCAGGCCGGTCTCGAACTCCTAACCCCAGGTGATCCACCTGCCTCGGCCACCCGGTGCTGGGATTACAGGCGTGAGCCACCACTCCTGGCTGAAAAATCAAATCTTTAAAGATCAATTCTGTTACTTTCATTCAGCTATTCAACAAATATTTACTAAGTTCCTGTGATGCTCTAAATATATACTATGCCAGAGGCGGGGGAAATAACTGAACAAATGATACATGGTATTTGCTCTGACAATCTTTACATTTTCAGCTCTTTTCTTTCTCCGAAACATCCACATCACATGTCCAGGGTCTGCTTTGCATTTTCCATGTGACATCAGTGTCCTTTAACAACTCAAAATATCACTGAGACCTCTGTCTCCATGAGACACATTTGTATATGAAACCCCATCTGCTAATGTCTAAATTTGTAGGTGTTTCCCACTCCCTAAAGATGTTCATCCATTCCTTAGAGGTTAGTCCTTCTACAGGCTCTGATTGGCATGGTAAAATCCACCAAGCAGTGGGAAGCAAACTGAAAGTCACCAAGTGCAGACCAAGAGCGGATCCAGCACTTTGGGAGGCTGAGGTGGGCAGATCACCTGCAGTCAGTTATTTCCCCAGTGTCTGATAGAATATATATTTAGCACCTAGTAAGAGCTTAATAAATGTTGTTTAAATAAATGAATGGAAGAAGCGAACTGCACTCTGAGTAAGGGCAATATTACTTTACTACGTACTGGTAGTATCCTATGTTTTTTTTTTTTGAGACGGAGTTCCACTCTTGTTGCCCAGACTGGAGTGCAATGGCGTGCTCTCGGCTCACTGCAACCCCCCCGCCTTCTGGGTTCAAGTGATTCTCCTGCCTCAGCCTCCTGAGTAGCTGGGATTACAGGCATGCGCCACCACACCCAGCTAATTTTGTATTTTTAGTAGAGACGGGGTTTCTCCATGTTGGTCAGGCTGGTCTTGAGCTCCCGACCTCAGGTGATCCACCCATCTCGGCCTCCCAAAGTGCTGGGATTACAGATGTAAGTCACCATGCCCGGCCTTATCTTAATATTTTATATATGTGCTGGTACTTAGTACCTTAGTTCTTTATCTACATGCTGGTACTCAGTACTTACCACGTTAGCACATTACATTTGTGCTCTCGTTAGGACTGGGTGTCTTCTCCTTAAATTGTACATTGTCACGTACTGATGTATTTTCTGCCGTGACTCTCGAGTTCTTGCCTAACGTAAACCTGTAGGGCAGACCTCATTTTTCTGGATTTTTTGAGACTGGTTGAGAGAGAAAAAGTTCACATTCTAAGAGGAATGAAGTCTTTCAGTCCTAAGAAACCCTACCAAACCAGTCTGACATCACCTTCATGGGGACAGCAAGTTTCTTCTGAAAAACAAGAATCAGAAAGTAACAGTTTCTGTTCAAAAGTTTGCTTTGATCTGGTTCTTTAACCTACAAGGAAGAGTGATCCACTGTTGAATTCTCACAGTTTGTGAGGTGGTTATTAGTCTTATCCTCATGTTACAGGTGAGGAAACTGAGGCACAGAAAGGTTAAGAATTTGTGAAGCTTACATAGCCAGTCAGCAGAGGAACTGGGGGTTGAGCTTGGGCATCTCACAGAGTCTGCACTCGCCTCCCCAACTTCTAGCAGACCTCTGGACGTAGATCACAGTCTACCCAGGCTCCACAGAAACTGGAGTGCCAAGAGCCCAGGCTCCTTCCTCAGTGTGGGGTAGAGTGTCCATCTTTGTCCTTGGCCTGTCTCTCATGGCCTCTCTACCACCCTGCATGCATCTCCTGTCCTTTCCTTATCCCTCAGCTTCCTCCATTTTTATTCCCACATAGCTGACTTGCCTTCAACCCTCAGCCTCCTTGCTCCAATCACCATACAACACAAAAGCTCCAACTTTCAGTAGGACCACAGCTAATTGGCAGTTCCTCTTTGGTCTCCTAATTCAGTTTCCAAGTCAGTCATCTGATTGGTCAACTCATCGTCTGTACCTGGTCCAGCGCTGGCTTCTGCTCAGTCTATTGATGGGTCCCATTAGCATCAGCTTCCCACTCTGAGCCAATCAGACCTGGCTCCCTGAGGCACCTACTCGAAGGACAGTTCCATTGCACTCATGGTTTATGCCACACTTGCAGAGCTTTAATTTCATGCCACCTTTTTTTGGCCTGCTTGTTACTCTCATTTCTCTCTAACTAAATAGAGGAAAAGAATTGTTTCCTCTTACATAAGGCCCCTGGAGGGGTCCTAGTCACCCAGGATATTTGTTAAATTGCAGCATCCCAGGCCCCATGGCAAACTGACTGCATCGGTCTGTGGGGATGGAGCTCAGGCATCTTTTCTTTCAACAAGCACCCCGGTGATTTTGACACCCAGCCTGGTCTAGAAACCACTGCCTTCAAGTACACAGGCATCCAAGGTCAGCAGGCCCTCGAGTACCTCATCAGGCCAGAAAGAGTCTCTACCCATCCTTATGTAATGTCTTCTGCTCTGATCAGCTCTGGAAGCAGGCCTCGACTTGATTCCCATCTGGACCAATTCCCAGCTTAGGCAGGGGCCATAATTTGCTAAACCCATTTCTCACTTTTAAAATGAGAATCAACCTCTTGTGATTATTAGGAGAATTTAAACTCAGTAATATCAGTGAAAGTAATTTCTGGCTTCCTTCCCTGCCTTTTGTCTCTCCAGCCTTTGCCTGTGTAGAGAAATGTAACAAATACCTTCTTGTGTTCTTTGTAGCTATGCAGATATAATGTTATCCCTCCTTGGAAAGAAGTTTCAATATCTCCTGTGTGTTCTTTCTTATGATCCAACTAAACATCCAGGTAAAGTTGTTGGGTTTTTTTTTTTTCTTTTACCAGTTGCCTAGTTTCTTGATATAAATTCTATGACATGGATAAGAAATATTTTCTCCTAATTTATCTCATAGGAAGCATACTGCATATATACATGGAGATAATTCAAGTTTTGACTAATGGGAACTACAAGCATTTTTTTCTCTTCCTATATTGTACATGATTTTCTTGTATTCCTTTCCCATTTTGTTTACCATTCACAACTCAGACTGGAGAAGAGGGGGGAAATGGATGATCCTGATATAGAAGAGAAATCTCATGAGCCCTGTTGGGAGGAAGGAGGAATGTGGTTGGATACTGCAAATCCGTATCACCCAAGTGATAGCGATGTGTTAGACAGATGCTTTCACATACACAAGCACGGGGTGAGAAGTGAATACGGGGATGCAGAAGTTGTGCAGGAAAAACTCTAAATTATTGTCCTTTTTTAATTTCTGAAGTTTTATAATCTATCTATTGCATTCTTTTATTTGTTTTGAATCTGTTGGGGGTGTGTTTTCTCCTGGACTCATTTTAATGCATTCAAACGTTGAAACTTAACCTTTGTCATGGCTGGAGAAATACATAGACTTTTAATTTGTAAGAATCACCTTTTTGATTTTCAACTGAGCTTTTTGATATGCTTGTTTTGTAAATATTTACATATGTTAGTATTTTGGTTTTTTTGTTTTGTTTTGTTTTTGAGACACAGTCTCACTCTGTGGCCCAGGCTGGAGCGCAGTGGTTTGATCTCGGCTCACTGCAACGTCTGCCTTCCGGGTTCAAGCGATTCTCCTGCCTCAGCCTCCCAAGTAGCTGGGATTACAGTGTGTGCCATCATGCCCAGCTAATTTTTGTATTTTTAGTAGAGACAGGATTTCACCATGTTGGCCAAGCTGGTCTGGACCTCCTGACCTCAGGTGATCCACCCTCCTCGGCCTCCCAAAGTGCTGGGATTACAGGCATGAGGCACTGTGCCCAGCTAGTATTTTGTTTCTGCTTGAATAAATTGGGGTCTTAAAAACTCATTAAAAGATGAGACCTAGTGTCCCTAATTAAATCAGAGACAATCAAGTGGAAATAGAAATTAATAGAGGCAGAAGTTAGCTCTGCTAATCTGATTTAAATTCCATTAATGAATAGAAGCCCTAACAAAGAACCTTTGGGAAGAAAATACAGCAGGCCCTGTCTGGAGGTGGAGTCTGAGGATACTGCTCTTAGAACGGGGCGGAAGCTCAGCTTCCCTATAGTCTATATCCTGCAGCAGAGCGGGAGGGGTATATAAAATGTGGGTGAGTGCAGGAGTTGGTAGAAAATCAATATGCTAGAAGATGGTTGAAACTCCAAAGGAATCTGCTGATGGAATCCACTCTGATTTCAATGAGCCTAAGTCCTTTGACTGGCTTAGCTGTCTGATCTAAGCTAAAGATGGATATGATGGGGATGTAACATTGCCATCCTCTCAGTAAGCCAATTTATTTCTTTAGTATGAGATTTGCAAAAGAAGAATGAGAAGAACATGCCACATCATTACCTATTTGGATAATGAAGTTGTATATAGAACAAGTACACCTAGGTCATTGGAAATAAACTCAGAATTTATTTCTCTTTTACCTAGGTCCACCATTTTATGTTCCACATGCTGAAATTGAAAGGTTGTTTGGTAAGTTTGTGGACTTATGCTGTAACTTTTTAAATAAAGTCAAGTTAACTCTTTTGGGCTGGGCGTGCTGGCTCATGCCTGTATTTCCAGCACTTTGGGAGGCCAAGGTGGGCAGATCACCTGAGGCCAGGAGTTCGAGACCAGCCTGGCCAACATGGCGAAACCCCGTCTCTACAAAAATACAAAATTTAGGCCAGTGTGGTGGCATGTGCCTGTAGTCCCACCTATTTGAGAGGCTGAGGCATGAGAATTGCTTGAACCTGGGAGGCAGAGATTGTAGTAAGCCAAGATTGTGCCACTGCACTCCAGTCTGGGTAACAGAGTGAGACTCCATCTAAAAAAAAAAAAAAAAACCTATTGTGAACTATTAGTATATTAGTATCTAGAGTATGTCTATAAAATTTAAAAGATAAAGACCATTTTATTGAAAGTTGTTTTATCTTAGAATAGGAACTAATCTCTGTAAATATGCCCTGTATATATGCTATATGCTCTATGTTAAAAGTATTTGAACTTTTCTAGAGAGATGGTGTATTTTTATTTATTTATTTATTTTTGAGATAGGATCTTGCTCTGTCACCCAGGATGGAGTACAGAAGTGCAATCACAGCTCACTGCAGCCTCGACCTCCCTGGGCACAAGTGATCCTCCCACCTCAGCCTCCCAAGTTTCTGGGACCAGAGGCATGCACCACAATGCTTAGCTAATTTTTGTATTTTTTTGTAGAGATGAGGTTTAACCACGTTGCCCAGGCTGGTCTCGAACTCCTGGGCTCAAGTGATCCTCTTGTCTTGGCCTCCCAAAGTACTGGGATTAGAGGCATGAACCGCCATGCCCAGTGGTGTATTTATTTTTACTCTTGGGAGTTAAAAGTGATAATAACAATTCAGAGTTCAGGAAATTTGCCCTTAGCATTCCTTTGTTTTGATTAAAAAGAAGAGAAAAATGTTTAGTGTACGCTGTTTTAAAATAATTTCAAGGTTTTGTTTGTTTGTTTTTAGATGGAGTTTTGCTCTTGTTGCCTAGGCTAGAGTGCAGTGGTGCAATCTCAGCTCACTGCAACCTCCATCTCCCGAGTTCAAGCGATTCTCCTGCCTCAGCCTCCCAAGTAGCTGGGATTACAGGCATGTGCCACCATACCCGGCTCATTTTGTATTTTTAGTAGAGACAGAGTTTCACCATCTTGGCCAGGCTGGTCATGAACTCCTGACCTCAAGTGATCCACCTGCCTCAGCCTCCCAAAGTGTTGGGATTACAGGTGGGAGCCGCCGCACCCAGCCAATTTTGAGTGTATTTTTAAAAGAATCCCTGAAGTCATTCTTCATAGTATTTTAACGTGTTACTCTTTCTTGTTTCAGGTAAAATATGCAATATATGTTGTCTTGAGAAGGTTAATGCTTTTGAAGAACGACATAAAAGTTGGGGAATTGACTATCTTTTTGAAAAGTTGTATCTACTTACAGAAAAGTAAATGAGACAGATAAAATAAAATCACATTGACATGTTTTTGAGGAATTGAAAATTATGCTAAAGCCTGAAAATGTAATGGATGAATTTTTTTAATTGTTTATAAATCATATGATAGATCTTTACTAAAAATGGCTTTTTAGTAAAGCCGTTTACTTTTTCTAAAAAGGTTTTAGAAGAAAAAGATGTAACTAAACTTTTAAAGTAGCTCCTTTGGAGAGGAAATTATGATGTGAAAGATTATGCCTGTGTGTCTTGCAGATTGCAAGATATTTTACCAATCAATCAGTGTGTGTTACCTGTACAATTAAAAAAAATTTTTAAATGCAATGCATATTAAATATAATACACACAGAAAAACTGGCATTTATTTTATTTTTTTGAGATGGAGTTTCGTTCTTGCTGCCCAACCTGTAGTGCAATGGCACAATCTCAGCTCACTGCAACCTCTGCCTCCCAGGTTCAAGTGATTCTCCTGCCTCAGCCTCCTGAGTAGCTGGGATTACAGGTGTGCGCCACCACGCCCAGCTAATTTTTTGTATTTTTAGTAGAGACAGGGTTTCACCATGTTGGTCAGGCTGATCTTGAACTCCTGACCTCAGGTGATCTACCCACCTCGGCCTCCCAAAGTGCTGGGATTACAGGCGTGAGCCACTGCGCCTGGCCTGACATTCTTTATGAAATTTAGAATTGTTGAAGAAATATAACACTTCAGTAGGGTTCAAGGTGGTCCCAAAAGTTATATAAAAGATTAGTTTTTACTATAAACCCTTGTCTTTTACTCAGATCCTGGCATCCCTTCTCACATGGTTTCTCCATATATATAACAGAATCAAGAAACAAATGTTAATTAAACAATCTGTAACAGAATCAAGAAACAAATAAATTTTAATTAAACAATCTATATGGAACAAACATTCCCAAATTCTAAGAATAAATTTTTCTTTAAGTTTTCTCTGAGGAGTTTGGCAATTGTTGTTTTTTATAATTTAATCTGTTTAAATCATCAGGTCTTATAAAATATAATGTACTTAGAGCTGGATTCATGGCTGTTTATTATGAAAGGTTAGATTTCTCAGTTTTTCTTTAACCACATTTTGTTATATCAGACAGTCCTCTGTAACTCTGTACTACCCAACAACTAAATGGTTTAGATTGTTTAGCTCATGTTAATAGGATGGTTGTGTCTTATAAAAAATGAGTTACGTGTGTGTGTGCGCACGCATGCGCATGTGCTGGCTTAAAGGTTGTTAATGGGAGGTTTGGGGTCCCCTTTAACATTGGTGAAAGCTATGATACTCTCCCCAGAGATATGTCTTGTCAGCCTCTCTAGTTCCCCTTGGCCTGCATGTACAAACTTCTACCCTAGAAGCTCTCTGCCATTGATGTATTCTAATAGATTTGTAAGGCTATTAGTTTGAAGCAACTCCTTGCTCACAGTGATTCTTGCTTCTCTGAGACCTGCTCCCAGTCTATAGTGTGGGCTTCAGAAGCCATGACTCCCCAACTCTGCCTGTATCACCAGTTGAATGGACAACTAACCCGAGTTGGACCAACACAATTCTCTCCAGAGACTTTTGATTTTACTTTTGTGTAGAGACAGGGTCTCACTTTGTTGCCCAGGCTGATGTCGAACTTGACGTGAGGCCTCAAGCAGTCCTCCTGTCTCGGCCACCCAAAGTGCTAGGATTACAGGTATGAGCCGTTGCACTGGCCCTCTTTATAGGCTTTTGGACTTGGGAATAGAAAAGCAACCCCGTCTCTACTAAAAATACAAAAAATTAGCCAGGCATGGTGGCACGCACCTGTAGTCCCAGCTACTCGAGAGGTTGAGGCAGGAGAATCACTTCAACCTAGGAGGGGGAGGCAGGAGAATCACTTGAACCTAGGAGGTGGAGGCAGGAGAATCACTTGAACCTAAGAGGCGGAGGTTGCAGTGATCACGCCACTGCACTCCAGCCTGGGCAACAGAGCAAGACTCTGTCTCAAAAAAAAAAAAAAAAAAAAAAAGAAGAAGAAAGAAAAAAAGAAAAGAAAGAAAGGCAAGCTGACTGCTGAATGGGGAATCTGTGTACGCCTGGGAGCTGTGGGGCAGCCACATTCCAGCACATGGATCTGAGAAACAGAATGCTGATCTGCAGAAAGAGATGAGAACCAAAGAGAGGCCACCTGTGTTCTGGCTCTATTTTCATCTTCCCTGAAGCCCAGCTGCCCAGGGTGGGGAAGAACACCCTGTGTCCATGGGATAGAGTCCTTTCCTCTTGCACTTGTGCCCAAAGAATCTTAAATAATACAAATGAGATATCCTTAGGTAGTTGATCTTTTATGTAATATGTGTCTTCATTGGGGAATACTGACTTCTTAAAATCTCAAGATGGAAGATATACCACATGTAAATTATTTTAGAGCAATTAAATTGTTTTCAGGATTTCCCAAAAATGCTTCTTATTTCATTTTGTTATTTAAGTAACAGATTATCTGAGCCTCTGTGCCCTGCACAGAGGTTTATAAATGCCTTGCCCTGCCTATGAAGCAGGCATGAATGCTCCAGTATAGACAATGTTATCAGTAGCAGACAGGACAAAGTAAGAAAGGTACGTAATAATCAGTCTATTTGGGTGAATGTGGAAAGAAAAATACAAAGAAATATAACCAAAGCTTAAACAGCTATCACTGGGAAGTCAGAGATTTGGCTCCATAAAGAATGGTTTAGGGACCACAGAAGGTGGCCCAAAAGATGTACCTACGAGAGAGCTCCCAGCTGACGGGATTCATTGGCAGAATGAAGTGACAAATACAAACCTAAGCCATGGAGATATTAGTTCAAGCAATTTACCAAGTCACAACTGTAGTACATACCTGTCATTGTTTTGTTTTATTTTAATACAAGGGAGCAATTTCAATGTGTATGTATACATGTATATGTTTATGTCGCACCTACTCCTTATTTTTATTTTTTATTTTGAGACAGGGTCTCACTCTGTCACCCAGGCTGGAGTACGGTGGTGTGATTATAGCTCACTGCTGCCTCAATTTCCCAGGCTTAAGCAATCCTTCTGCCTCAGCCTCCTGAGTAGACAGGACTGCAGGTGTGTGCCATCACACCCAGCTAATTTTTTTTTATTTTTAGAAGAGACGAGGTCTCACTATGTTGCCCAGCATGATCTCGAACTCCTGGCCTCAAGTGATCCTCCCACCTCAGCCTCCCAAAGTGCTGCTCAGCCTACACTTACTCTTTCTGAAAGGTGTTTCAGAGAAAGATTTCTACTGAGTGCTTTTAAAAAATCAGTTATCGGCCGGGCACAGTGGCTCATGCCTGTAATCCCAGCACTCTGGGAGGCCGAGGCGGGCGGATCACCTGAGGACGGGCGCTCGAGACCAGCCTGGCCAACATGGTGAAACCCCGTCTTTACTAAAAATACGAAAAATTAGCCGGGCATGGTGGCACATGCCTGTAATCCCAGCTACTCGGGAGGCTGAGTCAGGAGAATTGCTTGAACCCAGGAGGTGGAGGTTGTGGTGAGCCGAGATCAAGCCATTGCACTCCAGCCCGGGCAACAAGAGCAAAAACTCTGTCTCAAAAAAAAAAAAAAAATTAAAAATTATCTTTAATCCCTACAGCTCTGACTTTCCAATCACTTCTTATGTGATGTGCTTTTTGCCTTATAAAACATTATATGACAAATTCACCAGTGGCTGAGTTAATGGGAATTGGATAGAATTCTATTTATGTGCCTTAAGCATAGTCATTCTGATTTGCAGAAAATAGTCATGTCCCAGATTTATTACTTATGTGTAGCTGTAATTTGTGAGCTGAAAATATGTCTGAAAATCTGTGATTCCCGAACGGTGGGTATTAATAGAAATTTATTTCACTATTGGTGTTAACTTTCAACAATAGGATAATCAAGGCAGATATTTAGAAATGAAATATACCATAAAATATTAAGTTATTTACATTTAAATATGACAAATAGTCCTTTATGCATTGAAAATTTGGGAAGTCTAAAAAGAATAAAAAGCAATCAAGTCCTATCACTGGAGAGAATCACTGCTATGATGGTGATATATTTTCTTCTCATCTTTTTTGTCTGCTCATAACGTGAATGTTTTCACAAGGTTGTGATCATATTATGATACAGTATTGTATCTCCACTATCTTTCTTTCTGTTTCATTCACCCTTCCTGGTGTTGAGGCAGGAGAATAGGGTCTGGAGGCAGGGAACCTAAGGCTGATTCATGCTGACTTCCTAGAACTAAATTGAAAGGAAAACCTCAACTTTCCATGTCTAAGTAACAAAAGGACCAGAGGCTACTCCCTCTGTAACCTCCACCACCCCACCGCCCCCAGCCTTTTCTGCGTGGCAGAAACATCTGCAACCAATCAAACGTTTGCATGGGAGTGTAACTTTTGTAACTTCACTTCGGCCTCTGATTGGTTGCAGAAAGCAAAAGCAACCAATCAGACTGATTGCAGGCCACTACTTTATTTGCATGGGATGAATACCAAGTGGCCAGTGGGAAACCTCTAGGCAGTACTTGGACCCCAGAAGATTCTGTAACCAGGGCCCTTGAGCCACTGCTCAGCCAGGTCCCACCCTGTGGAGTGCACTTTCATTTTCAATAAATCTCTGCTTTTGTTGCTTCATTCTTTCTCTGCTTTGCTGTGCATTTTGTCCAATTCTTTGTTCAAAAAGCCAAGAACCTGGACAACTTGTAGTCAAGACCTTCTACTGGTAACAGTGTCACTAAATATTTTTCAAAAGCAAGATTTTTAAATAGCTGTATAGTGTTGTAATGTGGCAGTACAATTATTATTTAGTCTTTCTCCTGCTATTAGAGTCAGCATTCATTCAGCAATTTAAGTACTATTGGGTGTGCTAGCAGATAAAGGTTTATTGATTATTGAAGACAGTCCTGTTCTCAGGCATCATAGGTTGTAGGGGTAGGGACTGAACATTGAACTTTATATGGTATGGCTGTCTTAGGGGTACAGGCAGGGAGCTGTCAGCTTATAAGTGGTCATTTAAACCATGAGGAAGTGAAGATGGCGTTGCTCAGGGAAACAGGAAGCTAAGAGAAAAAGACCGAAGGTGGCACCCTGAGGAACACTCAATTGCATTGAACTTGAGATGCACTCAAATCTCTAGATCCCCATTTCCAAACATACATCTCCACTCATTTTTGTATGGACTTACTCAAAAAATTCAAAACAGCCATTCTTCCTCTTGCCACCACATCCCTCACCCCCGAGATGCCAAGAACATGGAGCTTAAAAATTAGAGTGGTGGTCAGAGATGCCCCTGGGAGGAGGGCAAGGCTGGAAGCAAAGCCCATTCTATGTGGCTTGTTAATCTTCCTTTCCCTCACATCACTGTCAGGTAGTCTGAGTTGTAATTGGATCATTAAACTTGTTCTGGGATTCCTTCTAAACCGCATGGGTCTGGCACATTTGCCCCACTTGCACAACCAGGAGCCCACCTGTCTAAGCACTGACTCCCCCTAACTCATGCTCCCCCTGTGCTCTCTTCTCTGCTGGAACCATCCTGAGCTGGGTCTCCACTCTCCTTCCACTATAGTATGGTACTTTTTCACGGGGCAGCCATTGACCACTTTGGAAACTAGACGTTCTGCTCTTCAAGCCCTTTGCCCTCACAATTCTCAGGGCTTGTTCTAGGTGGAAGCAGGAAAAGATGGGCATGCTAGTCCAGGACCCTCTATAGAAGGAATATCAGAGGGAAGCACAGAGGAAATCAATGGAGGCCCAGCCATGGAGGAGGAAATGACAGTCATAGGAAATGCCAAATGTCAGAGTGAGATTCAAAACATTTGTGTTATTAATCAATTATGCAATGGTGTGATTGCATAAATAATGTGATTTTAGTTGGTTGTTTATTTGGGATGGAAATGTAGTCAGAAATTAGAGTATTAAGTTGGTTATTGTGTCCCAGTACGCAATCTTTGAGTCAAATGACATTTGATTAGAAAATGTTCGTTCTTGTCTTACATTAGAGCTCTTTCCAGGGGCCTCAACAGGGGATAAAATGCTGTGTTTTCTCAGAAATCTAGCAAATCAGAAGATGAACGATCATGATTATGATCTCTAAAGGAAAAGAAATGCTCTAATATAAGGTTTTGTTAAGCACAATGTCCACCTAAGACATTTGGGGGAGAACTCCTTAAAAATAAGAGATTAGGGCTGGGCGCGGTGGCTCATGCCTGTAATCCTAGCAATTTGGGAGGCTGATGTGGGTGGATCACCTGAGGTCAGAAGTTCGAGACCAGCCTGGCCAACATGGTGAAACCTCATCTCTACTAAAAATACAAAACTTAGCCGGGCATGGTGGCAGGTGCCTGTAATCCCAGCTACTTGGGAGGCTGAGGCGGGAGAATCGCCTGAACCCAGGAGGTGGAGGTTGCAGTGAGCCGAGATCATGCCACTGCACTCCAGCCTGGTGACAGATCAAGACTCCATCTCAAAAAAAAAAAAAAAAAGAAAAGAAAAGAAAAATGAGAGATTATAATACCACAATGGATTATTCACACAGATTATGCTATCCCTTGTTTGAAGATTTTCCAACATGTGGCAAATTCTCTTTGCTTTTGGTCTTAACTGAGATCGGAAAAATTGAACTTAGTGCCATTTGAAGGAATTATTATGATGCAGCGGTTCTCAAACTTGGCTGTACATTATAATCACCTGGGGAGCTTTTATAAATCTCAGCTGTCCAGACCACACCACAGGCCAATTAAACTTTTCGGGTGTGACCCAGGTGTTTACCGTGTGCAAAGAAGTTTGAAAATGACTAAACTAGGTAACTCTGAAGTCAAACTGCCTGGCTTCGAATTCCAGGCCAACCACTTCCTAGCCATGTGACCCTGGGCAAGATATTTGATTTCTATGAACTCTATCAGAAAAAAAGACAATAAAAATAACATATTCTTGTAGGATTGCTATGAGATTTAAACAAGATCATGTATGTAAACTACTTATTAGGTTGCTGCAAAAGTGATCACGGTTTTTGCCATTGAAAGTGATGGCAAACACTGCGATTACTTTTGCACTAACCTAACAAAACAGAGTAGGCATATGTGAATTCTATAGGCTGGGCACAGTGGCTCACACCAGCACTTTGGGAGGCCAAGGGGTGGGGAGGATTGTGAACAATTTTCACAAGTTCAAGACCAGCCTAGGCAACATAGTGAGACCTCCTCTCTACAAAAAATAAAAATAAAAAAATTAGCCTAGTGTGGTGGTGCATGCCTGTAGTCCCAGCTACTGAAGTGGGAGGATTGCTTGAGCCTGGGAGATGGAGGCCGCAGTGAGCCATGATCGTGCCCCTGCACTCCAGCCTGGGTGACAGAGTGAGACTTTGTCTTAAAAAAAAAAAAAAAAAAAAAAGAAGTTCTATGGTAATTATTATTAACTAACAGCTTTCTTGTTTCATATTAATTACTCTGCAAGACACTTCCAGCATGGTTCCCCCATTTGACACTCATTCACCTAGTTGATTTTTTTGTTGTTGTTCTATAACATTCATTCATGCACAAATTCATTTTACAAGTATGTATTCATTTAACATTGACTTAACTACGAGTGTGATAGAAGACACAAAAGAAATATACATATCTGCCTCACCTCTCTTGGAGTTTATCTTCTCTCGTGTGTTCGTGTTTTCCGGTTCAGGTCATAAGCATCATGAGCTAAGGGACCATGTTTTATGCCTGGACAGCCCTAGCACCCGGCGCTGTGGATTGGAGACACTGCAAGGCACCCGGGCTGGAAGACTGGGTTCTAGTTCTTGTTTTGCCACTTACAGGCTGGGTAACAGGGAGCAATCCTGTTGTCCTCAATAGGTGTGTTTCCTCATCTGAAAGTGTACACAATCCATCCATGACTGCTGTGACGATTATAGGTCTACACAACGCGCATGTGGATTTGTCTTGCAAACGTCCACGACCAGGCCCTCAGGAAACAGTGCCGCGCGTGCCCACCATGGGGCAGCAGATCGCAGTGCAGAGGCCCGCGGCGCTCGACGTCAGGGCGGACGTCCCACCCCGTGACCATGACTGTGACCGTGACCGAGAGCGTCGCTGGGGCACGGCCGGGCGGCGCAGAGGGAGTGCACAGGACCCGCCATGGCGGCCGAAGCCTCGGAGAGCGGGCCGGGGCTGCAGGAGCTCATGCGCGAGGCGGAGATCAGCCTGCTCGAGTGCAAGGTGTGCTTTGAGAAGTTTGGTCACCGGCAGCAGCGGCGCCCGCGCAACCTGTCCTGCGGCCACGTGGTCTGCCTGGCCTGCGTAGCCGCCCTGGCGCACCCGCGCACGCTGGCCCTCGAGTGCCCATTCTGCAGGCGAGCTTGCCGGGGCTGCGACACCAGCGACTGCCTGCCGGTGCTGCACCTTATAGAGCTCCTGGGCTCAGCGCTTCGCCAGTCCCCGGCCGCCCACCGCGCCGCCCCCAGCGCCCCCGGAGCCCTCACCTGCCACCACACCTTCGGCGGCTGGGGAACCCTGGTCAACCCCACCGGACTGGCGCTTTGTCCCAAGACGGGGCGGGTCGTGGTGGTGCACGACGGCAGGAGGCGTGTCAAGATTTTTGACTCTGGGGGAGGATGCGCGCATCAGTTTGGAGAGAAAGGGGACGCTGCCCAAGACATTAGGTACCCTGTGGATGTCACCATCACCAACGACTGCCATGTGGTTGTCACTGACGCCGGTGATCGCTCCATCAAAGTGTTTGATTTTTTTGGCCAGATCAAGCTTGTCATTGGAGGCCAATTCTCCTTACCTTGGGGTGTGGAGACCACCCCTGAGAATGGGATTGTGGTAACTGATGCGGACGCAGGGTCCCTGCATCTCCTGGACGTCGACTTCGCGGAAGGAGTCCTTCGGAGAACTGAAAGGTTGCAAGCTCATCTATGCAATCCCCGAGGGGTGGCAGTGTCTTGGCTCACCGGGGCTATTGCAGTTCTGGAGCACCCCCTGGCCCTGGGGACTGGGGTTTGCAGCACCAGGGTGAAAGTGTTTAGCTCAAGTATGCAGCTTGTCGGCCAGGTGGATACCTTTGGGCTGAGCCTCTACTTTCCCTCCAAAATAACTGCCTCCGCTGTGACCTTTGATCACCAGGGAAATGTGATTGTTGCAGATACGTCTGGTCCAGCTATCCTTTGCTTAGGAAAACCTGAGGAGTTTCCAGTACTGAAGCCCATGGTCACTCATGGTCTTTCGCATCCTGTGGCTCTTACCTTCACCAAGGAGAATTCTCTTCTTGTGCTGGACACAGCATCTCATTCTATAAAAGTCTATAAAGTTGACTGGGGGTGATGGGCTGGGATGGGGCCCTGGAATCAGAAGCACTAGTGCTGCCATTAATGAATTGTTTAACCCTGGATAAGTCACTTAAACTCATCTCTCCAGGCAGGAATAATTAAAACTGTCTGGCAGACTTACAAAGCTTGGGACAATTATTAGAGATTAATCTACCATTTATTGAATGCATACTCTTTGTGCAAGGAAATTTGCAAATATTAGCTCATTTCATCCGTACTATTCAGTGAGGTAATTTTTTTCCCCCAAGATAGAGTCAAGCTCTGTCACCCAGGCTGGAGTGCAGAAGCATGATCATGGCTCACTACAGTTTCAACTTCCCCCGCTCAGGTGATCCTTCCACCTCAGCCTCCCAAGTAGCTGGGACACCAAGCATGCATTATCACACTCAGCTAATTTTTGTATTTCGGCAGAGATGAGTTTTCACCATGTTGCCCACGCTGGTCTCAAACTCCTGAACTCAAGCAATCCACCTTCCTCGGCCTCCCAAAGTACTAGGATTATAGGCATAGCCCCTTGCCCAGCCATAATTTTTAGTATTAATCTCGTTGTACAAGTGAGAAAACTGAGACCCAGAGAGCTTAAGTGACTTCCTCGAGGTCATAGTTACTTACTGCAATAGTCACAATTTGAATTCATTTCTGATTCCAAATAAGTTGCGCTTAAACAAGATAACAGATGTGGGGAAAAATATGTGAATGTATAGTGTTGCTATGTGTACTCTCCTTACAAGTAGCTAATTATTTTAGCACAAAGATGTGCAAAGAAAGGAGACTTTATGGAGAGTTCAGGAGAAAAAGGATTTTGTGGTGGCCATCACTTTCATTCAATTTGCGACTGCTCTGATGGCACATTAGATGAAGTTACTGTTCATCCTGAGTTAAGTGAATAAGAAAAACAATTGAACTGCTTATTAAAAAGGTAAACATGTCTTTTAATGCCTATATCTTCTCCACTATACAAACTCAGAAAATACCACTTGGTTGTTTGAGAAAGGCCTATATCTGTGTAAGTTCTAAACTATTGTAGAACACACTACATACTAGTGTCAGAGGGCTGGATGACGCTCCTGTTACATGTTTATGTTACATGCTTATGGGAGTTTTTTGCATTCGTTTGTTTGTTTTTAGACAGGGTCTTGCTCTGTTGCCCAGGCTGGAGTGCAGTGGAGTGATCACTGCTCACTGCAGCCTCGACTCCCTGGGCTCAAGCGATCCTCCTGCCTCAGCATCCTGAGTAGCTGGGACTACAGCTGTGTCACCATGCCCAGCTAATTTTTAAATTTTTCATAGGGATGGGATCTTGTTTTTGTTGCCCAAACTGGTTTCGAGCTCCTGGGCTCAAGAGAGCCTCCTGCCTTGGCCTCCCAAAGCACTGGGACTATAGGTATGAACCACTGTGCCTCGCCCACGTAAATTAAAAGTGAGAGCCTAACTCCCATGCCAGTCCACATAAACCCATTTTGTTGTCAATGCTCTCATTATATAGCACTAATAGTAAGATTTGGGGCACCCTAGACCACAATTTATAAATGCATTCTAAACAGAAGTTCTATGGACAAACCTCTTCTCCCCACATGCACACACTCCACCCTTAAAGTCACCCCTGGCTTGGTGACTTCACGGGTATTCTGAATACATAACAAGAAACGTTGTTCCAGGTGGAGATATGAATTCAGACTTATTTGGTCATTTGTGAGTACAGCAACTGAGGATAGATCTTAGACCATTTTCCTTAGGAACAATGACAATACAATGATTTTAGGATTAGTAGAGCCAATTCGAAAGATTTTTCTCTTTGGAATTATTAATGGCATCATCTCTGACTATAAAGCTGGACATGTGTCCTTTTCAGACCGCAGGCATGATAAAGGTGTGGAATATGTAACACAGGGAGGTATGTGAGCAAGGTAGTATTGCTGGTCATCATGTGGACTACCCAACATCAAGAATCAGGTGCGCATCTGTGAGATGATGTGGGAGTGTATCTGACCTGTGATAACAAGCCACCTTAGTAACTGCTATCTTTCCTTGGTAGATTATCAGGCTTGGGACTGGGGTGGGGCTGGATATGCAACATAAAAAGAACTATATAAAGCAGCTCTTCCCAGGAATGTCATAAGACAGGAGCAGAGTTTCCTTGAGGAAGACATGAAGCTTGCTGTTCTTGATTCTCAAGCACACATGCGCTGAGGGAATAGTTTCAGTGACCTGTAAGGCAGATGCAAAATTCACCTTCTGGACTGTGTTCTTTTTTGTTTGTTTGTTTGTTTTGGGACAGAGTCTGGCTCTGTTGCTCAGGTTGCAGTACAATGGTGTGATCTCAGCTCACTGCAACCTCCACCTCCTGGGTTCAAGCTATTCTCCTGCCTCAGCCTCCGCAGTAGCTGGGATTGCAGGCACCCACCACCACGCCCAGCTAATTTTTGTATATTTAGTAGAGATGAAGTTTCACCATGTTGGCCAGACTGGTCTCGAACTCCTGACCTCAAGTGATCCACCTGCCTCGGCCTCCCAAAGTATTGGGATTACAGGCATGAGCCACTGTGTCCAGACAGACTGTGTTCTTTAAAGCAAGCTGGTTAAAAGGCTTGAGATATGTCATGCTGAACTCCAGGTTATTAAAGAAATTGTAGAATTCTGAGACAGGCAGGAAAAAATAACCCCAGCAGAAAGTAAAATCTTCCAAGGTGATGAAGAAGGGTTGGAATGACTCTCAGAGGTTGAAACAAAAGAACCTGCCCAAGAGTAAAGGGAGGAGGAAAAGGAAATAGGCTCTTCCAGAATATTCCCCATGCCCTGCCTGCTGAGTCCAGAAAAGCAAACACAGACACTTTGGCTCCTGTGTCAGCAGTTCTCATGTCACCCTCCATCTGTTCCAATTTTGCCCAGTTCCCGATCCTTGGATTGTCTCTTGCTTTTGACCTTGTTCTGCCCTCTGGACTTGCCGCCTGGACTTGGCTTTCTCAATCTCTTTCCTTGGCATTTTGTGAAGAACTTGGTTCACACTCATAAATCTCCCCTCTAGCAAATCTAGCTCTGGACCCCAGGACCCAAACCATCACCATTTTGCTAGTGCCTTATGCAGACCTTCCCTGGCCCCCAACTAAGTGGGGTGCAGACCCCACCTAAAGTGAATTATGAACCTTCTGAGGAAGAAGCATTAACCTGTGCACCTCAGAAAAATGAGGAAGAAATTAGCCGGGCGTGGTGGTGGGCGCCTGTAGTCCCAGCTACTTGGGAGGCTGAGGCAGGAGAATGGCTTGAACCTGGCAGACAGAGCTTGCAGTGAGCCGAGATTGCGCCACTGCACTCCAGCCTAGGTGACAGAGCAAGACTCCGTCTCAAAAAAAAAAAAAGAAAAATGAGGAAGAACCACTGATGGTAGCAAATTTAATAATCCTTACACCTGCCATATTAAGAAGAAATATATACTGGCTTTAGTGTTTCACTATAGAGATATGCTATGGTGGTGCATCATGGCTAGTCAGATGAACTGTTTTCATGGAGAATGTGTAGCAAATATGATAGGGTGGCCAGAGACTCACCACAGCTACTGTACTGAATACCTATGGTGTCTTCTGTGCCCACAGTCACTTCTAAGAAAAACTGCCCCATCATGAGCCAGCCGTCAGCAGCCAGGTTATCTATTACATGATCCCCTCAGACCATATCTACTTGGATAGGGGTGCACACCTAACAGAAGGACAGTCGATCAACCAATGATGCTCCACCAGATGTATTAATGAGACCTGGAAACTGGCTATGAATTGGCTTGGGATAAACATATTTTCCTTGCAAGGAGCACAGAGATCCAATTACATTCTTGTCCTTGATTTTTTTTTTTTTTTTAGATGGAGTTTCACTCTTGTTGCCCAGGCTGGAGTACAATGGCGTGATCTCGGCTCACTGCAACCTCCACCTCCCAGGTTCAAGTGATTCTCCTGCCTTAGCCTCTCAGTAGCTGAGATTACAGGGCATGTACCACCATGCCTGGCTAATTTTGTATTTTTAGTAGAGACAGGTTTTCTCCATGTTGATCAGGCTGTTCTTGAACTCCTGATCTCAGGTGATCCGCCCGCGTTGGCCCCCCAAAATGCTGGGATTACAGCCATGAGCCACCGCGCCTGGCCATCCTTGATATTTTGAACTGAGAAATACGGAGCATGTTAAGCTGATGGCAGCCTGGGGAATGCCAGAAATATGCTCAGTTACAGGGTTGCAGAGAGTCCCTGTGGGCAAGCCACATCACGAATAAGAAGCTATGAGGCAAAGGGAAGACAAAACTCACAGGAATCCAGGTAAGAATGGGAGGAAGAAATGCATCCAGAGAAGCAGTGGCTTGGAGCCATGTTACCTCCAGGGCACCAGCATGATGATCCCTACTGCAAGACCCCTGGAGCTGCCCTGACTCCACTTGGCCGCTCTGCAAGGCCCAGCTGCCTATGGTTTCTGTTCTTGGAGTCCTACCAACTCTCTCCTATCCCATGCGAATTCTTATACTAAATGCTCCACTGCTTTAGCTAACCTGCACAAATCTCTGTTTTTTTGTTTTTTTTGTTGTTGTTTTTCTTTTGCAACAGAATGTTTGGCCAGGTGCAGTGGCTCACGCCTGTAATCCCAGCACTTTGGGAGGCTGAGGCGGGTGGATCACCTGAGGTCAGGAGTTCGAGACCAGCCTGACCTACATGGTGAAATCCCGTCTCTACTAAAAATAAAAAAAGAATTAGTGTAGCAGGCACCTGTAATCCCAGCTACTCAGGAGGCTGAGGCAGGAGAATCGCTTGAACCTGGGAGGTGAAGTTTGCAGTGAGCCGAGATGGTGCCACTGCACTCCAGCCTGGGCGACAGAGCAAGACTCCATCTCAAAAAAAAAAAAAAAAGAGTTGTAATATTTTGATGATTGGTTTGGAGAAAATTGGTCTTAAATGTACGGATTTTGATGCCATGAGTAGGCAACTAATTCTGTGGGGAGGAACACTCTCCCATTAACTCATCAATCCCTAATACTGGTAGGGTATGAGACCAAAGAACAAGTAGAGGCTTACATACCACAGGTCTAAATATTTAAGACTTATAAATCAAGCCAACAAACTTAAATAAAATACATTTGATCCTCCTACCTTGACAAAGGTAAATGTAAATATTAAAAATAGACTATTTTTTTTGGCCAAGATCGGTGGCACACACCTGTAATCCCAGGACTTTGGGAGGCCGAGACAGGAGGATTGCTTGAGCTCAGGAGTTCCAGACCAGCCTGGGCAACATGGTGAAATCCCATCTCTATTTAAATATTTATAAAAGATTATAGCTAGATAGATATTTTTTAAGAGGCAAGGTTTCACTCTGTCGCCCAGGCTGGAGTGCATGGTGTGATCATAACTCACTGCAGCCTCGACCCCTGGGCTCAAGCAATCCTCCCTCCTCAGCCTCCCAGTAGCTAGGGCTATAAGTACATACCACCACACTGGGCAAATTTTTAATTTTTTCTTAATAGAGTCTCACTATGTTTCCCAGGCTGGTCTCAAACTCCTGGGCTCAAGTGGTCCTCTGCCCTTGGCCTCCCAAAATAAGCCACCATGCTTACCCTAAAAATATACTTTCATTATGATCCGGAAGGCCAGGTTTCATTTTAGAATACTTGAATGGAGTTTTTGCTCAATTTCGGGATGTGACATTTTAAGAAAGATCATGACAACCTGGGGCATGTTTAAAAGATATGAAGAAGAATCAAAAGCAAAAGCATCGGTTTTTTTGTTTTTGTTTTGTTTTGTTTTGTTTGTTTTGTTTTGTTTTTGTCAGCTTCTAGCCATCTAGAATGTAAACTCCATGCATTCAAAAATTTTTGTTGAATTAACACGTTTTTCCCAAGGAATTTTTCCAGACTATGTATTCCTTTCATTGATAAAAGGGAAGCAGTATAGGTAGCTGGGTAGCTTGGAGAAGCTGGTCTAGAATTAAAGCGGTTTGTGGTGGGTTTGTGGAATGACTCAAAGAGTTACAAAGGATTATGGTGACTTTGTGGGTTGAAATTGCATGAAAAACTTCATGTTCTCAACCACTACGTTTTCTATTTTCACCTAAGTACACGGGACTTTGCGGTATTGAGGTTGCCTGGTCTTCATGAGTCACAGCCTTTGTCAAATGATGAAGAGTGGAGACAACACAGATCTGCAAGCTCTCCAATATCAGGTGATACCAGTGATGCCAACTCCATCTGGAGGGAAGAGAATGAACTAAAAGTGTTCCTGGATCACTCACCTGATGGTGTGCTTGGAGTGTTGTCAAACTCATCTTTGGGTTAAATCTGGTCAATAATGGGTGCATAAAGAAGCTTCTGCCTTTCCCAGGAGCCATCCATACAGCATGGACAGCCCAACCACAGACGTTTGTTGACTAATAGGCTGCAAATTATAATATACAGTATACCCATTATGGAAATTAAAAAGCAGTTCATATTTTTTCTGCAAAAATAATGATATTATTTATAGGAGCTTAATTTCCTGACAAAGGACTTTGGTCAAATCATTCACTGGCTTCACTAACAATGTCATAAAAGTACCTACACTGCAAATCTGAAATTACTTATAAAATGATCGGATAAAATTGTGTGTCAAGCCGTAGAGTTTTAGGACTGAAAAGAAACTTAGACATGTTTTTATTATGATGCCCTCAAATGACAACCGAGGCCTACATATGTAAAAAGACTAGTCTAGGTCACACAGGTAGTTAAGAGCAGAACCAGGACTAGAAAATGGACCTTTCCATATTCCACATTAACCTCTCTAGGGGGAAAAGATCTAAAAGTCAGAGGCTTGGAATAAACACACACACACACACACACACACACACACACACACACACGCTGGTGCTTGATATTTTACTTGATCTCCACATCCCAACTAGTCCCCCCTACTACCCTTCCCAGCCTCTTATAACCATCTTTCTATTCTCTATCTTCATGAGTTCAATTTTTAAAGTTTTTAGTTCCCACAGGTACATGAGAATATGCAATGTTTGACTTTTGTGCCTGGCTTATTTCACTTAACATAGTGATCTCCAGTTCCAGCCATGTTGTTGCAAATGACAGGATCTCGTTCTATTTTATGGCTGAATGGTACTCCATTATGAGTATGTACCACATTGTCTTTATCCATTCATCTGTAGACAGACACTTAGGTTCCTTCCAAATTTCAGCTATTATGTATAGTGCTGCAATAAACATGAGAGTGCAGATATCTCTTTGATATACTGCTTCCGTTTTGGGGTGTATATACCTAGGAGTGAGATTGCTGGATTGTATGGTAGCTCTATTTTTAGTTTTCTTATTTATTTTTACTTTTTGAGACAGAGTCTCGCTCTGTCGCCCAGGCCGGAATGCAGTGGTGCAATCTCAGCTTATTGCAACCTCTGCCTCCCGGGTTCAAGCAATTCTTCTGCCTCAGCCTCCCTAGTATCTGGGACTACAAGCATGCACCACCATGCCTGGCTAATTTTTGTATTTTTAGTAGAGACGGGGTTTCACCATATTGCTCAGGCTGGTCTCAAACTTCTGACCTCGTGATCCGCCTGCCTCAGACTCCCAAAGTGCTGGAATTACAGGCGTGAGCCACTGCACCCGGGCCCTATTTTTTTTTTCTAGGGAACCTCCAAACTGTTGTCCATAGCAGTTGCACTAATTTACCTTCCCACCAACACTGCATGAGGGTTCCTTTTACTCTACATCCTCTTCAGCATTTTAAGTGGGATGAGACGATCCTTATTGTAGTTTTGATTTGCATTTCTCTGATCACCAATGAAATTGAGCACCTTTTCATGTATCTGTTTGCCATTTATATATCTTCTTTTGAGAAATCAGATATTCTTCCCATTTTCAGATCTTTTGCCCATTTTTAGATCAGATTATTAGATTGTTTTTCCTATGCAGTTGTTTGAGCTCCTTATATATTCTGGTTGTTAATCCTTTGTCAGATGAGTAGTTTGCAAATATTTTCTTTCATTCTATGAGTTATCTCTTCACTTCGTTGATTGTTTCCTTTGCTGGGCAAAAGCTTTCTAACTTGATGTGATCCCATTTGTCCATTTTTGCTTTGGTTGCTGGTGCGTTTGGGGTATTACTCAGGAAGTCTTTGCCCAGTCCAACATCCTGGAGAGTTTTCTCAATGTTTTCTTATAGCAGCTTCCTCGCTTGAAGTCTTAGATTTAAGTTTTTAATCCATTTTGATTTGATTTTTGTATATGGTGAGAGATAGAGGTCTAGTTTCATTCTTCTGCATATGGATATCCAGTTTTCCTGGCATCATTTATTGAAGAGACTGTTCTTTCCCCAATGTATGTTCTTGGAACCTTTGTTGGAAATGAGTTCACTGTAGGTGTATGTATTTATTTCTGGGTTCTCTATTATGTTCCACTGGTCTATGGATCTGTTTTTATGCCAGTACCATGCTGTTTTGGTTACTATAGCTCTGTAGTATAAATTGAAGTCAGGTAATGTGATTCCTCCAGTTTTGTTCTTTTTGGCTGGGATACCTTTGGCTATTCTGAGTCTTTTGTGGTTCCATATATACATCTTAGTGTTCCTTTTCCAGATGGCATCCAGGTTTGTATGCAGGCGGGGCCAAGAGAACACTAGTATTTCCAAGTTAACCAATTAGACCATAATCATGAGGCCAGACTTTTTACTCATTGCATAAATAGGGCCTAATCAGTCCAATATCCTAAGGCTCAGTCCCAACAGGGGCCAGATAACTTCATTCATGGCCATCAAATGTATTCCAGCAGTGCCTGTCCTTGTTATAGAAAGAGGCCTTTCGTTACAAGGAGTGTGGTTACAGAACTTAAACTAATTAACATTTTCATAATACTCATACATTGTTTCACAAAGCTATTAATTTATTTGATCCTCATATTTCTTGGAGTAGACAGGGCAGGTTTTATTAAGCTGACTTTATAGGAGAAGAAGCTGAGATCCACAGGGATGGAGTGACTTGCCCAAGGTTACCCAACCAATGCCTGGTGCTTTAGGTTGGAAGAGAGCAGCTATTTTAAAAATCTCTCCCAAGTAAATCTGTTTTACAGCCAGGGTTGGGTAGCACTGCTCTAGAGAATAAACAAATATCCCAACTATCCCTTTGCGGGATTTATAGTTATCATTCATATCAAGCCCTAGGTAATGTTCTTTGAGAAGAAATATTGACATCCTTCTTATTTCAGAACTTCAGCTCATAAAGTAGGCTGGATCCTGTCAATATCTGAGTGTCACAGGATCCACACAATGGACCCTACTTAGAGGTACTGTGGAGAGACACTTATTTACATGACAAGAGCAAGGGTCTCAGGGGAAGACTTGGCGATGGGGGTCAGGTTCTGCTATTTCCCTTAAACCAAATGTCTTTGTTTATTTTTTTTTGTTTTTTTTTTTTAAATGAAATGTTCTTATTTTCAGAAATCTGTGAATGTAATTCTTTGGCTGTCTGGCACACAGTGCTCTGCAGCTCTCTGATCTGATGCCAGAGTGTTGTGTAGGGCTTAACCCATAAGGTGAGGAGGAACTTTAAGAGCCATGTGCCCACCGGGCATAGAGGCTCACGCCTGTAATCCCAGTACTTTGGGAGGCCAACGCAGGCAGATTGCTTGAGCTCAGGAGTTTGAGACCAACCTGGCCAACATGGTGAAACCTTGTCTCTACTAAAAACACAAAAATTAGAGGAGCGTGGTGGCAGACACCCGTAATCCCAGCTACTCTGGAGGCTGAGGCAGGAGAATCGCTTGAACCTGGGAGACAGAAGTTGCAGTGAGCTGAGATCGCGCCGCTGTACTCCAGCCTGGGCGAAAGAGTGAGACTCCGTCTCAAACAAACAAACAAACAAAAAAAGCCATGTGTCAAGTGGCAGAAGCCTAGCCTGTAAGAAGACACTCTTTCCAAACACTGAAACCCCGGAATTTTCTTCCATTTTTCTCTCTTACGTGCCTTTGACTTGGGAATCATTTCTTTGGAATTTTCCCCCGAATTATCTCCCTGAAGAGAAGTAACACCTGCTCTTTGTGGAACTGGAAAATGCAGATAAGCATGCAGACATTTAATCACTTTTAATTAGACAAAACTGTTACCATTTTTGAATTGACTCTCATCACTATGAAATTCGTATTCCTGAAAATCATTTCACATATACAAATTTTGTAAAACACAGCATGTATCACATAAACTGCAAACTTTTCTGCCAAAAAGTAAATTTTAGTGGCATTTAATTGAAGTTCAATTTTGGAAATTCCAAAACATGGGATATGGAACTCTCGAGAGAGAGAGATAGACAGAGATTGATCTACCACATATTCCATTTGCCTTCCACAGTTCCTAGCTCCTTGCAGTTTAACTGCAAGGGACGATGTGATCAGCTCTTGCTGTGAACCCAGTTTTTGTGAAGTGATGAGAACAAAGAAGAAAGTGATGAAGATACAAATAAAATTTGAGGTTAAGCAGAAGTCTCAAGTTTCATAATGAAAGTGTCATAATCTACAGAGAGAAAATTCTGTGTATAAGTTTTATACAAGTAAAATTTACATGAACTTTACTTAAGCTCCTAGTATTTTTTTTTCTTTTTTTTTTGAGATGGAGTTTTGCTCTTGTCACCCAGGCTGGGTGCAATGGCGCTATCTTGGCTCACTGCAACCTCTGCCTCCTGGGTTCAAGCAATTCTCCTGCCTCAGCCTCCAGAGTAGCTGGGATTACAGGCATGCGCCACCATGCCTGGCTAATTTTTGTATTTTTAGTAGAGACGGGGTTTCACCATGTTGGCGAGGCTGGTCTCGAACTCCTGACCTCAGGTGATCTGCCCACCTTGGCCTCCCAAAGTGCTGGGATTACAGGTATGGGCCACCACACCTGGCCAAGAAAAATTACTTTCTTTATCCCTTTTAATGCTTTTTGTCTTGAATTTAACTTTGATATTAATATAACAGCTTTCAGTCTTTTCAATCATATCAAAGTTTACATGATAACTGGGAAAATTCAATTTAGTGTATGTACTCAGGATATTTTTTTCACCATTCATGGGGGTCATTTGTTATTGCTGCTGCACAAAGGGTGGAGAGCTCTATAAATATGTGAACTCAAACATTAGCAGCAGAGCTGTGAGCTGCATGGGGCCCTGTGTGACTGCATGGTGACTTGTGCAGTAGGATCAAAGCAGCCTCCTGCTCCAATTTCTTCCCATCAGCCATTTATGCCCTCTACCCAGCTTGCTTTCTGATGAGCAAGGGGTTCCAAAATAAACTTCAGCAGAATGAATTTTCTTCCTAGATATACAACTGTGTGTAGTCTATTTCTGTTTTCAAGCCACTGAAGGATATGCCTGGAGTGACTGTGAAATTGATGATACAGGAGGCCAATTCCATCACATTTTGGAGTGAATTTCCTCAAGGCCATACCAGTTCTCCCTGGTGGACACTAAAATATAAATTGTAAAATTATTACTTCCTCTATTCTAATGAATAAATAAATGCTTTACATGTACTCGTTAAATTTGCTAGAACTATCTGCACAACTAAAACAGATGAGGATATCCAAATGCATTTCTTTAATTATCTATGTTTATCAATTTACATTTTTTGTAGGGGAGGGTAATATCTTCTTCAGGTTTTGGCATTAGGGTTATATGCTGGCTTTACAAAATGAGTTAGGAAGTGCTCCCTCCTTTATTTTCTGAAAGAATTTGTGTATCATTAATATAACTTCTTAAACATTTGATAGAATTCACTAGTGAAATGTTGTGGCCAAGACTTTTCTTGGTTAAAAGATTTCTAATTTTTATTTATTTTTTTTTTTTTGAGAAAGGGTCTCACTCTGTCATGCAACTGGAGTGCAGTGGTGTGATCTCAGCTCTCTGCAACCTCCACCTCCCAGACTCAAGCAATACTCCCACCTCAACCCCTCGAGTAGCTTGGACTCCAGGCATGTGCCACCATGCCTGGCAAATTTTTTTGTATTTTTTGTAGAGATGGGGTTTTGCCGTATTGCCCAGGCTGGTCTCAAACTCCTGGGCTCAAGTGCTCAAGTGATCCTCCTGCCTCAGCCACCCAAAGTGCTGGGATTTAGAGGTGTGCACCACTGCACCCAGCCACAGTTTTTTAATTATTAATTTAATTTTTTATATATATATGGCAATTCAGATTTTTTGCTTCATGTCGTGTCAGTTTTGTAGCTAGTATTTTTCAAGGAATTTGTCCATTTAATTTAAGTTGTTGACAATAACGTTAAAATATGCCCCACTTTATCCTTTAAATGTCTATAGGCTCTATAGTGGTAACTATTTGCTCATTCTTGATATTGGTAATACGTATTTTCTCTCTTTCTGGTTTTGTTTTGTTTTTAGATGGCGTCTTGCTCTGTCCCCCAGGCTGGAGTGCAGTGGCACAATCTTGGCTCACTGCAACCTCCACCTCCTGGGTTCAAGTGATTCTCCTGCCTCAGCCTCCCAAGTAGCTGGGATTACAGGCGCCTGCCACCATGCCCAGCTAATGTTTTGTTTTAGTAGAAAGGATTTTGCCATGTTGTCCAGGCTGGTTTTGAACTCTTGGCCTGAAGTAATCCACCCGCCAGGGCCTCCCAAAGTGCTGAGATGACAGGTGTGAGCCACCATGCCCAGCCATCCCTCTTTATTTTTCTTGATCTGTCTAGCTAGGGGTTTACTGATTTTCCTCACAATTTCAAAGAACCAGCTTTTGGCCTTACTGTGTTTCTCAATTATTTGTCTGCCTTTCTATTTCGTTGATTCCTGTTCTTCTTCTTATGTTTTTGGTTTTTGTTGGTTTTTTTTCTATTTACTTTGGATTAATTGTAGTTTTTCTAGCTTCTTAAGGTAGAAATGTAGGATATTGATTTTAGACCTTTATTCTTTTCTAATTTAAGCACTAAAAGCCAGGAATTTACCTCTCAGTGCAGATTTAGCGGCATCCCAGGTATTTTGATATGTGTATTTTTATTATCATTTGGTTCAAACATTTTTTAGTTTCTTTTTTCATTTCTTCATTGGCTCATGAATTATTTCAAAATATGGTATTTAATTTCTAAACATTTGGCATTTTTCTATGTATTTTAGTTTATTTTTTTGAGACAGAGTTTTGCTCTTGTTGCCCAGGCTGAAGTGCAATGTCACAACCTCAGCTCACTGCAACCTCCACCTCACAGGTTCAAATGATTCTCCTGCCTCAGCCTCCAGAGTAGCTGGGATTACAAGTGCCCGCCACCATGCCCAGGTAATTTTTTGTATTTTTAGTAGAGATGAGGTTTCACCATGTTGGCCAGGTTGGTCTCAAACTCCTGACCTCAGGTGATCCACCCACCTCGGCCTCCCAAAGTGCTGGGATTACAGATGTAAGCCTCTGCATCCGGCCACATTTGGTATTTTTCTAGATTTCATATTTGTTTTATGGTCTGGCAGATGGTCTATTTTGGTCAACATACTATGTGCACTTGAAAGAATGTATATTATGTAGGAAATGGTGTTCTATAAATAGTAATTTAGGCCAATGTGGTTAATAGTATTGTTCATTTCACCTGTGTCTTTACTAATTCTTTTGTCTAGTTGTTCTATCATTTGCTAAGAAGAGATGTTAAAATCTGTAGTAATGATTATGGAATGTCTGTTACTCCCATTAAATTCTGTCAATTTTTGCCCTATATATTTTGAAGCTCTATTTTTAGGCACATACACAATTATGTGCACAATTGCAATTATGATTGCAATGGCTTCCTGATAAATTGATATTTTTATATCATGTTTATGTTTATTTTTATTTAAAAGTTGAGACAGGGTCTTGCTCTGTCTCCCAGGCTAAAGTGCAGTGGTATGTTCATGGCTCACTGCAGCCATGACCTCCTGTGCTCAAGTGATCCTCCCACTTCGACCTCCTGAATAGCTGGGATTGCAGACATGCACCACCATACCTGGCTAATTTTTTTAATTTTTTTGTAGAAATGGGGACTTGCTGTGTTTCCCAGGCTTATCTCAAACTCCTAGATTCAAATGATCCATCTGCCTCTGCCTCCCAAAGTGGTGGGATTACAGGCCTGAGGCAGGAGGTCCAGCCAACTCTTTTATGAACTGTCCGCCTTTATCTCTGACAATATTCTTTGCCTTGAAGTTTATTATCTGATATTAATATGGCCACTCACCTTGCATGGTAGATGTATATTTTTCATCAACTTACTTTCAATCTGTCTATGTCTTTATTTTTAAATTGCATTTCTTATAGAAAGCATGCAATGGGGTTTTGCTTCTTAAAAGCCCATTCTGACAGTCTCTGTCTTTTAATTGTATTATTTCATCCATTAATATTTAATGTAATTCTTGATAGAGTTGGATTTCAAGCTACCATTTTATTATTTGTTTTCTGTTTATCCCCTCTACTTTTTTCCTCTGTTCTTTCTTCCCTGTCTTCTTGTGGATTAGTTGGATATATTTGAGAATTCTGTTTTAATTCATCTATAGCATTTTTAGTCATATGTTTCTGCATTATTTTCAGTGGTTGATCTAGAAAATTTAATATATATTCTTAAACAGTCTACTTGGAATATTACCACTTCATGTTTTTTGTTTTTGTTTTGTTTTGGTTTTTGGTTTTTTTTGAGACGGAATTTCACTCTTGTTGTCCAGGCTAGAGTGCAATGGTGTGATCTCAGCTCACCACAACTTCCACCTCCCGAGTTCAAATGATTCTCCTGCCTCAGCCTCCCAAGTAGCTGGGATTACAGACATGCACCACCACACCTGGCTAATTTTGCATTTTTAGTAGAGAAGGGGTTTCTCCGTGTTGGTCAGGTTGGTCTTGAACTCCTGACCTCAGGTGATCTGCTCACCTCAGCCTCCCAAAGTGCTGGGATTACAGGCATGAGCCACCGCGTCTGGCACCACTTCATGTTAAATGCAAAAAGCTTGTAATCATACAGGTCTTTTTATGCCCAATTTTTACACTTTGACACCTGTTTTACATATAAACCTTCCAAGACAATGTTACAATTTTTACTTTAAAGACTCATATGTGTGTAGTTCTTTTCAATTAGAGGAAAAGAGTTTTTTATATTTATTCAGACATTCATCATTTCTGGGGCTCTTCATTCATTCCTGAAGACCTGAGTTTCCAACTGGTATCATTTTCCTTCAGCCTGAAGAATTTTCTTAAACATTTTTTCTGGTGTAAATCTGTCAACAACAAATCCTTTTGATTTTCTTTTATTTGGAAATGTCCCTATTTTGCCGTCTTCCTTGAAAAAAAAATTTGTGATAGAGAATTCTGGCATTCCATTTTATCTTTGAGCACTTTGAAGATGTTCCACTACCTTCTAGCCTCCATTGTGTCTAATAAGCAGTTATTGCAATTTGAATAATTGTTTTCCTCTTTGTAATGTGTCTTCATCTTGCCTGTTTTCAGAATTTTTCTTAATGTTTAAATTTTAGCGGTTTTACTATGATGTGTTTGATGTGGTTTTCCTTATATTTATCCTGTTTGAGATTTCACTGATTTCCTCGAAACTGTAAATTTATGTCTTTCATAAAATATGGGAAATTTTGGGCCATTGTTTCTTCAAATATGTTTTCTGCCCCATTCTCTCTCACTTTTTCTTCTGGGTCTCTAACCATACATACATTAGATCTTTTGATATTATCCCACAGGTTCTTGATTCTGTTCTCTTTTTTCTTTTTTTTTTTTTATCTATTTTCTCTCTCTTGTTCCAAGTGGATAGTCTCATTTATCCATCCTCAAGTTCATCGACTTTTACTTTGTTGTCTCCTGTCTGCTGATAAGCCTGTGCAGTTAATTTCTATTTTTGATATTATAATTTTATTTCTGGAATTTTTATTTTGTTCTTGTTTCTATTTTGCTACTTAAATTTCCATCTGTGCATTCATTATAAGCAAATTTTCTTTTATGCCATACCATAGTTAAAATAACTGCTTTAAATTTCTTGTTTGATAATTCCAACATCTGGATTACTCAGGGTTGATCTCAGTTGATAATCTTGTCTCTTGAGAATGGATCACATTTTTCTGTTTTTTTTCATATTTTGATTGATTTTGAATTATATTCTGGATATTGCAAATGCTGTGTTGTAGAGAGTCTTAATTCTGATATATTACTTCTAAGATTGTCAAACTTTTTGTTTGTCAGTTTGTTGTAACAGATAATTAACCTGATTGGACTCAAACTACAAATTATGTTTTTTAATCATTGGCTTAAGTTTCCATTCAATTATTTTCTCCTTAGGTAGTTTGCTTAAATTTTGCCTGGTGAACACGTCGTTTAGGGATCAACCAGAGATTTGGGTAGAGTTCATGTATGCACGAAATTTGGGGCATACTCTCTGACTCTTTCCTCTTCAGAACTTCTCTTTCACTTTCTGGCAGTTCTCTGATTAACAGACCAAATGACTAACGGTTTTCTATTGAAGTTTTAGCCACACTGCATGACAGACTGGGACAAGTCCCAAAGGTAGAAGCCATGAAAATGGGAAAACTTATTTGATTTCACTTGGATGTTTGTCCCCACCAAATTTCATGTTGAAACGTAATCCCCAATGTTGGAGGTGGGGCTTAGTGGGGCGTGTTGGATCATAGGGGCAGATTCCCTCATGAATAGCTTAGCACTATTCTCACAGTAATGAGTGAGCTTTCACTCTGAGTTCATGCAAGATCTAGTTATTCAAAATTTAAAAGAGTGTGGCACCTCCTCCCTCTCATTCTTGCTCCTGCTCTTCTCGTGCAATGCACTTGCTCCTTCTTCACCTTCCACCATGGTTGGAAGCTTCCTGAGGCTCTCAGCAGAAGCTGAGCAGATGCCAGAGCCATGCTTCCATGCTTCCTGTAGAGCCTGCAGAACTGCGAACCTATTAAATCTCCTTTCTTTATAAATAACCAAGAAGTTCTGTTGTTGTTGTTGTTGTTGTTTAGACTCCAGCCCTGTTGCTCAGGCTGGAGTGCAGTGGTGTGATCTCAGCTCACTGCAACCTCCACCTCCCAGATTCAAGTGATTCTCATGCCTCAGCCTCCTGAGTAGTGGGGATTACGGGTGCCCACCACAATGCCCGGCTAATTTTTGTATTTTTAGTAGAGACGGGGTTTCACCATCTTGGCCAGGCTGGTCTTGAAGTCCTGCCCTCAAGTGATCCACCCACCTTCACCTCCCAAATTGGTGGGATTACAGGGATGAACCACACCACCTCATCACAGAGGTATTTCTTTTTTTCCTTTCTTTTTTTTTTTAGACAGAATCTCACTCTGTCACCCGAGCTGGAGTGCAGTGGCATGATCTTGGCTCACTGCAACCTCTGCCTCCCGGGTTCAAGTGAATTCTCCAGCCTCAGCCTCCCGAGTAGCTGGGATTACAGGTACCTGCCACCGCACCTGGCTAATTTTTTTGTAGTTTTTAGTAGAGACGGGGTTTCACCATCTTGGCCAGGCTGGTCTTGAACTCCTGACCTCGTGATCCACCCACCTCGGCCTCCCAAAGTTCTGGGATTACAGGTGTGAGCCACCGTGCCTGGCCAAAGTATTTCTTCATAGCAATGCGGAGACGAACTAACACATTCACCCAGCGCCATTTTTTATTTTTTTTCAAGGGTCAAATCCTCTCTAAAATCTGCTTGCCTTTGGTTGCTCTCCAATATCTGGTTACTCTCTAGGAAACTGTGTGTGTGTGTGTGTGTGTGTGTGTGTGTGTGTGTGTGTGTGTGTGTGTATGTAGTTGTTTTCTGTAGGCAGATCAGCCAGCTGGAGCTTCTTCAACCATACTGGAAAGGAAGTTTATCCATCAAATTTTTTTTTTATGTATTTATTTATTTTTTGGCAAGCATTTATTCAGTAAATCTGTCCTATGCGCTCACTATATGTTAAGCAGTGTCCTAGGCAGTGGGATATAAGGATGTCCTCAAGGGACTAATGGCCTGGCATGGGGATGAGCAAGATAACCAGAAGAAGATGGTACAGAATGGGGAGTGCTATGTAAAGACATGCTCAAGTCACTGTGAAGGGGGAGAGATAACCCCAAAATGGCTACTGCAGAAAAGGCATATATTGGAACAGGCGTATATGCAACTCTAGAATTTCAGACTGGTTAATGTCATAAATTCTAGATGATTCATCTAAAATTAAGTACAAATTCTGGAAGTAAAAAATTGTATTTAAGCATGCATAATTTCTTTGTGTTACCAATATCAGGATCTTTTTTTTCTGTAGCTGTAGCCAGTCAGGGTTCTGGGGTTATATAAAGAAGACAAGATGACAGCTGTGTTTCAGGGCATCTGAGGATAGGATATGTTGGCATTAAGCTAAACACCACAGTAGTAAATCTATTAATATCTACCTAGGTCAAGAGTGCCCATTTTGAACAAACTTATGTATGTTACGATAAAATATTTCCCATAGTGTTTTGTAACTGCCTCTCATGCTTAGTCCTTTCTCATTATGACAACTAAAGATTTTATGAGAGGAGGAGTCAAACTGACATTAAAAATATTTCCCTAGTTCAGAGATGTTTATCATTGAAGATTTCCTTCTGCCTTTTCCTTCTGTGCTCTTGGCATCTTGTGATGCTTGGCACCTGCCAACAAACACTGAGGGATCAGTACTAGACACTTTGGCGCTAAGAGTATCGCCTGAGTCCTCCCCTTGTCCACCTGCAGTAAATCAGGTGGCATAGCTCCTACACACTTACCGAGGGACCAAGTAGATGCAAAATATTCAAGCTAAAGATACCACAAGCTTTCACTTGGTGGCTCTGCTTAATAGATTGGGAACTGCATGTTAAAAGAGGTCAGAGCATTGAGTAATTTTGAAGAACAGTGTAGGAGAAATATGCAGCCTGAGAAAAGTTTTGAATCCAGGCTGGGTGCTGTGGCTCACACCTGTAATCCCAGCAGTTTGGGAGGCCGAGGTGGGTGGATCACCTGGGGTCAGGAGTTTGAGACCAGCCTGGCCAACATGGTGAAACCACATCTCTACTAAAAATACAAAAATTAGCCAGGCATGTTGGCGTGTGCCCATAGTCCCAGCTACTCGGGAGGCTGAGGCAGGAGAATTGCTTGAACTCAAAAGGCAGAGGTTGCAGGGAGCTGAGATCATGCCACTGCACTCCAGCCTGGGTGACAGAGCAAGAATTTGTCTCAAAAATAAACAAATGAACAACAAAAACAAACAAACAAACAAAAGAACAGAAAAGTTTTGACTCCAGGCATCTATCGCTTGGTCAAGAAATTCCAGAATAGCTGCTCCAGTTCTAATGGAAACCACACTCAGGTTGATTTGATGGGCTATTTCTCAATTGAATTAAGTATTTTTTGCTAGGGCACGTGTTAAATTTTCTGTAAGATCCTATCTTTGTTGTGAAACTTGCCAAATAATTTATGAATACTATTTAGCACCATCTCTTCATGCAATCACCGTCAATAAAAGGCTTCCCGTCAGCATATGACCTTCACTTGTGTTCCACACTCTCTCGTCCAGCCAAGTTAACACATTACCATCTTCCTCATGGGGAGAATGGGCTACCACCTGCAGCTTTCCTGCTGGCACACTCTGAAGGTGGCTTCTGCCCCAGCAGGAGAAGTATAAGAGGCCTCTTATATAGGTTTTCCTGCCTGATGTCTGGGGTTGGCCATCCAGTGCCCAGGTCTCCTTACTGCCTAACATCTAGGCTAGATTGACAGCCTTGAGCTTGTTCTTACTTTCAGCTCCTCTTCTAATGTACATACTACATCTTGGTCTTAGCTTTGCCCTAGCTTTGCTGCTTTGGGCTTCCTTCCCTGTATCCAGATACAGCTGTAATCCATTGTGTCCCTTTCTATCATATCTAATGCTACTAAAGACCATGGAATTTATTATTATTATTATTATTTTTGAGACAAGGTCTCCCTCTGTCACCCAGGCTGGAGTGCAGTGACGCCATCTCTGCTCACTGCAACCTCTGCCTCCTGGGCTCAAACTATCCTCCCACCTCAGCCTCCCAAATAGCTGTAGCTACAGGTGCATGCCACCACGCCCAGCTAATTTTTGTATTTTTTGTAGAGATGAGGTTTCCCATTTTGTCCAGGCTGCTTTAAACTCCTGGGCTCAAGCAATCCGCCTGCCTCATCCTCCCACAGTGCTGGGATTACAGGCACGAGTCACTGCACCCAACCAGACCATGGAATTTATAAAGTTGAATTTTCCTGAACCATTAAAGGGAAAGATGCAGGAAATAAGAGAATGGCAAGTGGAAATGGTACCAAGAATTATTGGCTTCTTGTTGCATGCAGTGATTCTATGTTGGATACCCTCCTTTGGTTCTTACACATACTTACTGAAATGGTTTGGCTCTGTGTCCCCACCCAAATCTCATCTTGTAGCTCCCATGATTCCCATGTGTTGTGGGAGGGACCCAGTGGGAGATGATTAAATCATGGGGGCAGATCTTTCCCATGCTGTTCTCCTGATAGTGAAAGGGTCTCACAAGATCTGATGGTTTTAAAACGGGAGTTTCTCTGCACAAGCTCTCTCTTTGTCTGCTGCCATCCACCTAAGATGTAACTTGCTCCTCCTTGCCTTCTGCCATGATTGTGAGGCCTCCCCAGCCACATGGAATTGTGAGTCCAATTGAACCTCTTTGTTTTTTTTTTTGTTTTTTGTGTTTTTTTTGTAAATTGCCCAGTCTTGGGTATGTCTTTATCAGTAGCGTGAAAACGGACTAATACACTTACCTAACTCTCAAAACAGCCTACTAAACAGTTGCTATTGGCAGTTTTCAGATGAGGAAACTGAGGCACAGGGAGGTTAATTTGCCCAAGATCACTTGTACAGAAAGTAAACACACTATTTAGACTCTCTGAGCCTTAGTTCTTTGTCTATAGCATGGAAATGTAATAGTACCTGCTTTCTAGAGTTGTGGTGAGGCCCTATGTAAGTTTATGCGTGTGCATTAGGACAGTGCCTGGCATGTTGTGAGTGCTCAGTAATTCTTAGCAATTAATATTTTGCTTCAAGTATTTGGAGTAAAGTGCTCTTTTTTTTTTAAGCATGGCAGTTAAGGACCATGAAGCCTAGAGCTGCAGAAAGCGCTCTTTGTTACCATGAACAGTGAGCCTGCCTGACAATGAGGCCCATTGAAAAGAGGGCAGAGCTGAGAGATTGAGGAAGACAACATCCATGTAACATTATTTGGGCCCTCAAATCTTTCTGTTCTCAAAGCTAGATGCAACCCCAAATGAGCCAATATAAATTCTCTGTTTTTAAACAAGCTTGATTTGGGTACCTATGAATTTTGTCTAGAAGAACCTTAAGAGAGTCCCAGGCAGACACTTCTAGAAAACAATATGCATTTCCAGAATTTGCCTTAGCCTTGTGTCAAAGCAGCTAATGAAGCTGGTTTTCAATTGTGCTCAGAGTCCCACAATAGAAGAAAGTAATTTGGTTCCCGTGAATGTTGAATGGGAAGTCAAGCTACTTATAAGTTGTTGGAACTTTTTTTTTTTCCTTGACTAGCGGGAGGAGGGCTGCGTGGTACCAACTGAAAAGATTTTTTGGATTATTAGAGCTCCTTTGACACACAGGTTTTACAGTTTGGCAGGCTCATAAGATCCCGAGGTCTAACTTTCCCACTTTACAAATGAGTAAATTGCAGCCTGGAAAGATTAAGTAACTTGGACAAGCTGATTAGTCTACTTAGGAGAATAACCAGGTTCTAAACCTTGCTGTCATTTGAATTCTCTCTGATTTTGGATTTTCAGCAATATAAGCTGCACATAGGTTTTTTTGGACATAGACATGCAGAATTAGAGTCAGCAAGCTTGTATCAGCTCACTCGACTCCTAACCTAGCTTGGTGTTTCTCTCATTGTATCATGCTTCTTCCTATCATTAAACACTTTTCCTGTGGCCACAATGTTTACTTAATACAGTAGTCTCCACCCACCTATCCAGTTTCACCTCCACAGTTTCAGTTACCTGTGGTCAACCACAGTCTGGAAATGGGTAAATAGAGTACAATAAGATATTTGAGAAACAGAGGGATCACATTTGCATAACTTTTATTGCAGCATGTTGTTATTTGTTCTATTTTATTATTGTTGTTCTTAGCCTCTTACTGTGCCTAATTTATAAATTAAACTTCATCATAGGTATGTATAGGAAAAAAATAGTGTATATATGGTTTGGTACTATCTGCAGTGTCAGGCATCCACAGGGGGTCTTGGCACTTACCGCCGTGGATAAGGAGAGACTACACAGTACACAGCAAGTAACAAATGTGTAATGTAGAACTCTAGCCCTACAGAATGTTTCTAGAATGCGGTAATGCAGAAAAAGAAGTTCTGTATTTAAATAAATTTATGAGTTAATTACTGGTGGTATGTGCCTGTATTCCCAGCTACTCGGGAGGCTGAGGTGGGAGGACTGCTTGAGCCCAGGAGTTCGAGGTTACTGTGAGCTATGATAGCACCACTGCACTCCAGCCTGGGTGACAGAGCAAACCCCAATCCCAAAATAAATAAATAAATACATAAATAAATAAAATGTATGAGTTGGTTGGGCATGGTGGCTCACGGCTGTAATCCCAGCACCTTGAGAGGCTGAGGTGGGCAGATCACTTGAGGCCTGGAGTTCGAGACCAGCCTGGCCAACATGGTGACACCCTATCTCTACCAAAAAAAATAAAAATTAGCCTGGCGTGGTGGCAGACGCCTGTATTCCCACCAACTCAGGAGGCTGAGGCAGGAGAATCACTTGAACCCGGGAGGCGGAGGTTGCAGTGAGCCAAGACTACACCACTACACTCCAGCCTGGGTGAAAGAGCAAGACTCCGTCTCGAAAAAAAAAGTATGGCTTAAATTGGTTTCTTTACTGCAGTACTTCTCAGAGCCTTTAATAGGCTGTTTTGCATTATAAATGGGGCAGGGTGGGGTTAGATATAGAATACAGTGTTTTCAAACTCATCTTACCACAGATCTAGTGTTCTGGGAAACACAGCATTAGAGGCATGAATCTTGACATTGTTTTCCAGGGTTAAGCAATCATCTTACCCCTTGATTCAGCTCTACCCTCTTCTTTGGTGTTCTTTCTGGATATCCTTTTAATTTTTATGTTATTTATTTATTTTAATTTTAATCTTTTAATTTTATTTTTTTTGAAACAGGGTCTGACTCTGTCACCCAGGCTGGAGTGCAGTGGCACAATCTCAGCTCACCGCAACTGCTTCCTCCTGGGCTCAAGCCATCCTCCCACCTCAGCCTCTGGAGTAGCCAGGACTACAGGCATGAGCCACCACGCCTGGCTAATTTTTGTATTTTTTGTAGAGATGGAGTTTCGCCATGTTGCCCAGGCTGGTCTCAAACTCCTGGGCTCAAGCGATCTGCCCACCTCGGCCTCCCAAAGTGCTGGGATTACAGGCATGAGCCATTGCACCTGGCCCAGCTCTCCGTTTTAAACTATCACCTTCAATTTTCATACTCCCTCCTATTTCTCCAAGTTTCTGTATTTGGTTGCTTCTCTGGCTGTAGTTCCTTTTCTCAGTCTCTTTGTGTGTGGCCTTTATTTTTGGGGTGAAGAGTTCTGGTGAGACAATGTCTCCGGCAAGTTCTGTTTAATGAAGAATGATCAGCTTGAACACTCTCCGAAGGGCAAGATCAGCCCTGACTTATAATAATTATATCTCAATACTCTCACACCCCAAGGTGGGCTTGTGGCAGGGAGACATACATACAGATGCTTTCAACAGATTGCCCAGAAGTGCCAAGAAAGCCACTGTCCCTCTTGTTGAGTCTCACTCATCTTCCCATGCCCAAGCCCAGTGGCAGAACATCTCCACGAAGTTCGCAAACATCCGAAGCCCCTCTCCTGACTTCCAGCATCTCACAAGAAAGTCAGCTCCAGCTTAGCACTTAGCCTCTTCTCCCGTGACAAGCTGACAAGCTGACCCTCTGTCTAGGATGACATTTGTGTTTTGAATGAAAGAATCAGCCTCCCTGATTAACATTTGCCGCAGTCGTCACCAAGTACGGTGCTGTCTTTTATTGTCCTAAAAAGTGTTCTGTGCCTTCTACATTACCCTTGTGTCCTTAAAATTCTAGCAGAAATTTTTAGTATAGTTTGCACACTGGGTAGAATTTATCTTCATGTATAGTTTCCACACTCAAAATTCCTTATTTATTTATTTGTTTTATTGATTTATTTATTTATTTTGAGACAGAGTCTTGCTCTGTCACCCAGGATGGAGTGCAGTGGCGTGGTCTCGGCTCACTGTAACCTCCACCTCCCAGGTTCAAGTGATTCTCCTGCCTCAGCCTCCCAAGTAGCTGGGATTACAGGAGTGCACCACCACGCCTGGCTAATATTTTCGTATTTTTAGTAGAGACGGGGTTTCACCATGTTGGCCGGGCTAGTCTCAAACTCCTGACCTCAAGTGATCCGCCTGCCTCAGCCTCCCAAAGTACTGGGATTACAGGTGTGAGCCACCGCGCCCAGCCCCTCAAAAGTCCTTTATTTTCAAGGGTCTTCACAGACCGAATGACAGCCTCGTGGGCATCACTGTGGTGCCTCCATGCAAACAACACTGCGTTGGAACCAACATTAGTGCTGATCCAATTAAATGAATGCCATAGGCTTTTTCTCTTGCTTACACTATTTTACCCCAACATTTTCACATTCATTCTAAAACTGAGATGCATTTTCTGTAAGTCTCTATTTTAAGGAGTTTCAGGAAGACAAATGCAGGCCTTTTGCTTCATGATAGAGACTACACAGCCAAACAAGCAATTTCAAAGGCCAGGTGTGAGTTATTGACAGGTGGAGATCTGAATAAACTTATAAATACTCATGAGCATTCACTTCAAATTTTAGTACTCTCTACAAGAATAGATTAGAAAATAGCTTCTGAAAGGTCGACAGAAAGTGTGCTTTTAGTATCTTCCGTTGCAATGGCTTTCCTAGACACATACATGTTCTTTTCACTATTTTATATTGAACCAAAACTTTATTGTCACACAGTGCGATTAGCTAAGCAGCTGATTGGTTGTTTTTTTGTTTTGTTTTTTAACATTTTGGTGTATCTTGGGATTTGTCAGTCCTGAATGTACGCTCTAATTAACACATCAACAGAGAACTGTGGCCAGCCAACAGAATATCTCATGTGCTTCCTCACTTGGCCTTACCTTTGGGACTCACTAAATGGTGAATTCACTACCTACTCAGAAGCCACCCTCACAGGTATAATTGAAGGAAACTGTAGTAGATGTGAGGCCTGATCTGATAACACCCAGGTCTCTTCCAGGGAAGAAGAGGCTAGAGAAGATTACTCTTGCTATAAACCTGAGAATCATGTAACATGATAAGTACTACGTGGCTGGCCATTAGTTTAAATAAGTTACTTGCTTGGGCTCAGGTATCACACCAAGGTGTTAAATTTAATCTCTAAAGACTTATGTGGTTTGGACTCAGAATGTTATCGTTGAACACACTTCTTTCCCTTGTCATGTTGCATCCAAGCCCTGTAACTGACCCAGATTTAAGGACTCAGCCGGCCTGGACCACCAGGTAAGCTGTAGAAGAGACAGCATTTAAGTTGAGAATGCTTCCAGCTCTACATTTAAGTTCGGGATGTCTCCAGTTCAGATCTGTCAGCTGATCATACAGCCCATCCAACTTCCTATCTCACCTGCTTCTAAGCAAAGCCTAAAAACCTTGGACGGTAGAGCTTCAGACTTTCAACATGAGGATTCAGGGGTTAAGTCTATTTAAGACAATGCCTTCGTTCCTTTTTTCTATCATAACAGATAAGGATAGTCCTGTACCTTCCTGAAATCCCTAGCACATAGTAAGTGTACCACTGAGATACTTTCAGCAGAAAACCCAACTCAAAACAGCTTAAATAGGCCATTTATTTTATTTTATTTTATTTTATTTTATTTTATTTTATTTTATTTTCTAAGAGACGGAGTCTCACTCTGTCACCCAGGCTGGAGTGCAGTTGCATGATCATGGCTCACTGCAGACTCAACCCCCTAAGCTCAGGTAATTATCACACCTCAGTCTCCTGAGTAGCTGGGACTGTGGGCATGCGTCACCATGCCCGGCTAATTAAAAAAAAAATTCTGTAGAGATGCAGTCTCCCTATGTTGCCCAGGCTGGTCTCTAACTCCTGAGCTCAAGCAATCCACCCACCTCAACCTCCTAAAGTGCTAGGATTGCAGGCATGAACCACTGTGCCTGGACTATGGCAGCATATTTGAATATCTGGGGCTCAGTTGGAAATTTCTAAAAACACCAATGCCAAGGACTACCTCTGGACATTCTAATTTCATTGGTCTGGGAAGGAGGCCTGAACCTGGGTTTTTTTGTTTCTTTTTTTTTTGTCCCCAAGACAGAGTCTCACTCTGTTGCCCAGGCTGAAGTACAGTGGTGTGATCTCAGCTCACTGAAACCTCTGCCTCCTGGGTTCAAGTGATTCTCCTGCCTCAGCCTCCCAAGTAGCTGGGATTACAGGTGCCTCCCACCACACCAGGCTAATTTTTTTTTTTTTTTTTTTTCTGTAGATGGGGTTTCACCATGTTGGCAAGGCTGGTCTCAAACCCCTGACCTCAAGTGATTCAGCTGCCTCGGCCTCCCAAAGAGCTGGGATTACATGCATGAACCGCTGCACCTGGCCCAAACCTGGGTATTTTTTTAAAGCTTCCCTTGGTGACTCTAACGTGCAGCCAGGACTGAGAACCACTGACTTAGAGTAATCAGGAATTACCCCTGAATCATGTCAGGGAGAGATAAAATTTGGCCCCAGTCAGGAAGATGAGCGGAAATGTCTATTGGATATACAACCCACAGATGATCAAAAAATATTTCTTTAATTTCTCCAAGGAAGATACACAAATGCCAAATAAGCGCATGAAAAGATGCTCAAAATCATTAGAGAAATGCAAATCAAAACCACAATGAAGTGCCACCTCATACTCGTTAGGATAGCTACTATCAAAACAGAAAATATCAAGTGTTGACAAGAACTTGGGATGATTGGAATGCTTGTGCTCTGCTGGTAGGAACGCATAATGGTGCCACCGCTATGGAAAACAGTATAATGGTTCCTCAAAAAAAATTTTTTTAATTACCATATGATTCAGCTATTCCACTTCTAGGAATACACTTCAAATAATTGAAAGCAGGGTCTCAAAGAGATATCTGTACACCCATGTTCATAGCAGCATTATTCACAATAGCCCAGAAAGCAACTTAAGTGTCCGTTGATGAATGAATGAATAAGTAAAACGTGTGGTACAATGGGGTATTTTTTAGCTTCAAGGGGAAGGAAATTCTGACACATGCTATACAGGGATGAATATTGAAAACATTATGCTAAGTGAAATAAGCCAGTCACAAAAAGACAAATAAATGCTGTATGATTCCACTTACAAGAGACACATAAAGCCATCAAATTCATAGAGAAAGTAGAATGGTGGTTCCAGAAGCTGAGGGAAGAGAGGACTGGGAAGTTATTGTATAATAGATAGGGAGTTTAAGTGTTGCAAGATGAAAGAGTTCTGTGGCTGGATTGTGATAATGATGATAATAGTGCAACAAAATGAATGTACTTCATGCCACTGAACTATACACTTAAAAATGGTTTAGGTGGGCCGGGCACAGTGTTTCATGCCTGTAATCTCAACACTTTGGAAGACCGAGGCGGGTGGATCACCAGGTCAGGAGTTGGACCAGCCTGTAAGACCAGGCTTTAAGACCAGCCTGGCCAAGATGGTGAAACCCTGTCTCTACTAAAAATACAAAAAAATTAGCCGAGTGAGGTGGCGGGTGCCTGTAATCCCAGCTACTCAGGAGGCTGAGGCAGAGAATTGCTTGAACCCAGGAGGCAGAGGTTGCAGTGAGCCGAGATTGCGCCACTGCACTCCAGCCTGGGAGACAGAGCAAGATTCCATCTCAAAAAAAAAAAAAAAAAAAAAAAAAACCAGGCGGGAGACAGAGCAAGATTCCATAAAAAAAAAAAAAAAAAAAAAAAAAAGATTAAGGTGGTACATTTTGCTATGTGGATTTTACCACGATTTTAAAGATAATGTTTGTTGAACAGATGCAGAGCTGAGAATTTGCTCCACTTGCCTTCTATGCTAGTGGCTAGCTGGCGTCAGGGTAAAAATGGGGAAGCTGCACGGGGCGGGAGCATTCTGAAAACAGCAGATTGTAGTCCTTAAAGAACAATAATTATGAATCCCAATGATAATTAAGAGGGACGAGGGTGGAAAATAAGAATTGGGAGGGAAGGCTGGGCGTGGTGGCTCATGCCTGTAATTCCAGCACTTTGGGAGGCCGAGGCAAGTGGATCACCTGAGGTCAAGTATTAGAGATCAGCCTGGCCAACATGGTGAAACCCCATCTCTACTAAAAATACAAAAATTAGCCAGGCGTGGTGGTGTGCACCTGTAATCCCATCTACTCGAGAGGCTGAGACAAGAGAATCGCTTGAACTCGGGAGGGGGAGATTACATCGTGCCACTGCACTCCAGCCTGGACGACAGAGCAAGACTCCATTTCTAAGAAAAAAAAAGAGAGAGTTAGGAGGGAAATTCCAGAAATAGCCCACACCTAGTTGGTTACCACCTTTTTGAGAGCCCCTCCCAGGTGTTCTTTAGCAAAATGCTCTGCTGAGAGCCGGGAAAGGTGAGACAGCCTGAGGTCGCATCCACTGCAGGCCTCAGTGCGGCTTTTGCAAGAGTCAGGTTGGCCAGATGTCTACTTGCCTCTCAATTTCCCATTATAATGAAAGCCACTGGGACTGGGCAATTTAAAACTACTGGTAATAGCAACATCTCTTATATTTGGCTTAGGGAAACGTATTAAGATTGATGCTAAATTTGAATGGTTCTGACATAGAGGATATCTACAGTTCTTAAAGTAAGATAATAAAGCTGTACTTCCAAGTGCTGACTTACTATAAGCTGGAAGCTTTCCAGCCCCATCAGTCCCCCATTCTGCAGCCCCACTTCCAATATAGGCCATCTCCTCCATTTCTCCATTTCTCCCTGTACTTCACTTCCCAGGGAGTATGGTGCTCTGAAGGCCAGTGAAAAAATGCCAACATTCCCCATCCTCCACCACCATTTCTACCACCATCTCTACCACCATCTCCACTACCATCTCCACCACCATCTCTACTTCCTCAGTTTACTGAGTTTTTTTCTCACCACTTCCCGGACACACTATATGATCAAATCTTCTGACTTAAAAAGGGCTTTTCCTTGGGCTATCACTAATGAAAGGAAAATGGTGTTCATACCAACCTGAAGAAAGACTTTGAAATTTTAAAATCATGTTTCCAGAAATGTAGACAACAGCTCACTTGACTCAGAATTACCTGGGACAGGGTTGAGGGCGGTGGCTGTCACCTATAATCCCAGTACTTTGGGAGGGTGAGGCAGGTGGATCACTTGAGGTCAGGAGTTCGAGATCAGCCTGGCCAACATGGTGAAACCCTGTCTGTACTAAAAATACAAAAATTAGCCAAGCGTGGTGGCACTCACCTGTAGTCCCAGCTACTCGAGAGGCTGAGGCAGGAGGATGGCTTGAGGCTGGGAGGCACAGGTTGCAGTGAGCCAAGATCGTGCCACTGCACTCCAGCCTGGGTGACACAGTGAGACTCCTATCTCAAATAAAAAAAGAATTACCTAGGACAGTTAAAAAGGAAACCCCCCGGGCTATACCCAGACCCACTGCACCAGAATCTCTGGGAACAGGGCCAGCAAGCTGCACTTTAACAAGGATCCTAGGTGATTCTTAAACTGATGAGGCTTGAGAACTAGTCTTTAGAGGAAAGTCGCCAGAAATGAACTGCAAGTGAATGCCCTTGAGCTAAACAAGTATGGAGGTAAAGGAGGGAATATTTATTGACAATCTCCATTAGGTTCCTGGTATATAAACGGTGTCATTTAAACTTGACAACAACACTACAAAATTAGGTATATTCTAATCTCTACTTCAAAGTTGATCAATGGGAGATTGAACAAGGTTAAGTGATTTGTCTAAAAACTGCAAAAAAAAGTGAGCCCTAATCCATTTCTTTTGTTTTTGCTTTAGACCCTATCCTGAGATAGGGTCTTGCTCTGTCGCCCAGGCTGGAGTGCAGTGATGTAATCATAGTTCACTGCAGCCTCGACTTCCCAGGCTCAAGCGATCCTTCCACTTCAACCTTCTGAGTAGCTGGACTACAGGCACCTGCTACTATGCCCAGTTAATTTTTTTTTTTAAGACAGTGTCTCCCTATGTTGCCCTGGCTGGTCTCAAACTCCTGGGCTCAAGGGATCCTCCTGCCTTGGCCTCCCAATGTGCTGGGATTAACAGGCATGAGCCACTTCGTCCTGCCCTGAATCTATTTGTCACTAAAATCCCATCGCCATGTCATCTCCGGAATCTGTGCACTTTTACTTTTGTCAGTAAAGCCTGGAGGATGTTGGGCTGATAAAAGCCAAGTGGCTGTCTCATACAGTATTTATCTTCAGGCCCTGTATTCATTTATGCCCATTGTAGCAGGTGATCTATAATGAAAACCATTTATTCCTAAGAGGCCCAGAGACCCTCAGGGCACCTACTTCTTGCATCATTCAAACTAGAAGCAAATAACAACACCTCCTTGAGGGGTATGACAACTGACGAAAGAGCAACACACCCTCAAATAAGGAAGAACTAGCATAGTCCAGGGGTGTGGTCTGATATTCAATGTTCCCTTTCGGATCACACTTGGGCTCTGACCAGCTGTTATTTTCATCCACCAGGAAGAGTTCTACTTTCTGAGCTCTTTGTGCAGCCAATTCTTCTTCCTTTACATCCTTCACCTAGATGAGGCTCAGGTGGTCAAATTTCTCGGAAAAGGAGATCCTTTATTCTACCAGGCAGTGAACCAGTCATTCTGCAAGGGTTTAGTAAGCTGTAACTATGTGCAAGGGTTCAAGATGGATAAGGCATCACAAGAAGCTTACAAACCAGTGAGGGAAGCAGATCACTAGACAGCCTGTTCCAATAGTGATAGATAACATGCACGGCACTTCTGGGGAGAACTATGGAGTAATACGTAACCATAGTAATCCAACCCAGGACTGGATAGTGGGAGAGGGCAGGGAAGGCTTCCTCAAGGATATTCTCAGAGGCTTAAAAGGGTGAATAGGAGTGAACAGATGAAGGAGCTGGCAGAGGAGACAGTGTGAGCAATGGTAAGGAGGGAGGAAATCACATAATGTTCAGACCAAAAGAAAAAAGCCGTGTCTACCGCAGAGAGCCGATTGACCATTTCCATTTGGCCAAATCAGCAGGCTATTTTTCAGTAGTTTTTTCTAAATAAATTATTTCCCCAAATGTCTTTTGGCTGTCATTGTTTGTACTTTTTCTGACTAGCGTATGAAATCTAAAATTAGTTAGAAGCTTAAGGAAGGCCCAATAGAAATTAGACTGGAGTCCTAAGAAATCAGGCTGTGGGAAGATGATTATAACAAGGCTTTTAAGTAACATCTCAGACATTGAAATGATCTCCTCTACAAGCAAGTAATACAACCTAGTGCTGAGAGAGGAGAAAGAAAGAGATCAGTCAGGCAGGCAGTTAGGGTGGGTCCTCGGTTGAATTCTTTCAAAGAAAAGAACAGCCTGAAAAATCAAGCTGCAGGCACAGATAAGGGAACTTGCATGGGGGCAGGGGGGTGAGGGTGGGGCTTGCCTAAGACATGCCCACAGTCTCTAAGATAAGAAAGTCTACACAGGTGACTTGCCTAGACATGCCCACCCTGGAAAATTCTGTCCCCTGACACATATGCAGTAAGGGGAACAAAACAATATGGAGTAACTCAAGCTAAGGGCCCATGTATACATAAGGAGGACTGGGTGGAGCTACCAGAAATTCACGCCTTATGCAAATGAGACACCCAGCCCTCATCAGTTTCTTATAAAAGCTTTTACATTCAACTGTAAAAACAGCAACCCTCTTTCAGGTCCCCTCTCCATGGCAGAGAGTTTTCTTCTTTTGCTCATGATACTCATGCTCCAACTTCACCCTTGGTGTCTGCATTCCTTAATTTTCTTTGTCGTGCTATGTCCAGAATTTATTCCTTGCAGTGGGTTCTTGGTCTCGCTGACTTCAAGAATAAAGCCACGGACCTTTGCAGAGAGTGTTACAGCTCTTAAAGATGGTGTGTCCAGAGTTTCTTTCTTCCAGTGGGTTCGTGGTCTTGCTCACTTGAAGAATGAAGCCGTGGACCTTCGCAGCAAGTGTTACAGCTCTTAAAGTTGGAGTGGACCCAAAGAGTGAGCAGCAGCAAGATTTATCATGACTTCAAGAATGAAGCCGTGGACCTTTGTGGTGAATGTGACAGCTCTTAAAGGTGGTGCAGACCCAAAGAGTGAGCAGCAGCAAGATTTATTGTGAAGAGTGAAAAAACAAAGCTTCCACAGCGTAGAAGTTGACCCAAGCAGGTTGCTGCAGCTGGCTGGGGTGGCCAGCTTTTATTACCTTATTTGGCCCCTTGCACGTCCTGCTTATCGGTCCATTTTACTGAGTGCTGATTGGTGCATTTACAATCCTTTAGCTAGACACAGAGCGCTGATTGGTGTGTTTTTACAGAGTGCTGATTGGTGCATTTACAATCCTTTAGCTAGACAGAAAAGTTCTCCAAGTCCCCACTGGCCCAGGAAATCCAGCTGGTTTCACCTCTCAGTGGGACGAAGAACTCTGGGTATACCTCAGACAATGAGAGTCTGATACATTGTGATGTACTGGTGAGACTGGAAGAGTGCATATGAGAATAGGCAGCTGGGTCTAGACATCCACTCAGTGTATGCCTTCTGGTGAGTTATTTAAGTCTCCTAAGCCTCACTTTCCTTGTCTGTAGCATGGAAGCATTAATACCTATTTTTAATTACTGAGAGAGCACTTGTGGCAGATGACTCGCACATATTAATTACTCAATAGTAATTATTATTTTTATAACTACCCATACTCATTTTCATTAAACATACATTACATAACAAAGGTCAAGTGTGAATAAAATGGGATTCACTTATCACAAAAATTGATTTACTACATAGAACAAACACTGGGATCCCAGAGTCAGAAGGGTGAACAGCCATGAGGACCACAGGGCAAGGCACCAAAATCACCTGCTACAGCCGCCACTGCAGGGTACACAGAGAGATCTAAAAACTGGTATTATCCACCCCCAGGTTACAAAAGAGTTATGGTAGAAGAGGCTGGGGGAAGTGAGATACCTTGGAGAAATTTTCAATGTATAGTAAATTTCCAATACCCTCTCCAGAGGAGAAGGCAAAGAGGGTTTTCTTCTTTATCTGCAACTGAGTAGAATTGGCATTCAAGAGGAGCACTCAAATTACTTGACAACCAGCCAGGCGCGGTGGCTCACGCCTGTAATCCCAGCACTTTGGGAGGCCGAGGCAGATGGATCACGAGGTCAGGAGATCGAGACCATCCTGGCTAACATGGTGAAACCCCGTCTCTACTAAAAATACAAAAAATTAGCCGGGCATGGTGGCGGGCACCTATAGTCCCAGCTACTGTGGAGGCTGAGGCAGGAGAATGGCGGGAACCCGGGAGGCAGAGCTTGCAGTGAGCCAAGATCGCACCATTGCACTCCAGCTTGGGCAACAGAGTGAGACTCCATCTCAAAAAAAAAAAAACTCGACAACCTTCGCTGGAGTTAAAGATCACAGGAAATGGTTTCAGAAATACACTTGAGAACACTAAAGGCTATAGTCGCTGATGCTGACAGAAGCAGGAGGAGGGCATTGCACAAGGAGTGAAGTGCACTTCCAACCACTCCAGAGCATTCCTAGGAACAAACTGAAGTGTTCTGTAGCAAAACAAGCTGCAGGAAATGAACAATGCTTATAGAAGCATGACCAACATACCTTAGCATACTGAGGCTCTGATAAGTCCTGCAGGAAAGACAACTATTTAGTTTTATTTAACAGCATTTTTCAAACTTAATTTTTTTTTTTTCTTTTAAAGAGACAAGGTCTAACTATGTTGCCCAGGCTGGTCTTGAACTCCTTAGCTCAACTGATCCTCCCATGTTGGCTTCCTAAAGTGCTAGGATTACAGGCATGAACCATCACTCCCAGCCCACATTGCTCAAACTTTTAAACCATGGAATGCTATTTTCCTTGGTAATGCCTATTCATAATCTGTGGATGTCATGCTTTGTGGAAACACTTTTGAAAACACTGATATGGGCTTTAGACTTAAAAGGCTCTGGACAACCTGGAAAGAGGCCCAGCTAACCTGAAAACTGGAATCCTTCTCATTACTCACGGAGATAAACTATTATTCCCACTGTCCTCTGGTGGGCCTGAACCTTGGGGTCAGTATCATTTCTAGTCAAGGGAAATATTTCCAAAGCTCTTCACTGGGAAAACCCTTATCTTTAGTGATCGTTATCCTCTGTGGCTAGAGGCGGGTTCCTGGCAGGAGGACCTCTCCCTTTCTTCTTTCCATAAATGCTTATAATCATTTCATTGAATGAGCTGGACTTAGCTGGGCTTATAAGCATAAAATAACTTTATTTTTTTTCTTCCATGGCCTCTTCAAATCACTCCATGGTCTAATTCTTCCTTGCCCCGGGATAGGATCATGAGCACATTCCATGGCTTTTCCAGTCATCCCTGGAAAATAAATGAAAAGCCCCTTGTTTGGGCATTAACAAATAAAGTCTGTTTCATAATCATATAATTCCAATCCAGTCCAGGATAAAAATCAGAACTCCAATTAACTCCAAATCTTTATCCAATTAAGATTTCTTCCCTTCTCCACTTTGGACCTGGCCACACTGGCAGGCAGAATTGAGAGTATCATCAGTTTCTTTTCTCTTTTCCCAATCCTCTTGTTTCCCACTTTATAGCTGCTGTTTGTAACCCCTGCAGGGTTGGGTCCTGGGAAGAGGGGATTCAGGAAAAGGGGCACAGCTCGACTTAGTTGGATGGCCGGGGTCCTGCTGCCTGTACCCTCTGGATGGCAGATGCCTGCTCTCTTGGTGAGCTTTCTCAGGCTTTCCAGAGAGCTGCCCCGCTTACTCTTTGATGGAGAAAATATGCCTTTCCTGATTGCTCTTGACCCCTGGGCTTCCCATGTCCACCCGTCTGCCTGGGCGGCACTGTCCCTCGAGGCAGGTGTCTTGGGAAAAGTCATGTTTAAGCAAATTCCAGGCCAGCTGCCTTCATATCCAGGTCCTAGTAAAATGCAGTGGAAATGCAACGGGCCTTTGAGGCATTCTGTCTTCACTGCGGGGCAGAAGCAGTCCCAGTCACCTCTCACTTGGCAAGAGTGGGACACCAGTCCCCACAAGTGGTTCTCTAGAAACTTCCTTTGAAGTGCATCCTTTTCCCACCTGTGGGGGTGGGACACCCAGCACACTGAAAATTCTGACAAAGATCCTCCCTCTACTACTGATTATCGAAATTCCGTCTTGAAAAAGTAGGTGTCTGTGATAAGCTAATGTAGGCATGACTGGTTTCTGATTCTCTCTCATTCTCTCTTTTTTTTTTTTTTCATTTTGAGACAGGGTCTCGCTCTGTCACTCAGGCTGGAGTGCAGTGGTGCAATCTTGGCTCACTGCAGCCTCAACCTCCCGGACTCAGGTAATCCTCCTGCCTCAGTCTCCCGTGTAGCTGGGACCACAGGTGCATGCCACCACACTCAGCTAATTTTTGTTTATTTTTTGTAGAGACAGGGTCTCACCATGTTTTCCAGGTTGGTCTCGAACTCCTGGGCTCAAGGGATCCACCCACTTTGGGCTCCCAAAGGGCTGGGATTACAAGTGTGAGCCACTGTGCCCAGCCAATTTTTTTTAATAAAAAAATTTTTTTGATGCTAGGTCTTGCTCTGTTGCTTTGTCTGCTGGAGTGCAGTGGTATGATCTTGGCTCACTGCAGCCTCAACCCCCTGACCCTCGCCTCCAACACTGGGCTCAAGTCATTCTCTCACCTCAGCCTCCCTAGTAGCTGGAACCACAACATGCACAATCATGCCTAGCTAATTGTTTTATTATTTGTAAAGACGGTGTTTCACTATGTTGCCCAGCCTGGACTTGAACTGCTGAGCTCATGCAATCCTCCCACCTCAGCCTCTTAAAGTGCTAGTATTACAGCCATGAGCCACCATACCGGTCTTTTTTTTTTTTTTCCTCTTAATGTGCCCTGCATGGCCAGACCAGCATCTGCCTGTATCATCTGAGAGATACTTGGTACTACTGCATTGTTCTCAGCTTTAGGGAGCTCGCTTGAAATCAAGCCATAGCGAACTTCATTTTAATATCCTGTCATTTACAGCTTTCTTTCTCTGAAAGTTTTTTTTTTTTTTTTTTTTTTTTTTTTTTGAGACAGGGTCTCGCTCTGTCGCCCAGGCTGGAGTGCAGTGGCTCAATCTCGGCTCACTGCAAGCTCCACCTCCTGGGTTCACACCATTCTCCTGCCTCAGCCTCTCCAAGTAGCTGGGACTACAGGCGCCGGCCACCACGCCCGGCTAATTTTTTGTATTTTTAGTAGAGACGGGGTTTCACTGTGGTCTCGATCTCCTGACCTCGTGATCCGCCCGCCTCGGCCTCCCAAAGTGCTGGGATTACAAGCGTGAGCCACCGCGCCCGGCCTCTCTGAAAGTTTTGATCAGAAGTTGGAAAGTTGGCAGTATTGCTGCAGTTGTATATAGGCATAACAATTTGGCAATATGCCAGATACGATATAGACAACAGCATCCCTAACTTTAATGGAGGTTCCTAAAGTTATAATCTCTAGAGATCTCGTATTTCTCAATTTAAAATGTCTTTAAGGCTGGCACAGTGGCTCACACCTATAATCCCAGCACTTTGGGAGGCCGAGGAGGGTGGATCACCTGAGGTCGGGAGTTCAAGACCAACTTGGGCAACATGGTGAAACCCTGTTTCTAATAAAAAAAAAAAAAAATTAGCCCGGCGTGGTGGTGTATACCTATGGTCCCAGCTACTCGGAAGGCTGAGGCAAGTGAATCACTTGAACCCAGGAGGCAGAGGTTGCAGTGAGCCAAGATCATGCGACTGCACTCCATCCTGGGTGGCAAGAGTAAAACTCTGTCTCCTAAAAAATAAAAAGTAAAATGTCTTTAATTTTCTCCCTTTTCATTAGATTGTCCTGAACTACTTGATATTAGTAAACCTTTGTTGTTGTTAGTGATGATAACATTTCTTTTTAAATATGTATCTTTACATATTGATGTATGAAACGTAAACAGGGCTTTAGTATGAGTTATCTATTGCTGTATAACATATTACCCCAAAACCTAGTGGCTTACAACAACAAACATGTATTACTTCATAGTTTCTGTGGATTAGGAATTCAGGAGCAGCTTAGTTGAGTGCCTCTGGCTTAAGAACTCTCATGAGGTTGCAGTTAAGCTATCAGAGGATTATAGGGTCTCATCCGAAGTCTCAACTGGAGTGGGGATGGAGTGGTGGTGGTGAGGATGGCTGCTTCCAGGCTCACTCATGTGTTTATTAGCTGACCAGAATCTCCCACCAGATGGGCCTCTCCATATAGAGACCTCACAACATGGCACCCAGCTTCCTTCAGGATGAGAAATCTGAGAGAGGGCAAGTGAGAGTGTGACAAAGAAGGAAGCCATAGTCTTTTTATAACGTAATCACACAGTGACATCCTATCACTTCTGCTGTATTTTATTCCTTAGAGGTGAGTCAATAAGCCCAGCCCACACACAAGAGGAGGGAATTATACCAGGATATGAACGAGGAGGTGGAGGGCATTGGGGGGGCATCTTAGAGGCTTCTTACCACAACTTCATAATGGTTAGTTAATAAGATTGGAAGATATGAACATTATTGTCTCAGAATCTTCCAGTCTTATCTACTTATCTACTACTGACTTTAGAGAAAATTCCAACTAGTCCAAGATTGCATATAATCTTCCAAGTTGAAAACTCACATAACACTACTGTATTAAAGAATAGGCCAGGTGTGGTGGCTCACGCCTGTAATCCCTGCACTTTGGGAGGCTGAGGCAGGTGGATCACCTGAGGTCAGGAGTTCGAGATCAGCCTGGCCAACATGGTAAAACCCCATCTCTACTAACAATACAAAAATTAGCCAGGTGTGGTGGCAGGCACCTGTAATCCCAGCTACTTAGGAGACTGAGGCATGAGAATTGCTTGAAACCAGGAGATAGAGGTTTCAGTGAGCCAAGATCATGCCACTGCACTCCAGCCTAGGGGACAGAGCGAGACCCTGACTCAAAAAAAAAAAACGAATAAAATATGGCAACTGTATTCTACCTAAACCCAGGTGAGCTGAGCAAACTATAATTACAATTATGAGCTCCTTCAAAAGCTTTAGTAATATAGGATACACAATTTGTCAAACTTCAATGAAAATATCTTTATGACTATGACCTATTGCCATCTGTCAAAAAAAAAAAAATCAGCAAAGCCAGGTGCAGTGGCTCACACCTGTAATCCTGGCACTTTGGGAGGCCAAGGCAGGCGGATCACCTGAGGTCAGGAGTTCTAGACTAGCCTGGCCAACATGGTGAAATCCCATCTCTACTAAAAATACAAAAATTAGCAGGGCGTGGTGGTACATGCCTGTAACGCAAGCTACTAGAGACAGGAGAATTGCTTGAACCCAGGCAGAAGTTGCAGTGAGCTGAGATCATGCCACTGCACTCCAGCCTGGGTGACAGAGCAAGACTCAATCTCAAAAAAAAAAAAAAAAAAAAATTAGCAAAATACTTGCCTATAAGATGAACTGAGAATTTTGGTACCTTAAATATCTTATTATTCCATATTTATTATAAACCAAAACTATACATTATCTCCTTTTGTTAAATAATTGTATACTATTCTTTCTTAAGCTATGTACAGGCAGTATTTCTATACTATTTGTATCCTACCTATTTTCAAACAGAATTTGTGGGCATTAAAATTTGGCAAATTTAGGCTTTATAGTACTTCTTCATATTTTATATCATTTCATTCTTCAAAATGATTCTAAATTTATTTTTCTCCCTTGATCTTTATAAGTCTATGATATACTTGGGATAGGTGGCTACTTTTTTTTTTTTTTTTTGGAGACAGGGTCTCACTCTGTCACTCAGGCTGGAGTGCGGTGGCACAATCTTGGTTCACTGGACTCTCCGCCTCCCAGGCTTAAGCAATCCTCCCACTTCAGCCTCTCGAGTAGCTGGGTCCACAGGTGCACATCACCCCCATCTGGCTAAATTTTTTTTGTATTTTTGGTGGAGATGGGGTTTCGCCACATTAACCAGGCTGGTCTTGAACTCCTGCATTCAAGTGATCCGCCCGCCTCAGCATTCCAAAGTGCTGCGATTATAGGTGTGAACCACTGCACCCAGCCTTATTTCTACTTTAGAAGACAACAGGTTTGGAGTTTCCCAAAATCATAAAACCTATAAAAAACAAAATCAAAACATAAACCCAACTCTTGTGTATTTCCCACTATGCCTGAGCTCCATTCATTCTAAGCATGGTGATTATTCTTTGAGCATGTTCATTACAGAGCCACTCACCAGCTAGAGACACACTATTTGTCTCTGTTTAAACCGTCCCCTACAACAAAATCAGTTTACCACATAAAACAAATGCTTATCAAAAACAATCCTCTATGAACCTGTTTAAACAAGCT
>NW_026652295.1:17326674-17366674 GCF_009828535.3 Hylobates moloch | reverse complement strand
TGTTCTTATTCTTTTGTACAGAAAAGTGCCCAGTAACTTCTAGTAACATCTGAGCCTTGAATTGCCTTTGTAGGGGCAGAAAGAAGTAGGTTAAAGTAACTGAGCTTTTTATCTGAGCTAATGAAAGCACTTTGAGTCAATGTTAGCCACGGGTTGGCCCTCCTTAAAAGAATGGTTGAGAAAAAATACAAATAAGGTGTCTTGGGAATTCAAAGGGACTGTCAAAAAAAGGCTACCAGGGGAAGGTAGAGTGCAGAAAACTGTAGTTATTACAGGGCCTGGGTGATCCTTTGGAAGGTTTAGGTTTGGCTGTGGAGCTGTGTTCCAATCGCAATATTGGAAATTTGTGATTGGCTCCCATCCTTCACCAGTCTCATTTTATTCACGTCGCAATAATGCAAACTCGCATTTCGCACAACTTTTTGAACCTCTCTCACAATATGACTTTATTCTTTTTTTTTTTTTTTTTTTTTTCCAGACAGGATCTCACTCTGTCTCCCAGGCTGGATCTCGGCTCACTGCAACCTCCGCCTCCTGGGTTCAAGCGATTCTCCCGCCTCAACCTCCCAAGTAGCTGGGATTACAGGTGCGTGCCATCATGACTGGCTAATTTTTGTATTTTTAGTAGAGACAGGGTTTAATCATTTGGCCAGGCTGATCGCCAACTCCTGGCCTCAAGTGATCCACCCGCCTCAGCCTCCCAGAGTGCTGGGATTACAGGCGTGAGCTACCGCGCCGGGCCACAATATGCCTTAATTCTAATAAGCTAACAAAACATAGCAGATTCTAATGGATTCTAAACAGCATCTGAACAATGTCTCTAATTTTTTATTTTCAACAAAGTAAAAAAAGCCCATAACAGTTCCTCAGTTCTACTAAGTCTCTCTCTGCAATAGATTTGTCCAAGAGAAGCTCAGCACACACTCACAAGCCTTATCTACTTGCAGCAATACTCACAGATATTGGTGTTTTCTCCAGAATGGGAGCTGATTATAATCCTGAAAGACACAATCCTGAAAGCCATCATCCCAAATGTGAAAATCCTGTAAGATCAAAATTCTGAAAATATAATTCTGGAAAAAATAATTTTAAAATTATTTTTTAAAGTTTTATTTACTGGTGCGGTGGCATACGCCTGTAATCCCAGCATTTTGGGAGGCCGAGGCGGGCAGATCACTTGAAGCCAGGAGTTTGAGACCAGCCTGGCCAACATGGTGAAACCCCGCCTCTACTAAAAATGCAAAAATTAGCCAGGGGTGCTGGCGCGTGCCTGTGATCCTACCTACTTGGGAGGCTGAGGTACGAGAATGGCTTGAGCCCGGGAAGCAGAGCTTGCAGTGAGCCGAGATTGCGCCACTGCACTCCAGCCTGGGTGACAGAGCGAATCTCCGTCTCAAAAAAAAAAAAAAAAAAAAGAATGGTTTAGCACTATCCCCTTGGTGATAAGTGAGTTCTTACTCAATTCATGTGAGAAAATGTTGGTCCTTCTCCACTCTTGCTCCATCTCTCACCGTGTGATACACAAGCTCCCCTTTTGCCCTCTGCCATGATTGTAAACTCCCTGTGGCCCTCAATGGAAGCATATACTGTTACAATTCTTCCTGTACTGCCTGCAGAACTATGAGCCAATTAAATCTCTTTTCTTTATAAATTACTCAGCCTCAGATATTCATTTATAGCAACACAAAATGGTCTAACACAATGTTCACATTCATTTTCTGCTTGGTGCTGCTCTTTTTAAAAATTCTTCTCATTCCATATACACTGATATGAGCATTCTCTATTAAATTTTGTCACTTCTGTGCCATGCTTCTTTGTTGTTTTGAGTACACAGAGATCCATTCTGCATGCACTCATATACGGACCACAAATTTGGCGGAAACAATCCTGTTGATGAAATAGCAACGCCATCTTATCCTGAGTGTTGCACAAGAGTCTTCTTATCCTACCATGCACATACTTATTTTCAAACTAGTCTGTAACTTCACTGGCTTTTTCAGGCAAATGTGGCTTTAATTAATTACAAGCTCCTGGAATGTCATCAACTGGAAGGAATGCCAATGCAGGCAAATTAACGAATTTTTAAACTGAAGTTTTCATCATTGCCATATCTTGCAGCCAATCCACTTATCTGAACTTCCCACTAATGCATTGTGCTGAATGGAAAAAACAAATTGTATTGGTAACACATTGAAATTCATTTTTAGAAGACTTGATTGCCCCTAATTCCAAATCTACTATTATGGTTTGGGGATTCAATTGAAATTTATTTTCTTCTACATAAAGACAATAACAAGGCAATAGTTCCACCTAACATGATGCAACTATCCTGTGATTGTGATTTTCAGGATTTTATATGTTAGGGATCTTAGGCTTTAGTGATTTTGATCTTTTTGAGATTTCAACTTTTGAGATTATGGCATTCAAGATTGTGTTTTGGGGGATTATGACCTAAACCCCTCCAGAAGTAAGCCAATCAGAGCCTGCTCTGGCTAGCCTGGCTCATGGCATCTTCTGAGCTAAAGGTGAACCAAGATTTTGTCATTTGTTAACTAGTTGATGCTCTAAAAGGTGAGATTACTTGGACAGGCCAGGATCTAGACAAACAAAAATATATGAGTGTTTTTCTGTTCTGGGTAAGAGAGAGAAAAAAGGAACGAAAAGGAGATGGTGTGTTGTTTGTAACTGCATTTTATATAAATGTAAAGACCTGCTTATCTGATGGGTTGATATGGTTTGACTGTGTCCCCACCCAAATCTCATCTTGTTGTTTATAACTGCATTTTATATAAATGTAAGGACCTGCTTATCTGATGGGTTGATATGTTTTGTCTGTGTCCCCACCCAAATCTCATCTTGAATTGTAGCTCCCATAATCCCCACGTGTCATGGGAGGGACCCAGTGGGAGGTAACTGAATCATGAGTGCCATTTCCCCCATGCTATTTTCGTGATAGTGAGTAAGTACTCACGAGAGCTGAAGGTTTTATAGGGGGCTTCCCCCTTCCCTTGGTACTCATTTTTCTCCTCCCTGCTGCCATGTGAAGAAGGGCATGTGTGCTTCCCCTCTCGCCATAATTATGTTTTCTGAGGCCTCCCCAGCCATGCTGAACTGTGAGTCAATTAAACCTCCTTCCTTTATAAATTAGCCAGTCTCAGGTATGTCTTTCTTAGCAGCATGAGAAAGGACTAATACACAAGTATAGAAAAAGCAAAACTATAAAGACAGAGAACAAATCAGAAGTTGCCTGGGGTTGGGGAGGTGAGAATAGACATTGACCACAGATAGACACAAGGGAAATCTGATGCAAGTGCTCTAAAACTAGATTGTGTGGAAGGTTGCACAACAGTATGAATTTACTAAAAGTCATCAACCGTTACATTTAAAGGGGATGGATTTTAATAATTCCACTTACATTAGCATCAGAAAGAATAAAATAGTTAGGAATAAATTTAACCAAGGAAGTATAAGACTTGTACCTGAAAACTACAAAACATTACTGAATGAAATGAAAGAACACCTAAATAAATGGAAAGACATCTATGTTCACAGATTAGAAGGCTTGATATTGTTAAGATGTCAATATTCAAATCTGAGACTCCATGCAGTCCCTATCAAAATGCCAATGATCTTTTTGTGGACATCAAAAAACCAAAAACCGGCCGGGCGCGGTGGCTCACGCTTGTAATCCCAGCACTTTGGGAGGCCGAGGTGGGCAGATCACGAGGTCAGGAAATTGAGTGAAACCCCGTCTCTACTAAAAATACAAAAAAATTAGCCAGGCGTGGTGGCGGGCGTCTGTAGTCCTAGCTACACGGGAGGCTGAGGCAGGAGAATGGCATGAACCCGGGAGGCGGAGCCTGCAGTGAGCCACGATCACGCCACTGCACTCCAGCCTGGGTGACAGAATGAGACTCTGTCTCAAAAAAAAAAAAAAAAAAAAGAACATGCAGCTGGAGGACTCATACTTGCTGATTTCAAAAGTCACTACAAAGCTACAGTATTCAGAGCAGTGTGGTATTGGTAGAATAAAAGGCATGTATACCAGTGGAATAAATTGGAGACTCCAGAAAGAATTCCATAAATTGATAGCCAATTAGTTTTTCACAAAAATGCCAGGACCATTCAGTGGGGGAAATAATAGTCCTCTCAAAAAATAGTACTGAGATAAATGGATATCCATACGCCAAGGAATGGAGTTAGATTCCTACTTCACACCATACACAAAAATTAACTCAAATGGATGAACGACCTAAATATAAGAGCTAAAAATATAAAATTTTTAGAATAAGACATAAGAGTTAATCTTCATAATCTCAGATTTATGCAATGGATCAGCAAAGAATTTTTTTTTTTTGAGACAAGATCTCTCTTTGTTGCCCAGGCTGGAGCACAATAGCATGATCACGGCTCTCTGCAGCCTCTGCTGCTCAGGCTTGGGTGATCCTCCTGCTTCAGCCTCCTGAGTAGCTGGAACCACAGGTGCATGCCCCCTCACTAGCTAATTTTTTTGTATTTTTTGTAGAGACAAGGTTTCGCCATTCTGCCCAGGCTGGTCTTGAACTCCTGGGCTTAAATAATCTGCCCACTTCAGCCCCCGAAAGTGCTGGGATTACAGGCATGAGCCACTGCCCTGGGCAAGCAATGGATTTTTAGATATGGTGACATCTCTAGGAAAAACTAGATTTCATCAAAATTTAAAACTCTATATTGGAAATGTGAAAAGAAAACATAGAAGAAATTATTTGCTAATCATATATCTGGTGTCTAGGATCCAGACTATATAAAGAATTCTTACAACTGAACAACAAAAAACCACCCAATTAGAAAATTGGGCAAAGAACTTGACTAGACATTTTCCCAAAGATAAATAAGTGGCTAAGAAGCATGTGAAAAGATGCTTAATAAAACTAGCCATTAAGGGAAATGTGAATCTAAACAGTGAGATACCACTTCACACATACTAGATGGCTATAAAACAAAACAAAAACAGAAAATAACAAGTGCTGGTGAGGATGAGTAGAAATTGGGACCCTTATACATTGTTGATGAAAATGTTAAGTGGTGCAGCTGCTGTGGAAAACAGTTTGGTGGTTCCTCAAAAAGCTAAACATAGTATTACTATATGCCCTAGCAATTTCACTTTTAGGTGTATATCCAAAAGAATTGAAAACAGGGACTCAAACAGATACTCATCTGCCAATATTCATTGCAGCATTATTCACAAGAGCCAAAAAGTATAAACAACTCAAATCAACAGATCTGTTGATCTGTCCATCAACAGATGAATGGATAAACAAAATGTGGTATATACATCCAAAGGAATATTATTCAGCCGTGAAAAATGAAGTTCTGATACATGCTACAATACAGATGAACTTTTAAAACATTAGGGTAAGTGAAATAAGCCAGACACAGAAGGACAAATACTGTATGATTCCACTTTATATGAAATATCCAGACTAGGCAAATTTGTAGAGATAGAAAATAGATGAGAGCTTACCAGCAGCTGGGAGAAGTGGAGAATAGAGAGTTTAAAGTTTAAAGGTTGCAGTGTTTCTGTTTGGGGTGATAAAAAGTTTTGTAAACTGATGGTGTTGTTGGTTGCACAACATTGTGAACGTAATTAATGCTTCAGAACTATACGCTTAAACATGGATAAGATGAAAAATTTTATATTATAGTATATACTCTGCCACACACACATACACACACAAACAGATCACCCTAGTGAAGTTAGAAGATTCTGATTTCAATAAATAAAATAAAACCACATACTGTGTACAAAGACTATATCTGTTTTTTATCACTCTTAAACAAACCCAATCCTGTTTAGTAAGGAATTTTACATACAGTAGGCTCCCATTAAATATTGACTAATGCTTAAGAAAATGGGTGACAGGAAAAACAAATACCTATTCTGAGTGGGATAGCCCGAAGCTCGAAGGATCTTATTAGCATTTTCCTGGTTGTGTTAATGAAGAGCAATCTCCCAAGCAATAAAATGTGTTTTGAGAGAAGTGATTCCTCTCTATTGAAACAGTTGCTGGTCTGGTACACTGCCAAACCCCCAGAAGTGATGAAGACGGAAGACATTGGAATTTTCTGTGGACATGAAAGATGAAAATTGTAAACAAAGGGCACTAATTAAAACATTTTTCCTACTCATTGAAGCAAATATGCCTAAGAAACTGACGATAATATTAAAATATCGGCCAACAAATGACAGAATTACCAAATCTCTGCTAGAGTTTTTTACTCGCATGCCAACCCAACCTTTTTAAAAGTCTGCGTTGGCCACCTTGGCTGTAGAGGACTGTTCCTGTGCTGGTGATGGGATCCAGTGTCAGGCTCAAAGGCACAGATCTGAGGCTTGCCTTGTGTCTGCCACGCTTGAAGTACCACTGACTTGAGGGTCATCTGCTGCACTGAGGGGAATCACTGATAGGAAGCGTCTTATTTGTTTCTGTCACTTACAGTTTTCTATGTTATAATAATCCCTATTACAAATTGCCAAAGAATTAGGGAGATTTATTTCATATTTGAAACATGTTTTTTTCATGTTTTGTCTATTCATTATTACTTTTGTAATTGGATTTATAGAAGCAGACTGGGGTGGGAAGAGACGAGCCACTGGTCATTTGGCACACCAGTGCTTTGCCTGGTTATGCTCCTGGATTAACCTGGCATCCGAAAAGCAGACGCTAAGACAGAATTCGATGAGTGTTATAAGCTGAATTATGTTGCTGGAATGTTCATATGTTGAAGTCCTAATGCCCAGTACCTCAGGATGTGACTGTATTTACGAATGTGAATGGAGTTAGGATCTTTAAAGATGTAATGAAGTTAAAATGAGATCATTAGAGCAGACCGTAATCCAGTAAGATTAATGTCCTTATAAGAAGACGATATTATGGGGCCGGGCGCGGTGGCTCAGCCCATAATCCCAGCACTTTGGGAGACCAAGGCGGGCTGATCACGAGGTCAGGAGTTTGAGACCAGTCTAATCAACATGGTGAAACCCCGTCTCTACTAAAAAAAAAAAAAATACAAAAATTAGCCGGGCATGGAGGTACGTGCCTGTAATCCCAGCTACTCAGGAGGCTGAGGCAGGAGAATCGTTTGAACCTGGGAGGCAGGGGTTGCAGTGAGCCAAGATCACACCACTGCACTCCAGCCTGGGTGACACAGCAAGACTCCATCTCAAAAAACAAACAAACAAAAAAAGACACAGACACACAGAAAGAAGACAGTGTGAAGACACAGGGAAAATGGCCATTTTATTAAATCCCTTTTGCATTGCTATTAAGGAATACCTGAGACTGGGTGACTTATAAAGAAAAGAGGTTTATCCCTTTCTCATTTAGAAAAAAAAGTGCAGCTTGCTGCCAGTGCTCATTTAATTTTTACATAAACATGCTCTTTGGGGCTGAAGCAAATCTGACTGATTTTCAATGTGAAAATAAAATATAAACACTGTTCTTGTGGTTATTTCTAAACAGAACTAACATCTGAATCATCAGAATTGTCTATTTCAGAAAAATCGTATTCATCAAGTGAATCTTCGGCCAAAAACTGTTTGGGAACGATGTTAACATCACATGTAGGAATGCTACGTTTTCTAGGATTCGACATTTTCAGCGACCAAGAATTACTATGTTTTGTAAATGAAAATACCACTACTAAAAACAGAATGCCATACAGAGAACGATGTCTTTTGTTTCCAAAGTTGATACACTAAGTGATGTGGAAATAATAAAAGCGAGATATTTCACGGTAAAGTTATCTCAGGGTAAACACTGCAGCCGCAAGTGTTGCCAGCAAGTATTCTCTGGGCAAATGGGAAAAAGGTGAATTGACTCACAGTTCTGCAGGCTGTACAAGCATGGCACCAGCATCTGCTTGGATTCTGGTGAGGCCTCAGGAAGCATTCAATCATGGCAGAAGATCGAAGGGAGCTCAGGCATGTCGCATGGCCAGAATGGAAGCCAGAGAAAGGGGGAGGTGCCAGTCTCTTTTAAACAACCAGATCTTGCATGAACTAACACTCATTACTGAGAGGAGGACACCAAGCCATTCACAGGGCAGCCAGCCCCATGGCCCAAACACCTCCCACTAGGTCCACCTCCAATGTTGGGGGTCACATTTCAACATGAGATTTGGAAGGGACAAACATCCAAACCATCTACAAGTCAAGGAGAGAGATCGCCAAGGGAACCCATTCTGCCAACACGTTGATCGTGGACTTCTACCCAGTAATAAATTGGCTTAATTTTTGTTAAGCCACCCAGTCTGTGGTATTTTATTAGGCAGCCAGAGCAGACTAATAAAACAAGCAAGAGACTTATGAGGGAAGTTCCTGTGAGGGAAAAAAGGGAGAGGAAATAAGAGAAAGTAGACAGAGTCTCAGACTGCAATGAGGTGTCTGTGACATCTGTGGATTGAGAAAAGAAAGGAAGGTGGGGAAGAGCCTCAGGCTGCACCAACTGTCTGGGGAATCCAAGTTCTTCAGCATCTGGCCTAGCACCCCTGCAAGCTCAGTCACTGGTTGGGAGCAGCTCAGGGGATGTGTTCCAAGCACGAACACTGCAACAGACCCGAGGACTGGGGGCTGTCAGTCACCTGCCCTCCCCACAACCTGTTCTCCTGAAGCGAGACCTGGGTAGCATACCTCCATGCTGCCTCACTGGGTGACAGACTGCAGGCCTGTCCCTGCCCTTCGCCTTCCCAAATACCCTCCTCTTCCTTGCCTTCCCTTAGCACTTCCACAGGAGCTCATGAGAAATAGCAGAAAACCAGAGGTGAGTGGAGGTTATAGGCTAAACAATGGGAGAAATGCCAATCTATTGGAAAATGAGGCAGGGAAAATTCCAATTTACTCTAGTTTCAAAGAGTCTTTGGGAGGCTGAGTCAGGAGGATCACTTGAGCCCAGGAGCTCGAGACCAGCCTGAGCAACATAGTGAGATTCCAACTCCACCAAAATACAAAAATTAGCCAGGCATGGTGATGTGCCTATAGTCCCAGCTACTCAGCAGGCTGGGGCAGGAGGATCGCTTGAGCCTAGGAGTTCAGTGTTGCAGTGAGCTATGATTGCACCACTGCACTCCAGCCTGGATGACCGAGTAAGACCCTGTCTCAAAAAAAAATAAAATAAATAAAATAAATAAAAGGTCAAAACTACAATTCAGTTCAGGCCAGGCGCAGTGGCTCATGCCTGTAATCCCAGAACTTTGGGAGGCCAAGGTGGGTGGATCACCTGAGGTCAGGAGTTTGAGACCAGCCTGACCAACATGGTGAAACCCTGTCTCTACTAAAAACACAAAAATTAGCTGGGTGTGGTGGTGCATGCCTGTAATCCCAGCTACTCGGGAGGCTGAGGCAGGAGAATTGCTTGAACCCAGGAGGCAGAGGTTGCAGTGAGCCGAGATCATGCCACTGCACTCCAGCCTGGGTACAAGACTCTGTCTCAAAAAAAAAAAAAAAAAAAAAAGATCAGCTACGTCACAATCACTTGGGACACCTAATAAATATAGGCTGTCCTGCGGTGGGACTGGAGCTGAGAAAGTTGAATTTGTGCGTGAGTGTGTGTGTGTAAATGCACAGCCAGTCTGAAGATCACACTGCCCATAGTTTCTCACCATGACCCATATTTGCAACACAAATGGTTGAGGATTATAGTTTGTCACTGTGAGAAAGAACAGAAAATTAATTGGCTTCATGAGCTCCTTGTATCAGCTGAGGGCCCTGCATGCTTTTTGAGGGAGAGCTGAAATTCAGAACAAAGAGGCTCCCTCAAAGAGTGGAAGTGAAAGGAATAATATATGTATCTTCTCAATCACATTGCCATGTGGAGACTCGGTGCTCTAGGAATTTTTATTATTAGCAACAGAAGGATCCACATGCCCGCCTCTGTCACTTCCCACCCACTCCACATACACCGCTTCTTTGTTGGCAGAATATTACTCTAAGTGTGTTTTTACCCTTAGAATACAGTTCTAATTTTAGTTATTTTTCAGTTTTCGTAACAGTTTTTGAGCATGCTGCTCATTCCAGATTGAATAAAGAGAAATTTGGGCTTAGATGTTATTTCATGTCAATTAGAGCCTTAAAAGAAGCTTAGCTTGGCCAGGTGCGGTGGCTCACGCCTGTAAGCCCAGCACTTTCAGAGGCCGAGGTGGGCGGATCACTTAAGGTCAGGAGTTCGAGACCAGCCTGGCCAACATGGTGAAACGCCATCTCCACGAAAAATATAAAATTAGCCAGCTTGGTGGTGTGCGCCTGTAATCCCAGCTACTCAGGAGGCTGAAGCACGAGACTCGACTGAACCCAGGAGGCGGAGGTTGCAGTGAGCTCAGCCGAGATTGTGCCACTGCACCCCAGCCTGGGTGACAGAGCGAGATTCCGTCTCAAAAAAAAACCAAAAACCAAAAACCAAAAAAACCAGATTAGCTCTTTTGTTAATATCCTTTTCGTTTTATTTTTCTTTATGATATCATTGTGTTCTCTATTATAAATTTCAGTTAATGTATTCTTTTTTTTTTTTTTTTTTTGAGATGGAGTCTCACTCTATCGCCCAGGCTGCAGTGCAGTGTCGCGATCTCGGCTCACTGCAAACGCCGCCACCTGGGTTCACGCCATTCTCCTGCCTCAGCCTCCTGAGTAGCTGGGACTACAGGTGCCCGCCACCACACCCTGCTAATTTTTTGTATTTTTAGTAGAGACAGGGTTTCACCGTGTTAGCCAGGATGGTCTCGATCTCCTGACCTCGTGATCCACGTGCCTCGGCCTCCCAAAGTGTTGGGATTACAGGCGTGAGCCACCGCACCCGGCCAATATATCCTTGAGATTATTAGAGAAGTGTAGATACACTACCTGTGCTCTCACACCACAACAATCAACACTGAAGATGTCTGTGACCAAATGTGTGGGGATTTTTTCCCCACTAACAGGAAGCAATCAGTTCTGCCACAGACACTAGCTGGGTGTTCTCCAATTCAATTCTGATGCTATCCACCTAGAGGTAGTGTCAGATACCACAGATTGAGGGCTCAGTCCCACAAGACCGCCTTTCCTTTAGACGCCAGTTGCAAGCCCAAGCCTGTTGAACTTCTGACCAATCCACTTCAAGTTGGGGTTCCCATGACCACCTCTTTATGCGTGATTAATTTGCTAAAGTGGCTCACAAAACTCAGGGAAACACTTAGGTTTACTGATTTATTTTAAAGGCTATTTTAAAAGATACAAATAAATAGCCAGATGAAGAGATACATAGGGTGAGGTCTGAAAGGGTCCTGATTGCAGGACCCTCAGTTCCCGTGGAGAGGGATGCGTCACCCTCCCAGCAGGCGGATGAATTCTTGTTCATTTTCTTGCAAGCCTCCAGAATTTCAGCTGTGCAAAAGTTTCCCATACCTTATCCTCTTGGACCTTTTATGGAGATTTTATTGGACGGGCATGATTGACAACCAAGGAGAACTGTGATTGGACAAAAAGAGTATGATCCAATGCTTATAAATTGAGTGGGGAAACCCGGTAAGGCCAAGATTCTTCCTGGCCTCTCTATGCAGCATTCCTTCTTCCCGAGTATGGGACAGGACCCTTTCTGACATGGGGGTCTTACAACCTAAAATCAGACAAGGAAGGCAGTTCAGAGAATTTCAAGTCAGAAGATAAGAATATATTTTTAGTTTCTGTAGCCTGCATGGAGGAGAAAAAGAAGATAAAAGGGGGGCAGGAGGTCAGAGAGTGAGATTCTGTTTTCTGAGGACTAAAATGTCCCAATATTGTAACAAAAGACTGTCTCACCTTTATTGCTCTGGAGCCATTCTGAAGCTGCTTCAGGAATCAAGGACAAAAGACCAAATATGTTAAGGAAAGATATGCTTATTATTTTAGTCACTTAGGAAATTAACAAGGGCTATGGGAGTTATGCGCCGGGAATTGTGGACAAAAACCAACATACATATAACATAATATCATACCACCCCAGGAATAATTTTCTCCCCTTTCCATTAGTTAAATTATATTAACTAAAATATTATTAAGTAAAGTAGAAACGACCTCAAAGTCTATCAACAGATTAGTGAATAAACAAAATGTGACATATTCATAAAATAGAATGTTATTCAACATAAAAAGGAATGAAGTACTGGCCAGGTGCAGTGGCTCACACCTGTCATCTCAGCACTTTGGGAGGCTGATGCAGGTGGATCACGTGAGGTCAGGAGTTCAAGACCAGCCTGACCAACACAGTGAAACCCTGCCTCTACTAAAAATACAAAAATTATCCAGGCCTGGTGGCATGTGCCTGTAATCCCAGCTACTCAGGAGGCTGAGGCACGAGAATCTCTTGAACCCAGGAAGTGAAGGCGGCAGTGAGCCAAGATCACACCACTGCATTCCAGCCTGGGTGACAGAGTGAGACTGTTTGTTTTGTGTTTGTTTTATGAGACAAACAAAAGAATAAAGTACTGACACATGCTAAAACATGAATGAGCCTTGAAAATATTGTTGTGCTAAGTGAAAGAAGCCAGACACAGAAGGCCACCTACTGTATGATTCTGTTTATATGAAATGTCCAGAACAGGCAAATCCATAGAGACACAAAGTAGTTTAGCACAGTGGTCCCCAACCTTTTTGGCACCAGGGACCAGTTTTGTGGAAGACAATTTTTCCATGGACCCGTTGGGAGGTAGCGGGGAGTGATGAGGGGATGGTTTCAGCATGAAACTGTTTTACTTTAGATCATCAGGCATCAGATTTTCATAAGGAACACGCAACCTAGATGCCTGCATGTGCAGTTCACAATAGGGTTCCGGCTCCTATGAGAATCTAATGCCTCCACTGATCTGACAGGAGGCGGAGCTCAGGCGGTAATGCTCACTGACCCACCACTCACCTCCTGCTGTGTGGCCCAGTTCCTAACAGGCCACCAACTGGTACAGGTCCACGGCCCCAGGGTTGGGGACCCTTGGTTTAGCAGCGGTTCCCAAGGGCTGGGTGGGGAAGGAAATGGGGAGTGACTGATAATGGGAATGGAATTTCTTTTTGGTTTTTTTTTTGAGACAGGGTCTCACTCTGTTGCCCAGGCTGGAGTGCAGTGGTGTGATCTTGTCTCACTGCAGTCTCAAACTCCCAGGCTCAAGTGATCCTCCCACTTCAGCTTCTGATATGGTTTGGCTGTGTCCCCACCCAAATCTCAGCTTGAATTGTATCTCTCAGAATTCCCACATGTTGTGGGAGGGACCCAGGGAGGGGTAATTGAATCATGGGGGCCAGTCTTTCCTGTGCTATTCTCATGATAGTGAATAAGTCTCATGAGATCTGATGGGTTTATCAGGAGTTTCTGCTTTTGCTTCTTCCTCATTTTCTCTTGCCACTGCCACGTAAGAAGTGCCTTCGCCCCCTGCCATGATTCTGAGACCTCCCCAGCCATGTGAAACTGTAAGTCCAATTAAACTTCTTTTTCTTCCCAGTCTCAGGTATGTTTTTATCAGCAACATGAAAACAGACTATTACAGCCTCCCAAGAGGCTGGGACTACAAGAGCCCATTACCACACCTGGCTATTTTTTTGGTATTTTTTTTGTAGAGTCAGGATTTCATCATATTGCCCAGGTTGGTCTTGAATTCCTGGGTTCAAGTGATCCTCCTGCCTCAGCCTCCCAAAGGGCCAAGATTATAGGCATGAGCCACTAGGCCTGGTGCGGATGGTATTTCTTTTTGTGGTGATGAAAATGTTTTGGAATTAGGTAGTATTGATAGTTGCTTAACATCAAATTTAAAAGGGTGAATTTTATGTTACATGAAGTATATCTCAATAAGAAAATTAGAAATACATAAAATAATGGAGGCGAACATGCCATACTCTTTAAAAGATTTGCATCATCTGCAAACACAGATGCACGTGCGCACACATACACACCCCCCCACAAATGTCTGTATCTCACAACAACCATCTTTATTTAAACTTGCTCAATTTCATTTGGATAGGACTGAAAGAATTATATAATTAAAATTGGATGACTTTGTTAAAAACAAGCTAACTTTACTAATAAAATGGAAGATGTGTAGGCCAATCTATAGAGACAGAAGTAGTGGTTGCCTGGGGCTGGGGCTTGGACCAAGGACTGAGTGTAAATGGGCATGAAGTTTCTTTTTGACAAGATGGAAATATTCTAAAGTTGGATTATGGTGACAGTTGTATAACTCTGTACATTTACTAAAAATTATTGAATTGTACACAATATTACTGTATGCAAATTATACTTCAGTATGTAAGTTATATTGTTAAAACAAAATGCAAACTAAATTAATAAAGGTCTACAGGCCGGGCGCGGTGGCTCACGCCTGTAATCCCAGCACTTTAGGAGGTCGAGGGGGGCGGATCACCTGAGGTCGGGAGTTCAAGACCAGCCTGATCAACATGGAGAAACCCCGTCTCTACTAAAAATACAAAATTAGCTGGGCATGGTGGCACACGCCTGTAATCCCAGCTACTTAGGAAGATGAGTCAGGAGAATCGCTTGAACCTGGGAGGCGGAGGTTGCGGTGAGCCGAGATTGTGTCACCGCACTCCAGCCTGGGCAACAAGAGCAAAACTCCGTCTCAAAAAATAAAAAATAAAAAAATAAAAAACATAAAGGCCTATGAGTTAGTCCTGGAAACAAAAGCATTGCACATATACAGGAGAAACACTGAAAGGAACTATACCAAAATTTTCCTGATGCTGTTTTTGCATGATGGAAAATATGTTTGTTATTTTCTTCTTTATCCTTTTGTTTTTTCTAAGTTATCTATCGTGAGCAAATATTTATAAGGTATGTTATCATTAAAATGTTTTTATATATCATGTATTTCGGCAAAAACTAAAACCTACACGTTTTTATTTAAATAGTGAACAAAATGATTGTTATTTAACTCTAGAGCAATCTGTATACCTGATTTCTTTTGGGAGATATTATTAGTTGAAGGACTGTGAAAATGGAATTAAACTCACTCAATTACATGCAAACATAGCAAACTTACACTCTGGCTATAACAGAGTACCTTGGATCCCTAATACCATCACAATAGGAATAAATATCAAAGCTGTATAAAAATGTAAAACAATAATATCAAAAAGCAAAACAATAATATCAACATGCAAAACAACAAAAACAGCTTCTTTAAGGCATCAGAAATCAACAAAATCAGCCAGGACTTAAAGAGCCAAGATCCTGGATAGGTGACACCAACATAAATTATTGCTTTGCCCACTTAAAGCATTTGCAAATTCCTAAACTGTGCACAAGTAGGGCAAGAGACTGAAAAAGCAAGCAGAAAGCAGCTGCTGAAAGACTATAAAGGTAAACAAAGGTTTTGGCAGTCTCATAATACTGAGAGGAAAACTGGAGCTCAAGGCCTGCCAAAGATGAGAAGCCGTGATAAATACTCTAGCTTTCCGTTGAGAATCTTAAAGGACTAAGTCCTAGAGCAAGGTTTCTTAATCTTGGTACTATTAACATTTTGGACTAGATAATTCTTTTTTATTGGGGGGCTCTCCTACGTATTCAGCATATCTGGCCTCTACCACTTCCAACTTGTGTCAGACATCAGTAGCACACAGCCCCAGTTTGTGACAGTCAAAAATGTCCCCAGATATTGCCAAATGTTCCCTGGAGATTAAAATCACCCTCAGTTTAGAACTATTGTGCTAAGACTAAGGGACTCCAGAAATAAGCCCTCTTAAAGCTTGAAATTTAGCTTTCACTCATCTCAATCTCTGATTTGACCAACTTTCTTGGCTCTTACTAACTGCATGCTAAAAAAAAAAAAATGAAATTAATCTTCTCTGAAGGAAGATGACATCATCTAGATCTCTTATAACTTTTCACCCACAGTGTCTGGAATTCTATCAATATTTAGTAGATATGTTAGAAAGGAGTAATAAATGACCAAAACTGAGAGAAAAAATAGACAATAGAAAGAGACTCACAGGTGACCAGATATTGAATTTACCAGAACAAAACTTTAAAGTAACCATGATTAGTGTGTTCAAGAAATCAATTAGAAAATGGTGAATTTCAGCAGAAGAATGGGATTTATATAAAAAAGAATCAGGTGGAAATTATAAAACTAAAAAAAAAAAAAAGTTAAATTAAGCAGATAAGCACAGTCCCGAAAGAGAAGAATCAAGGCAGGTGTGGTAGCTCACACCTGTAATCCTAGCACTTTTGGAGGCTGAGGCAGGCAGGTCACTTCATCCCAGGAGTTCAAGTCCAGCCTGGGCAACATGGCAAAAACGTATCTCAACAACAACAACAACAACAACAACAACAACAACAACAACAACAACAATTTAGCTGATTGTGGTGGTATGTGCCTGTACTCTCAGCTTCTTAGGAAGCTGAGGTAGGAGGATTGTTTGAACCTAGAGATTGAGGCTGCAGTGAGCCATGAACATGCCACTTCATCCCAGCCTGGGCAACAGAGTGAGACTCTGTCTCAAAAAAGAGAGGCCAGGCATGGTGGCTCACGCCTGTAATCCCAGCACTTTGGGAGGCTGAGGCAGGCAGATCACGAGGTCAGGAGATCGAGACCATCCTGGCTAACATGGTGAAACTCCGTCTCTACTAAAAATACAAAAAAAAAAAAAAATTAGCTGGGCATGGTGGTGGGCGCCTGTAGTCCCAGCTACTCAGGAGGCTGAGGCAGGAGAATGGCGTGAACCCAGGAGGCAAAGCTTACAGTGAGCCGAGACCACACTGGGCGACAGAGCAAGATTCCATGTCAAAAAATAAATAAATAAATAAATAAATAAGGAGAGGAATCATGAACCAGAAGATACATCAGCATAAAATATTCAAATTTAAGCGTAACAAGAAAGTATGAATGGAAAACACAGAAAAGAGCATAAGAGATACATGAAATTTGTAGACCTAATGTGTATTTAATGAGGTCCAAAAGGAGAAGAAAAAGAGATTAGCCACAAACCATATTTAAAGTAATAATAACTGAGAATTTAAATAAACTGATGAAAGGCATCAAAAAGCTCCACACGCCCCACACTCTGAACTCCTATATGTCAGAAATTATATAAAATGTAAATCGACTAAATACTTCAATTAAAGAACAAAGATTGGCTGGGCGTGGTGGCTCATGCCTGTAATCCCAGCACTTTGGGAGGCCAAGGGGGGCAGATAACGAGGTTAGGAGTTCAAGAACAGCCTGACCACCATGGTGAAACCCCGTCTCTACTAAAAATACAAAAATTAGCCAGCCATGGTGGTGCACATCTGTAATCCCAGCTACTCAAGAGGCTGAGGCACAAGAATCAATTGAACCTGGGAGGCGGAGGTTGCAGTGAGCTGAGATCGGACCACCGCACTCCACTCTGGGCGACAGAGTGAGACTCCATCTCAAAAAAATAATAATAATAATAAAATAAAGAACAAAGATTTCAGGCCGGGCACGGTGGCTCACGCTTGTAATCCCAGAATTTTGGGAGGCCGAGGCTGGTGGATCACTTGAGATTGGGAGTTTGAGATCAGCCTGGCCAACATGGTGAAACTCCGTCTCCACTAAAAATACAAAGAATTAGCTGGGCATTATGATGAACCCCTGTAATCCTAGCTACTTGGGAGGCTGAAGCATGAGAATTGCTTGAACCTGGGAGGTGGAGGTTGCAGTGAGTCGAGATAGCACCACTGCACTCCAGCCTGGGTGACAGAGTGAGACTCCATCAAAAAAAAAAAAAAAAAGGAACAAAGATTTAAGTCTGGATTAAAAGAAAACAACAAGTATATGCTGCTCAAAAAAAGATGCATTTTAATTATAGAGACATAGACTGAAATAAAGTGATGAAAAAAGATATGTATACATTAACCAAAATACACTAACCCAAGTAAATCTGGGGTAGTTCTACTAATATCAGATAAAGCAGACTTTACAGGAAGATTTATTTGTCAAGCTCTAGAGGGGCATTACATGCATCAAAGGACATAGCCAACAGAGTGAAAAGACAAACTACAGAATGGGAGAAAATATTTGCAAATCATATATCTAATAAGGAGTTAATAACCAGAATATATAAAGAACTCCTACAATGCAACAATAATTTTTTTAAATGCCAGTTAAAAAATGGGCAAAGGACTTGAATAGACATTTTTCCAAAGATGATATACAAATAGCCAACAAGCATATGAAAAGATGCTTAACATAATTAATCATTAGAGAAATGCAAATCAAACCACATTGAGATATCACCTCACACCCTTAGGGTGGCTATTTTAAATTTATTTTTAATTAAAAATTTTTTTAATAGAGGCAGGGGTCTCACTATGTTGCCCAGGCTGGTCTTGAGCTCTTGGGCTCCAGCAATCCTCCTGCTTCAGCCTCCCAAAGTGCTGGGATTACAGGAGTGAGCACCACATCCTGCCAGGATGGCTACTTTTTTAAGAAAGCTGAACAAATAGAAAATAACAAATGTTGGCCAGGCACAGTGGCTCACGCCTGTGATCCCAGCACTTTGGGAGGCCGAGGCAGACGGATCACGAGGTCAGGAGATCGAGACCATCCTGGCTAACACGGCGAAACCCTGTCTCTACTAAAAATACAAAAAATTAGCCAGACGTGGTGGCCGGCACCTATAGTCCCTGCTACTCGGGAGGCTGAGGCAGGAGAATGGCATGAACCCGGGAGGCGGAGCTTGCAGTGAGCCAAGATCGCCCTACTGCACTCCAGCCTGGGTGACAGAGTGAGACTCCGTCTCAAAAGAAAAAAAAAAAGAAAATAACAAATGTTGGCAAGCATGAAGAGCAACTGGAACACTTGTGCACTGTTGGTGGGATTGTAAAATGGTGCAGTGACTACGAAAAACAATTGGTGGCTCCTCCAAAAGTTAAAAATGTAATTCCCACAAGATTCAGTGATTCCATTTCTGGGCATATTCCAAAAGAATTAAAGCAGAATCTCAAAGATAAGTAGATAAACAAAATGTGATACATACTTAAATGAAATGTTACTCAGCCTTAAAAAGGAAGGAGATCCTGTCACATGCCACAACATAGATGAATCTTGAGGACACCATGCCCTTATCGTCCCTACAACCTAACAGAGATACTTGATCAATGTTTGATGTTGATGGAAAGAAGATGAGCAAGAGGAGGAAGGAAAGGAGGCAGGCAGAAAGGGAGGAGGAAAAGAGGTATACATAACTTGATTGGGACCAGATTATGAAATATGCACCTGAAATGCAGGGCATGGTATAGGGGATGAATAGGAAGCAGGAATTGCTCCCTGCTGCAATGAGAATTAAAGCCAAACTCTCTACGATGAAGGATGGCTCTGCACTGGCTCCTGCCCTCTTCTCTGGCCTCATTTTCTCCCACTGTCCTGCACCCACGCTGACTTTCTGCTCCTCTGTCTTTCTTCACCTTCTCAGAGAGGCTTTTCCTAACCTCAAATTTTAAAGTAAGTCATTTGGTCTCAATAGTCTGTTTTACAGTCTCCTTAGCATTCAGCACTCTCTGAAATTCTTTTTTTTTTTCTTTCTGAGACAGGGTCTCACTCTGTCACCCAGGCTGGAGTGCAGTGGCTCTCCATGAAGTGAGTCATGGCTCACTGCAGCCTTGACTTCTCGGGTTCAGTGTGATCCTCCTACCTCAGCCTCTCAAGTAGCCAGATAGCTGGAACCACAGGTGCAGGCCACCAAGCGTAGATAATTTTTTTTTTTAATAGAAACAGTGTTTCAACACATTGCCCGGGCTGGTCTCGAACTCCTGAGCTCAAAGCGATCCTCCCGGCTCCACCCCTAAAGTGCTGGGTTTACAGGCATGAGCCACTACGCCCAGCCTGAAATTATTTCTATTTGTGTGTGTTTATTATAAGTTTCTCCTATAGAATGAAGGCTCCAAGAGAACTGAGCTTTGCCTTGCCTCACCACTACTTCCCCAGCATCCAGAACATCTACAATGCTTGATGCACAGAAGAGGCTGGATAACTATTTGTTGTGAGGGATGTGCTCTTCCATACTCCACTTTACAGATGTGAAAACAAGGCTCACAAAGGAAAAGTAACTTAGCTGAGTCCATATAGCTTGGTGGAGCTGAGATTCCATCCCAGATCTATTTAGTTCCAGAGCCTGAACTTCTTAACCCCATCACTGAAACTGTACTGCACCAGTTAATGTTGACAAGTAAGTTGGCATGTGTGTGGTGGGGGAAGGCTCCTGGGTACAGCTGTATCATTAGGGTCTCTCTTTGGTAACGTACCAGAGGAGACCTCTAACTTCAATGGTGCCAGTGGATCTCCATGGAAACAGATAGACTGAGTCACATAGGTTTATTTAAAATGGTGCTTCTCAAACTTGAACTAGCTTCAGAATCACTGGAGAATTTGTCAAAAACACAGATTGTGAGGCTGGGCTCTGTGGCTCACACCTGTACTCCCAGCACCTTGGGAGGCCGAGGCAGGTGGATCACTTGAGGTCAGGAGTTTGAGACCAGCCTGGCCAACATGATGAAACCCCCCTCTCTACTAAAAATACAAAAATTAGCTGGGCATGGTGGTGCACACCTGTAATCTCAGATACTTGGGAGGCTGAGGCAGAAGAATCACTTGAACCTGTGAGGCAGAGGTTGCAGTGAGCCAAGATTGCACCACAGCTCTCCAGCTTGGGTGACAGAGCAAGACTGTCTCAAAAACAAAACAAAACAACAACAACAACAAAAACATAGATAGTGGTTGCTCTTCCCTACCCCAACCCCAATCATCTTGAGACCTCCCTCCCAATTTTGGATTCAGTAGGCCTAGGTTGGGATTCAAGAATTTGCATTTCTAACCCCAAATCACACTTTGAGGGAAAATAGAGTACTTAATTAAATGGATAAATGGATAACTTTTTAAAAGTGGCTTAATTGGGGATTGATAGTTAAGTGTTAAAGCAAGTGTGTTAAATGTAAATAGCAGAATCGAAAGGACAGGCGTGTGGAGATTCACTGTAAAATCTTCCAACTTGCCTATGTTTGAAATTTTTTACAAGAAAATGCGGCAGGAGCAGCAGGAGGGGGATAGTGGGGAGACTTCATAAAAGATTAGGAACCATAATGGAATATAGGCAGCAAATTAGCAGGGACTGTGTTACTACAGAATTCAAGCAACCTGCAAAGTAATGTTAAAATTAATTACATGTATAGACTAATAAGCTGTTTACACATCACCATCATCTAAAGACTTGAGTGCTTATCTAACATGAACTTTGCTTCAGTTTGTGACAGGAAATGATTAAACAGTGTGCCAACAGAAAAACATCAATCAATTGCTGCTTAGTACAGGTTAAATCCTGTGCAGTGAAGACAGAGCAGAGCTTGTATTGCAAAGTGTGTTCACTTTTTTTCCAAGCACAGGATGAGCACTCACAGAAAAAATATTTTGATAACAATCAGAAATTATTCAATAATCTTAAATGCTTTCTATAGCCATTCATTCATTCATTCAATTAATTGGACAACTATTTATTAAAAGTCTACTATGTACCAGCACTGCAGGAGACTGAAGATTCTTTTTTCTTTTTCTTTTTTTTTTTTTTGAGACAGAGTGTTACTCTGTCGCCCAGGCTGGAGTGCAATGGTACGATCTCGGCTCACTGCAACCTCCACCTTCCCAGTTCAAGCGATTCTCCTGCCTCAGCCTCCCAAATAGCTGGGATTACAAGCGCCTGCTGCCGCACCCAGCCAATTTTTGTATTTTTAGTAGAGATGGGGTTTCACCATGTTGGCTAGACTGGTCTTGAACTCCTGACCTGAGACGATCCACCCGCCTTGATCTCCCAAAGGGCTGGGATTATAGGCTTGAGCCACCTCACCTGGCCAAGATTTTTTTTTAATCGATGACTACTGTAAAAGAACACCAGCCCTCATGGAGCTTACATTCCAGTGAAGAGACAAATATCAAATACATAAAATACAAGCCACCTAGTGTAAATGCAATGGAGAAAAATGAAGATGGGAAACAGGGTAGGGAGTGCTGGAGAGGAAATGGGACTGGGTTGTAGTCCTAAATAGGATGTTTAGGAAAGGGTGTTTCCAGAAGGTAAATTTTGAGTAAGACCTGAAGAAGGTAGAGGAGTGAGTCATGTAGGAATCTGAGAGAAGAACCCTTCAGAGAGAGAAATCAGCCTGTGTAAAGGCCAGAAAGTGAGAATACACCCAGTGAATCCAGCAAACAGCAAAGAAGCCGCGGCAGTTGGAGGGGATGGAGCAAGGGGGCAGTGGTAGGAGATGAGAACGGAGAAGTAGAGGTGACAGTTGGGGGAAAACTATGTCATCCTTTGAAGCCCTTGTATAAGTCACTGTGACCGCTGGAGGATTAGTGACACGATTTGCCTGACATCAAATATTTGTTATTATCAGTGCTGTGAAGATGCTGAATGAATATAGTGCTAACTCTGCCTGCAGGGAGCTGACCTGCTCCTAAGAGATGTATTCACAAACACTTAGAACACAGTGATGAATTGCAAAATACAAACCCAGTGAAGGGGAAATGTTTACCTCTGAGGTGATCAGGGAAGTCTTCCCAGGACATGTGAATGGATGCAGAGGAGTGGATGAGATTTTGGCTGGAAAAAAAAAAAAAAATCATGGAGATGAGAGTGCAGAAGGGTACAGGGACTATAGAAGCTAGAGCTTGTAAGAGGTGGTGGAAGGTAAGACTTGGAGGCTGGGTCATTGAGGCCACCTCCAAGAAGCCCTTGAATGTTGAAAGGAGTTTGGACCTTACAGGAATGGGAAACCACCAGAATCTTTGAACATAGAAATTTTTCATTAACTATAAGGTTAATCTGGGCAGTGAGGTTTCATTTAGGTTTTTCTTTTCCTCTTTGTCCTTTTTTTTTTTCAATTTTTAGAATAATTTTTAAATTTTAAATGGTGATAAAAATAACATGCAATTTACAATGTCAATCATTTTTAATTAAGTTTCAGTAGTTTCTGTGGTGTTAAGTATGATTACACTGTGGTGCAACAGGTCTCCAGAACTTATTCGTCTTGCAGAAATGAAACTCTATGCCTATTGAACAGCAATTGCCCATTTTCTTCTCCCCCAAGTGCCTGGCAACCATCATTCTACTTTCTGTCTCTATGTATTTGACTACTCTAGGTACCTCCTATAAGTGGAATCATACAATATTTGTCGTTTGTGACTAGCTTATTTCACTGAGAATAATGTCCTCAAGGTTTATTTATTTATTTATTTTTTGAGACCGAGTCTCGCTCTGTTGCCCAGGCTGGAGTGCAGAGGCGCGATCTTGGCTCACTGCAACCTCCGTCTCCCAGGTTCAAGTGATTCTCCTTCCTCAGCCTCTTGAGTAGCTGGGATTACAGATGTGCAGCACCACACCTGACTAATTTTTATATTTTTAGTAGAGACGGGGTTTCACCATGTTGGCCAGGCTGGTCTTGAACTCCTGACCTCAGGTGATCCACCTGCCTTGGCCTCCCAAAATGCTGGGATTATAGGCGTGAGCCACCGTGCCCGGCCTTGATGTCTTTCCTTTTTAAGGCTGAATAAAATTCCAGTGGATGTATGGACCACATTTTGTTTATCGGTCCATCCATGAATGCATACTTGAACTGTTTCCATCTTCTGGCTATTGTGAATAATGCTGCGATGAACATGGGTATGCAAATGCTTCTTTGAGATCTTGTTACCCATTCTTTTGGATGCCCAGAAGTGGAATTGCTAGATCATATAGTAATTCTGTTTTTAATTTTTTGAGAAGCCACCATACTATTTCTATAGCAGCTGCACCATTTTACATTCACAGCAACAGTGCACAGAGTTCCAATTTCTCCACATGCTTACTGACACTTGTTATTTTCTGTGTTTTTGATAGTAGACACCTACAGTGGGTGTGAGATTTCCTTTGTTGGTGGTGGCTTTTTGTTTTGTTTTGTTTTTGAGTTAGGGTCTTGCTTTGTCACCCAGGCTGGAGGGCTGTGTTGTGATCACAGCTCACTGCACCCTTGAACTCCTGGGCTCAGGCCATCCTCCCACCTCAGGCTCCCAAAGTGCTAGGAACACAGATGTGAGCCACCATGGCTGGCCTCTGTTGTTTTTAATCGAAGTAGTTAGTACCCTCCAATTCCCTTCACCCCTTCTCATTGCCACCATCCTGATCTCCACACCAAGCAGACTTGAGCTAACTGCTCCTATTTCTAGTTTTCCAGAATCAGCCATAACACATAGGAGTTCAAGCTGGAGAAACTTGGATTATCTGAGGCCCTTCCTTCCCAACATGTCACTGCACTTTCTTTTACTTAACATTTCATAGCATAAAATTTGCTTCTTTGCTAGGTTCTGTGAACATAATGTGATTTTTTAGTATTTTAAACAGATTTAACAAAAAAAAAAATTTCAAAATCCAGGAGAGAAAGGCATTTTATTTGCAGTTCCCTTAAAAGTGAAAGTGGAGCTCAGTGCCCTCTGGGCAGGATGATTGCAGCCTGAACAGCAGGTTGTTTTTGGCCTCTAACGATCCAGACTTAGAGTGCATCCCATTTTTATTGTTTGACTCTAGTTGATTAGATAAGGAATTCTAAGCAAGGCAGTGCAAGGGTGGAGGAGGAAGATGATAACATTAAACGCTTTTCTCTTTCAGTTCCTGATCTCAGAAGGTCTCCATCATCCTCTGAATTTAACTTAATAACCATGTCCTTGGCAAGTGTTGATTCTTGTTTTAAAGTTTTCTGTTTTGAGTAAAAAGTCTTTAATTTTTTGTCATCCACCTTAAAAAAAATTGCAGTAAAGTGCCCTGGGCCAAATTCTGCCCTTAGTTACTATTTCTATAGGCATTTGTATTGTACACATAAGCAAACCCTGAGGTTGATTCTGGCACGAACTTTTAACAATAACAACTTCCATCTGTATGTCATTTGATATTGTGAAATATCAAATGTATGTCATTTGATATTGTGAAATATCAAATGTATGTCATTTGATATTGTGAAAGTGATTACCTGTACAGTTGCTCATTTGATCCACACATACACAAAACCTGTGCGATAGATAAGCCAGGAATATTTTACAGGTGAAGTAACTGAAACTCAAGGGAGGTTAAGTGGCTGACAGAGGGCCACACAAGCACAAGTGGGTCTCAAGCCCAGATTTCCTGATTCTTAAACCTATGCCAAGGAGGGTGTTGTTTTGGCGATTTTGAAATTACCAATACATACACAAAGATTATTATATTCTTCCCATACCATGTATGGTGCTTTCAAGATATATGAAAAGTGAGAAAGAAAACATAAGTGAAATAAACCAAATTTGTGAAATACAGGACACGGGTAAGTACTTTGCAAGAACTATTGGGAAGGAATACAATAAATTGCAAACTACTAGAGGGCAGTGGCTGAGGTTAATTTGTCTTTGTATTTTAGACCATCCTCAAGTGCGCATCTTGCACTTAGTTGAGTACTGACTGAATGAAGGAGTCAGTGAACACAGCTACCTGGAGTCCTAGAGGAACAGGCTTTGATGTGGCTGGGAGAACTTTCAAGTTCTCCCAAGAATAAAAGCCCTAACTGGTTAACCGGAGCCTGATTGTGCACAGCCAGAGAATGGGAAGAGGAAGAAAGAGATAAAGAGATGGCTTTGGCCGGGCATGGTGGCTCACGCCTGTAATCCCAGCACTTTGGGAGGCCAAGGCGGGCGAATCACGAGGTCAGGAGATCGAAACCATCCTGGCTAACATGGTGAAACCGCGTCTCTACTAAAAATACGAAAAATTAGCCTAGCGTGGTGGCGGGTGCCTGTAGTCCCAGCTACTCGGGAGGCTGAGGCAGGAGAATGGCGTGAACCCGGGAGGTGGAGCTTGCAGTGAGCCAAGATCGCGCCACTGCACTCCAGCCTGGGAGACAGAGTGAGACTCCATCTCAAAAAAAAAAAAAAAAGAGATGGCCTTGATTTGCAGTGACTCTCATTCCACCCCCATGAGAATCATTTGGTTGATAACACATGCAACATGGGGCAGAAAACTTGTGCCGAGAATTTCCAATATTTCTAATCTATTATCATTTTTGATGCATACAGTGATGTTAATGACCTGCCAATTAATCTGAATAGTTTGTGGTCATCTGAGGTGGTGCCTGGCCCATAGCAGATGCTCAGGAAATGTTACTGACAGAACGAATGAATGTGAGGAGTTAACAAGGAGCAGGCAATAATTTTCTAGGCAAGGAGGTGGCTGGCCCTGCAGAAGGAGCTGTCTTATATACTCTTTTCCCTGTCATTGAAAAGTGGGAACTTTGGTGTGGAGGAATGGCACTCCTTCTTCACTCTCCGCTTCGGACTTAGGAAAAAAATCACAAATTACAAGACAAGCCCCCTGGCAAGAGTTCTATAGGGGATCGTTTGCTGATCTCATCACAAGCAACAGCCACTGGCAATTCTGGAGTTCACTTTTTCAAATATTTACAGAGGTTTATGATGATCCATATCACAACTCAGTTTCTGATTAGGTAAGCCGTAAGCTTCTAAATGAATTCACAATTTAAATGGTTAAAGGAAAACTTTTAAAAGTCTTAGGTAGGCCGGGAGCGGTGGCTCATGCCTGTAATCCCAGCAGTTGGGGAGGCCAAGGCAGGCAGATCACTTGAGGCCAGGAGTTTGAGACCAGCCTGGCCAACATGGCAAAACCCTGTCTCTACTAAAACTACAAAAATTAGCTAGGCATGGTGGCGTGCGCCTGTGGTCCCAGCTATTCGGGTGGCTGAGGCAGGAGAATCACTTGAACCTGAGAGGCAGAGGTTGCAGTGAACCGAGATCGCACCACTGCACTCCAGCCTGGGTGACAGAGCAAGACTCCGTCTCAACAACAACAACAACAACAATAACAAAAAAAAAAAAAAGAAGAAGAAAAAAGTCACGTAAAACTAGAATAGAATATACTTTAAATTCTTTCATATAATGAAACATCACACCTAAACTTATTGGTTTCCTAAGGGTATTTTCGTATTTCCAATTTTGTTTAAAGTAAGGCTAACCTATATCTTGTAACGGGTAATTAAGTCTGTTCATTGATGGTGCTGTTCGGTTCAACTATGTCCTTACTGATTTTCTGCTGTCAGGATCTTTTTTTTTTTTTTTTTTTGAGACAGAGTTTTGCTCTTGTTGCCTAGGCTGGAGTGCAACGAGTTGTCTCCGCTCATTGCTACCCCGCCTCCTGGGTTCAAGCGATTCTCCTGCCTCAGCCTCTTGAGTAGCTGGGATTACAGGCATGTGCCACCACACCAGCTAATTTTGTATTTTTAGTAGAGACGGGGTTTCTCCATGTTGGTCAGGCTGGTCTTGAACTCCCAACCTCAGGTGATCCACCCGCCTCAGCCTCTCAAAGTGCTGGGATTACAGGCATAAGCCACTGCGCCTGGCCGCTGTCAGGATCTATAATTACTAATAGAGCTGTGTTGAAGTCTTCAAGGATAATAGTGAATTAATCTGTTTCTCTTTGCAGTTCTATCAGTTTTTGCCTCACATATTTTGATGCTCTATTCTTCGGCATATACACATTAAGGACTGTTATGCCTCTTAAATAAGTGACCTCCTTTTTATTGTGTAATGCCCCTCTTTATCCATAATTTTCCTTTTTCTGAAATTAATATAGTTGCTCCAGCATTCTTTTGGACAGTGTTAGCATGGTATGTCTTTCTCCATCTCTTTACTTTTAACCTACTTCTGTCTTCATATTTATTTGTTTTTTAAAATTTTTGTGGGGGTCGGGGTCTCACTGTGTCACCCTGGCTGGAGTGTATTGGTGGGATTGTAGCTCACTGTAACCCTGGAACTCCAGAGCTCAAACCATCCTCCCACCACAGCTTCCCAAGTAGCTGGGACTACAGGCATGCATCACCACACCCTGCAAACTTTTAAAAATGTTTAGTAGAAACAGGTCTCACTATCTTGGCCAGGCTCGTCTTGAACTCCTGGGCTCAAGCAATCCTCCCACCTCAGACTCTTAAAGTGTTCGGGTTACAGATGTAACCTGGCCTCTGTCTTTGTACTTAAAGTGAGTTTCTTGTGGGCAAGATAGTTGTGTCTTTTTTTTTTTTTTAAATCCAGTGTGACAGCCTGTCTTTTAATTGATGTTATTTAGACCATTCACAAATGAAATGATCATTGATATAGTTTGATTAACATCTGCCATGTTTATGACTTTTTTCTGTTGTACTTATTCTTTGTTCCTTTTTATTTTCTCTTTTTCTGCCTTCCCTGGTTTTAATTGAGCATTTTAAATGATTCTATTTTCTCTCATCTCAGAATATCAACTATTCTTCCTTTAAAAAAAATTTGTTGTTGCCCTAGAATTTTCAGTACATATTTGCAATTAATCTCAATCCACTTTCAAACAATAGTATACTTCCTTGCAAGTAGTGCAGGTAGCTTTTGCTTTTCCTTTCTCCCTTCCCTTATAACACTGATGTCTTCATTTTACTTATTCATATGCTGTAATCATCCAATACATTTTGCCATTATCATTTTGACAATTATCTATTTGATCAATTAAGAATAAAAAAATCTTATTTTGCCTTCATTTGTTTTTCTCCAGTGCTCTTCCTTTTTTATGTAGATCTGAGTTTCTGATATATTATCATCTTTTAATTTCTAAAGAACTTCTTTTAACATCTTTTTTTTTTTTTTTTTGAGATGGAGTCTCGCTCTGTTGCCCAGGCTGGAGTGCAGTGGCGCAATCTCAGCTCACTGCAAGCTCCACCTCCCAGGTTCACGCCATTCTCCTGCCTCAGCCTCCCGAGTAGCTGGGACTACAGGTGCCCACCACCATACCCGGCTAATTTTTTGCATTTTTTTAGTAGAGACAGGGTTTCACCATATTAGCCAGGATGGTCTCAATCTCCTGACCTTGTGATCCTCCCGCCTCGGCCTCCCAAAGTGCTGGGGATTACAGGCGTGAGCCACCATGCCCGGCCCAACATGTCTTATAGGAAGGTCTACTGTTGATGAATTTTCTCAGTTTTCATTTGCATAAGGAAGTCTTCATTTCTCCTTCACTTTTTAAGGATAATTCCACTGGATATAGAATTCTAGGTTAGTGGGGTCTTTCAACTCTTTAAATATTTCAGTCCACGTAATCCTAGTACTTTAGGAGGCCAAGGCAAAAGGACCACCTGAGCCCAGGAGTTTGAGACCTGCCTGGGCAACACAGTGAGACCCTGTCTCTACTGTTAAAAAAGGAAAGAAAACAAAACAAATATTTCAGTCTGTTCTCTTCTTGCTGGCATGGTTGTTTTTGTTTTAGTGGAACTTTCTATGTTGCCCATCTTGTCTGGAATCTGGCTCAATGATCCTCCACCTCACCTCCCCAAATAGAGATTACAGGCACAGTGGCGTGATCTCAGCTCACTGCAACCTTTGCCTCCTGGGTTCAAGCAATTCTGTCTCAGCCTCCTGAGTAGCTGGGACTACAGGCACATGCCACCATGCCTGGCTAATTTTTGTATTTTTAGTAGAGATAGGGTTTCACCATATTGGTCAGGCTGGTCTCAAACTTCTGACCTCAGGTGATCCACCTGCCTCGGCCTCCCAAAGTGCTGGGGTTACAGGAATGAGCCACCTCGCCCGGCTCCAACATGATTTCTTATAAGCTTCTCTGAGCTTCCTGGATCTGTGGTTTGGTGTCTGTCATTAATTTTGTAAAAAAAATCAGCCATTATTATTTCTTCAATTATTTCTCTGCCTCTTTCTCTCTTCTTCTTCTGGTATCCCAATTATATATATTTGCAACTTTTGTAATTTTCCCATAGTTATTGCATATACTGTTCTGTTTTTTTTTTTTTTTAATTCTTTTTTCTCTTTTTATTTCAGTATAGGAAGTTTTTACTGACATATCCTCAAGTTCACTGATGCTTTTCTTGGTCATATCTGGTTCACAGATGAGCCCATTAAAAGGTTTTAAAATTTCTGTTAGTGCTTTTAATTTCTAGCATTGCCTTTTTTTTTCTTAGAACTTTCATTTTTCTGTTCACATTAACCATCTATTCTTGCATGTTTTCTACTTTTAAAATTCGAGTTGTTAACATATTAATTTTAGTTGTTTTAAATGCCTTATGTCATGATTCCAAAATCTGTGTCGTATCTGAGTCTGATTCCGATGCTTGGTTTGTCTCTTCAGACTGTGTTTTGTTTTGTTTTACTTTTAGTAGGTCTTGTCCTTTTTTGCTAAAAGTGGGAATTTGATGTTTTGAACAAGAACTATAGTAAGTAGGCCTCAGTGTGAGGTTTTATGTTAATCTGGCTGAGAACTGGGCTGTGTTTAGTGTTTTATGTGCATGTAGGTGCCAGAGACTTCAGTTTCCTTTGGTGTCCTTGTATGTTTTTTTCACCGTGTTTGCTTTGGATTTCCCTAAGAACTCTTTCTTAAATAGAGTCCATGTCTTGAAGCTCTTTTAGTTACAATCTACTGTTATTATGCTGGAACCTAGTTGGTTTGATGGTAAGGTGTGGGTAGGGGAAAGTGCTCAATAACCTTATCATTAAATCTCAGTCTTTTAGTGGGCCTGGATCCCTGGGACATGACCTGGAGAAGTGTTTCTTATCCTGTTTTTCCCTCCACTTAGGGGAAATATTAATAGCATGCAAAAGGAGACTGGAATTGACTAACTGCCCCTCCCTCAGGTAGATAACACTCTGGTAAAGTTGTTAGTCTTGGAGAGCAGGCCTTTGTTATGGGAAACACTCTGGGTGAAATCCAAAACAGTTACTTCCCTTGCCCGCCCCTGCCAGAAATATGTGGGGGCTTTTCTTAGATCTTCATCTAAGAACCAAGTGGGATTCCTGGAGGTAAAACCAACAAAGTATGGGGCACCTCTAAACTGGGCCTCCCGGAGTTACTCTAGCAATTTGTCAGAATTGCCATTGAAGTGCTCCTATCAATGCGTGGCTCCAGTGGCTTCTGCTCCAGGTAAGCTGACCTCAGTTATTATTCTCTATATTCACCTGTCTCTTCAGATTTCAGGGTGGGGATTTGCTCTATGACTTTATTTCTCCAATAGGTCTTTAAAAAGTCATTAATTTTCCACTTATTCAGCTTTTTTCTTGTTATAAGGATAAAAGTGATGACTTCCCAGCATTTCTAAATGTCAGAGCTGAAACCAGACCTATCCTGTATTTTGAGAGACCCAATCATTCTTCCTCTCTTCTAGCTGAGTGCTGAGAAAATGAAGACAATAAGTTATCAAGGAAGGTGGTAGATGTTGGAATTCAAATGCATTATTCTTACTTCCCAACTCTTAATGCTATAAACTGTGTGCTTATCAGTTACATTCCTCCTTTGCTTTGACTGGATTATGATAGAAGAAAATATTACCAGGAAAAGAAACTGGGAACAAGCTTGTCTACTCTGCCAAGGGTTTCATTTAAGCATGAACAAACAAGTTCATGAGCACAAATCAAAGGCTTCAAAGTCTACAGGAAGGAGATGTAGCTTCCTTGTTGAAAGAGACCATTCATGAAATATATAATATATAAAGAGAGACAAGGGAGGCAGAGTCACTTGGCTAGATCTCAAGATCTGACTAAGCCCACTTCAAATGATGTAGTTCCACTGCTTACAGACAGAAAAGCTCACCATTCAGCAATTGTCCCAGTGCCCAAGTCAGCCCTGAGCCTGGCGACACAGCGGTTTGAAGGAGGAACAATGGGAAAAGAGGCTGCAGGGTTGTACTTTCACACTTCTTTGTTATTCAGGCTGCCTTTCTTCCATCATGATGGCACTACCTCTTCTGTCTCCCCAAAATATTCATTCCCCGGTTTTACACATCTAGCTCTCAGCTCATGGTCAGCCACCGAAACCTTGACGCTCATGTTCACATTACCAACATTTTTCAGCACATGCAAAGGACGCTCTTTCTAAAGAGTATTAAATTTTGACAAAGGGTGCCTTAGAACAAAGAAGCTTCTAAGGTAATAATCTAGGAGACAGACAGTGTAATTTTCAGGCAAAGGATTCGACCTGTACCACTCACACCATGTCACCTAAATAGATGCCAGTACACCCTTTTTATAACATGTATCAATGATTTTCCTTTCACTCCTTTTACTAGGGATGAGGGACATGATCAATAGTAACGTCCTTAAAAGAGAAAAGCAATTTGGGGAACACAGGTAAAGTGCCAAAAGGGTATATGCCTCTATAACAGAAAGCACTGAAATACAGTTCATTGGGCACCATATATCTCTTTGAAAGGACTGTCAAACACAATTATTCAGAGCATAACATTTTGCACTTTTAAAATGATAGAGAAATTTCTCCATCGGGTGCAGTGGCACACACTTGTAATCCTATGACTTTGGGAGGCAAAGGCGGGTGGATCACCTGAGGTCAGGAGTTGGAGACCAGCCTGGCCAACATGGGGAAACCCTGTCTCCACTAAAAATACAAAAATTAGCCAGGCGTGGTGGTGGGTACCTGTAATCCCACCTCCTTGGGAGGCTGAGGCAAAAGAATACCTTGAACCTGGGAGGTGGAGGTTGCAGTGAGTCAAGATCACGCCACCAATGCACTCCAGCCTGGGCCACAGAGCAAAATTCCGTCTCAAAAAAAAAAAAAAGAAATTTGTCACAGAAAGGGGAAACTTGTGATAGAATCACTTAAAAGCCAACTTAGAATAACTTACTGATTTTCACCTTTTTTTTATATTTCATTTTTCACAGCTAAATTCTTATACATTTGGGGCAAAAATATTAGAATCCAGTTTGCTTTTCTGTTCTGTGACTTTATTTTCACCCACCTCCCAAATGACTTTGAAGTGGGACTTCTGAATGTCAATCCTAGACAAAAGCTAATGTTGTAAAGGAAAAAAGAAATCTTTATTTTTAGCTAGAGAAAAAATTCCAAAAATTTTTCTCCATTAGTGAGGAAGAACATTGAGATACTTGCCATGCATACACATAGAAGCCCAAACCTGTAATGGTGCATTTAATCCTAGGCAGTTCCTTTCTAGAAAGATAGCTCAAAAATATAGGAAAATTCAAAGAGGAGTGAAAATCTAGTAAGATTCAGAGATAGTGTTAAAGAGAAATATTAAAAGATATTTTAGATACCAGACACTTATTTTTAGTTAATTAGTTGGTTGTTATAATGGCATTGGGGTTACATTTTTAAATGCCTGTAAATTCTGAGACATATATATAGATGTATATAGGAGTTAAATTACATAATACTAGGAATTTGCTTTAAAACACTTCATAAGAAAGGGAAGGAAGGGGGGGAGGGAGGGAGGGAAGGAGGGGGGGAGGGAGGAAGGAAGGAAAGAAGGAAAAAAGGAAGAAGGGAGGGAGGGAGGGAAGGAGGAAGGGAGTGAGGGAGGGAGACGGAAAGAAAGCAAAGGTGGCAAAATAGTGAATTTGAATCTAGGTGATGATGTATTCATTTCCTGTGGCTGCCGTAACAAATTACCTCAAATTGGGGGGCTTACAACAACAGAAATTTATTGTCTCACAGTTCCGGAAGCCAGAGGTCTGAAATCAAAACAGGGTCTTGCTCCCTCTGAAGGCTCTAGGGGAGAATCCTTCCTGCCTCTTCCAGCTTCTGGTGGCTTCAACGGTTCTTGGCCATGGGCTCGGGCTCATAACTTCGATCCATGCCTCATGATCACATGGCCTTCTCTTCTGTGTCTGTGTCTTCTCTGCTTCTGTCTCTTATAAGAACACTTATCATTGAGTTTAGAGCCCACTACATAATTCAGGATGATCTCATCTCCAGATCTTTAATTATATCTGCGAAGACCTTCATTCCAAATAAGGTCACATTCATAAATTTTCAGCATCAGGACATGGGCATAACATTTTCAACCCACTACTGGACGTATGATATTATTATACTATTCTTTCTATTTTCTCTCTTTTTTAAGTAGTATTGAGTACTTTTTAAGATTTTATACTAAAAAAATTTTTTTTTTTACATTTTTGCTAAGCATTGAATTAGCAGAATTCAAAGAATTTTGTATTGTATTTTGCTAACCATTCAATATGGCAGAATTCAAAGCAGAGAACTTTATAGCTGAGGCAGAAAGTACTGAGAATGTTCAGGGAACAGAGACGTGAACTGATAAGGAATAATAGGGAGAAGCAACTTCCTTCCTCGTTGTCAACCAAACAGACACAGATACTGTACATAAAATAGTGCAAAGGAAGCATAGAATTCCTTTCCAGGCTAACCTGATGCCATCTCCACTAGCAATCCCACCAACCTTTGCCTTTCTCTTTTCTAAAGGGGCTGACAATGCTTTAGAGGAGGGATATGAGAGCCTCGGGCCTTTTTGTAAAACAACATTTCAGCTTCCAAATTAGGTCATGTCTATCCTGGGCCACACTGATTCAGGCTGCTTGTCCTCACATTAATGGTAATGCGATTGTTCCTATGCCAGGGCTGGCAGGGCTAAAATCATGTCAGGTTTGTTATCCATACATTTTCCACTTTGCTTTTTAGCACCTTCATCTGCTCTAGGAAGATAACTTTCCCAGATACTAAAGTCAAGAAGCCGCTGAAGCAACACTTCCTTTATTCACTTCCAAAAAGGAAACCTTTTTTTACTCTGGGCCCAGGACACACCCACAGCAGAGGGAGCATGCAATGGGCCACGTGGTGCACGTAAGGTAGAAGGACCTTTCAATGGGAGGAACGAGGAGGAGGATGAGACTTCTTTTTTGCTTATGTTCTCTCTTCCATGTGGCTGGAAAAGTAGGAATGGCCTAGGGGATAAAAGTAAGGCTAGGGTATAGATGCTAATGTAAAAAGGGATGGCCTGGAGTTGTGTAAGTCACAACCTACACAGCTGTATGTGGTGCCCCAGCTGACCCCCACCTTATCACAGTAAGGAATACCAGATGGATATTTAGGGTCATAGCAATATTGAAGAATGCTCATTTCAGCTGGGAGCAGTGGCTCCCGCCTGTAATCCCAACACTTGGGGAGGCTGAGGCGGGCAGATCACCTGAGGTCAGGAGTTTGAGACCAGCCTGGCCAACATGGTGAAATCCCCTCTTTACTAAAAATACAAAAAATTAGCCAGGCATGGTGACAGATACCTGTAGTCCCAGCTACTCGGGAGGCTGAGGCAGAAGAATAGCTTGAACCCGGGAGGTGGGGGTTGCAGTGAGCCGAGATCACACCATTGTACTCCAGCCTGGGCAACAGAGTGAGACTCTGTCTCAAAAAAAAAAAAAAGAATAATGCTCATTTAACTTGTGTTGCCATGCTAGCTACCCCTCAGAAAAGTGTCAGTTTCCTCAGGCTAACAAACTAACATTCCCGGGCATGGTGGCTCACGCCTGTAATCCCAGCACTTTGGGAGGCCAAGGCAGGTGGATCATCTGAGGTCAGGAGTTCGAGATCAGCCTGACCAACAAGGTAAAACCCATCTCTACTAAAAATACAAAAAATTAGCTGGGCGTGGTGGCAGGCTCCTGGAATCCCAGCTACTCAGGAGGCTGAGACAGGAGAATCGCTTGAACCCAGGAGACGGAGGTTGCAGTGAGCCAAGATCGAGTCACTGTACTCCAGCCTGGGTGACATAGTAAGAATCCATCTCAAAAAAAAAAAAAAAAAGAAACTAACTCTGAAGCAAATAGAAGCTTTTTGCCCATCTCCAGTGTGAGATTCCCACAGCATGACTCACCCTGCCATGGAGCCCTGGAGGGGAGCACTGGTGAAACAGCTAAAGCCTTGACTGCTGTGGTCAGCATGGCCTCCAGGAACAACAGTGCTCTGCTGAGCAGGATCCATGGGCCCTGCCCACTGACATCCACTTGTCAAAGTGGTGGGGTTAGGCAGCATGTTTTCCACCAGCCTCTTATGGATGTGGGACCAGGATGGAGCCTCTGGCCCAGGCAGGTATGGGCTGACTGTGACTTCTAGCCTGAACATGGCCAGACAGCTTCTTTCTGCAAGCAGCCTGAATGGAAAAGTAACAAGAAAAGCAGTCACTTAGCAGGAGAAAGAACAAAAAACAAAAGCATGCAGAGACAGATGTCCAAGTGTTACAGGATCTCTGGGGTGTCAGTTTTTCTGGTGGGAAACGTCTGTGGCCACAGCACCTTTGCCGCAGTTCTCATCCTGCCTCTAGGAAGAATGAAGTACACAGACAAGCGCAGGGTGGAGAAGAAGAGTTTTATTTAGTGTTAGAACAGCTCAGAGGAGTGGGTGGCTCCCCTCTGCAGGCAGGTTGTCTGGTCGAGTGTTCAGCTCTTAACAGAGAGGAGGCCCTGGAGAAGGTGGCTTCTCTCCTCAGGCATGTCTTTGCAGGTCTCTGAAGGTCCCAGTAGAGAGGGTAGCTCCTCTCTTCCAGCAGGTCGTCACTGCAGCTCTCAGCAGAGAGGGTAGTCCTCTCTGCAGCTGGCCTTCCCATCGTCTCCAGCTCTCAGCAGAAAGGGTACTCTTGTCTGTAGCTGGACATGAGGTCTCATCATCTCTGTGTTCTCTTCATCCTCTGGCCATCCTCTGCCCTGCTCTGGCTGAGCCTAGGGCTTTTATGGACCTCAGAGGGGAGGAAGTGCATGCTGACTGGCCCATGAACAGCCATGGGTGGACCCGGAAGAGGTACCATGAGTCCCCACTCCAGTTTATGGGACTGGCAGCCTGGCCCCCAGCCTTCAGGCCCTCCCTGGCATGAAGGTGGGGCCTTATTGGGGACCCACCCCTTCCGCCCAGGACTCTGTCTCTTGCTGCCATTCATGGCCCTATGGCTCAGCTGCAACCCTGCTATGAGATCGGAGCAGGCACCAGGAGTGGAGAAAGGTCAGGCAGACACCCCTGAGCCTGCAGGGATGGGCCAGTGGGGGGTCCTTCCTGGGGCTGCTGAGGGTGCAGGCTGCAGAGACACCCGACTTCTGCATCTAGGAGGGTGGCTGCAGCCACACCCTCACCCAGAAAGGCAGATCCTGCCTGCTGCCAGCCCTCCCGCAAGAGCACAGGGAGGCTCAGATGAATCCACAGCTACAGTTTGGGTTCCTCTAGCCCCACCCAGGAGAGTGGGGCTTCTGCCTACTCCATAGAGAAGGAGGCCTGGGTCTGCAGCTGCGTTGGGCAGCTACAGAAGCACCTGGGGAGCTCCCGTCCCAACTCAGAAGGGGCGGGGCTCCCACCGGCTCCATGGAGTGTGCTGCCATCACAACTAGGTTTGTGGCCAGGATGGCCAAGCCAAGGATAAGAAGGAGCAGAAACTATGAATATGCAGAAGAAACTCCCCCATGGGGAGAGGAGAGGATGTAAGGAGAGAAGCAGGGGACCTTGCATGTCCTAAGAGACCACAGGGAAAATGACAAAGGAAGAGAAGTGCTCTATTTGTTAGAGGACTGGAGAGGCAGAGGTGGAGTGTCATTCAAAAAGCCATGTTGGCCAGGCACAGTGGCTCACGCCTGTAATCCCAGCACTTTGGGAGGCTGAGGCGGGCGGGTCACGAGGTCAGGAGATCAAGACCATCCTGGCTAACACAGTGAAACCCTGTCTCTACTAAAAAAATACAAAAAATTAGCTGGGCACAGTGGCGGGTGCCTGTAGTCCCAGCTACTCGGGAGGCTGAGGCAGGAAAATGGCGTGAACCTGGAAGGCGGAGCTTGCAGTGAGCCGAGATAGCGCCACTGCACTCCGGCCTGGGCAAAAGAGCGAGATTCTGTCTCAAAAAAAAAAAACAACAACAACAACAAAAAAAAGCCATGTTAAATATCCTAACACAAACTTCTATTGGAAAATTTTAAAGTAATACAAAGTACCAAATGTGAAGTTTAATGAATCTTGGCTGGCAGCAAACCACTGAGGATGATATGACCCCAGAAATCTATGTCAGAATCTCAGCTGGGGGAGGATGGAGCATGTGTGAAGTTGAAGTGCAGTTTTATCTAAGAGGGCAAAGGTTTAAAAAGATTGAGAAACTGGCCAGGCGCGGTGCCTCACGCCTGTAATCTCAACACTTTGGGAGGCCGAGGCAGGTGGATCACCTGAGGTCAGGAGTTCAAGACCAGCCTGGCCATCATGGTGAAACCCCATCTCTACTAAAAATACAAAAAATTAGCCAGACGTGGTGGCACATGCTTGTAATCCCAGCTACTTGGGAGGCTGAGGAAGGAATCGCTTAAGCCAGGAGGCGGAGGTTGCAGTGAGCCGAGATTGCGCCATTGCACTCCAGCCTAGGCAACAAGCGCGAAACTCCGTCTCAAAAAAAAAAAAAAAAAAAAAAAAAAGATTGAGAAACCCTTCCTTTATACTTTCCTCACTTTTTTAATTCTCTGAATCCTCATTCTAATTTCGCCCTTGAAGATGCCCTTCTTTGATACCTGGGGAGCAGAGAAGAGCCTCTATAATATCTCTTTCTTCTATTTTAATGACATTGGTTTGCCTAAGAATGAAATATTAGTCCAAAAGTGAATGTGGACATTAATAATAGAGGCTGGTTATATCAAGCCAAGAAAAGCACTTAAAAAAAAAAAAAAAAACAGCATTCAGAGGGAGCAAATAATTTTAGCTGTCAAATCCAAAAATTGTGTATCTAACCCACTGAACTGTGGAATTTATTTTCTTACATAGCAAAAGAGTCCCCAACTTAGTCAACAATCAGGATACAAATTTCCACATATCCATCTTTTTTTTAAAGCAAAAAGTGTACATCAGTGTATTTAAAAATTTTTTTTTATCTTCTGTAAATGTTATATTCTTAAATGTAAATTCTTAATGTAATGCAGATCTTCAGGCCTATTACAGAGAACGCAAGGAACAAATTGCTCAGTGGAAAGCACATAAACTTCCATATTAGAAAGGAGTCCCAACTCTGACATCCCCCCCCTTTCTAGCTGTTTGATTTGGGAAGAAATTGGTTTAACGGTTAAACGACTGTTTGTTTTTTGGTTTTTTTTTTGGGGTGGGAGGGACAGAGTCTAGCTCTGTAGCCCAGGCTGGAGGGCAGTGGTGCGATCTCAGCTCACTGTAACTTCTGCCTCCTAGGTTCAAACGATTCTCCTGCCTCAGCCTGCTAAGTAGCTGGGACTACAGGTACACGCCACCACACCTGGCTAAGTTTCATTGTTGTTGTTGTGTTTTTGCTTTTGTGTGGTTTTTTTTTTTTTTTTTTTTTTTTGAGATAGAGTCTCACTCTGTCACCCAGGCTGGAGTGCAGTGGTGAAATCTTGGCTCACTGCAAGCTCAGCCTCTTGGGTTCATGCCATTCTCCTACATCAGCCTCTCAGTAGCTGGGACTACAGGTGCCTGCCACCATGCCTGGCTTATTTTTATGTATTTTTTTAGTAGAGATGGGGTTTCACTGTGTTAGCCAAGATGGTCTTGATCTCCTGACCTCATGATCCCCCTGCCTCGGCCTCCCAAAGTGCTGGGATTACAGGCGTGAGCCACTGCATCCAGCCAATTTTTTGTATTTTAGTAGAAATGGAGTTTCACCATGGTCCCCAGGCTGGTGTCGAATTCCTGAGCTCAGGCAATCCACCCGCCTTAGCGTCCCAAAGTGCTAGGATTACAGGCATGAGCCATCGCGCCTGGCTAACAACTTTTTATCTTCGATTTCTTGATCTATTGAATGTTTAGAGTATGACTTATTCATAGGGCTTTGGTGAAACAAAAATGAACTTTTTCAAAGGGTGAGTAGTACTCTCCGTTTAGCTGTCCAAGTTAGAAACTTATGAATCATTCCTAATACCTCCTACTCTCTCACTCCCCACATGTAATCCAAAAATAATCCAGTAGGTTCATCCTTCAAAATATATCTCAATTATTCCCCCTTGTCTCCATCACCACCACTGTTATCAGTCTTAGATGTCATGGTTTTTCACATTCACTGCTGCTCCAGTCTCCCGACTGGTGCCTCCATTTGCTTTTCCCCTGGTCCCCAGTCTACCCCATATAGCAGCTCGTTTTTTAAAAGCATAAATCATGCCATTCTTCTGCTTAATTCTTTCTGATGATGTTCCACTATATACATATACATATATATATATATATATATATATA